>NC_056438.1:72171528-72176528 GCF_018296145.1 Oncorhynchus tshawytscha | reverse complement strand
GATCCACTCTGTGTACCATTGTACTCTGGATGTTTTCAGGGTTAAAGAAGTGTATCAGATGAGTGAGAGAAATAAAGAAATTGTGGTTAAATGTGGTTACTCTACTTTTCATGAAAGAAAATATAATTGTATTTCAATTGATGGGGTGAGGCTCTGGATAGAGGCCTAATGGGTTGGAAAATGAATGAACGAGAACATAGTAGTTCATTTCAAAAGAATGTGCTGTATTTCAAAAGAAACATTCAGTGTATATCAAACAAAATTCCTTCTGTGGCTAAGTAAGCCTAGCCTGGGTCCCAGATCTGTTCTGTGCTGTCTTTACAACTCCTACGGTCATTATAATACCTAGTCTGGGTCCCAGATCTGTTCTGTGCTGTCTTTACAACTCCTACGGTCATTATAATGCCTAGCCTGGGTCCCAGATCTGTTCTGTGCTGTCTTTACAACTCCTACGGTCATTATAATGCCTAGCCTGGGTCCCAGATCTGTTCTGTGCTGTCTTTACAACTCCTACGGTCATTATAATGCCTAGTCTGGGTCCCAGATCTGTTCTGTGCTGTCTTTACAACTCCTACGGTCATTATAATGCCTAGCCTGGGTCCCAGATCTGTTCTGTGCTGTCTTTACAATTCCTACGGTCATTATAATGCCTAGCCTGGGTCCCAGATCTGTTCTGTGCTGTCTTTACAACTCCTACGGTCATTATAATGCCTAGCCTGGGTCCCAGATCTGTTCTGTGCTGTCTTTACAACTCCTACGGTCATTATAATGCCTAGCCTGGGTCCCAGATCTGTTCTGTGCTGTCTTTAAAACTCATACAGTCATTATAATGCCTATCCTGGGTCCCAGATCTGTTCTGTGCTGTCTTTAAAACTCATACAGTCATTATAATGCCTATCCTGGGTCCCAGATCTGTTCTGTGCTGTCTTTAAAACTCATACAGTCATTATAATACCTAGCCTGGGTCCCAGATCTGTTCTGGGCTGTCTTGAAAACTCCTACTGTCATTATAATGGCAATAATTATCATGCACAGTTGACAAGACAGCACAAACTGATCCGGAAGCCAGGCTAAAGTTGGCTTACTTCGGGTCATGGTCTTTTTAAGGAGGATCCTTGCTTTAATAATCTGTCATAACCTTGTAAAGCAGTTGAGTAAATGTAGGGCAGGCAGAGTGCTAATAGGATTGAACAGGATTCTGTCATCATGTCCAGAGATATCAGCCCTCCATCTGGGAGGATTAGTGATATGACAGAGGAGATGTACAATAATGTACCAAAGAGGCTTATGGTCCCTACTGATCCTGATCCTACACACCACACCATACCTTAACTTATTTCCACCACGGACTAGGTTATATTGAGTGTCAAACCTGAACCTCTACATTTTATACTGCATTTTTTTTTGTATTTCTTATCAAATGTGAGGTAGAGCAAGGGAAAGACTATGAAATAAGACAGTCCATCAGGAACTGGTTATGGTGAGCAAAGTAAACTTTCCAGAAGAGAGCAGTGAAGGATTTGAAGACACAGATGTATTCTGACAATAATAAAGGGCATGTCCATTGATTACAAGGAAGTTATCATTAAGGGTTAGGTGATTTCCTGGAAAGTTAAAAGGAAGTTATCATTAAGGGTTAGGTGATTTCCTGGAAAGTTAAAAGGAAGTTATCATTAAGGGTTAGGTGATTTCCTGGAAAGTTAAAAGGAAGTTATCATGAAGGGTTAGGTGATTTCCTGGAAAGTTAAAAGGAAGTTATCATGAAGGGTTAGGTGATTTCCTGGAAAGTTAAAAGGAAGTTATCATGAAGGGTTAGGTGATTTCCTGGAAATGTTTAATAAATGGAAAACAAGATCCTGAGTGACTATAATTTAATTTCCCTTTTGAATCAGGGATGTGCCGTTCTTACCTTACAAACTTGATGTGTAGCTTCCCCTCAGCTATGTTGTCGCTGAGAGAAAGTCTAGAAAGTTCTCTGTGATCCTGGATGGAAACACTGTTAGGGCCACATCACAACAAACCATGCTGACTTCTCTATTTGCATGTTTCTCTACTCAGTGTCAACCAGAATGCTACGTTTCAGGTCAGAGTTTCTGAAGTGGCTCCTATCGGTACGTCGGTCTAGCAGGCAGGGTTAAGATTAGAGTTGTTTCCATTGTCAGAACTGAGGGACCTCATCTTCCTTTTGTCTCATGACTCTAGATAGTATCCAGGCCCACCATATGATGGTGATAAGGATGTTGAGGGTGACCTGAATGGCCATGAAGGGACCGATCATCACCATGGTGGCAGAGGAAGGGTGGCCGTAGTGGGATGGAAGGAACTCTCAGCAGAGAGAAATGAAGAGGTGGAGCAAAGAGATGAAATGATGAGATCAATGCCAGCAAAAGGTGGAATTCTTGAAAGAGAGGGGATGGAGAAATTATGAAATGATCCAGATGTTTTCTCTAGTCGGTCCACTCTGTTTCACCCCCTACGGCTGCCCTGCCGGTAACACTTTGTAACTAGGCCAACACACACAGGAGAAGTAGCAACAAATACTTTGTAACAGGACTGTCCACCTCCACCAGGAAATTTACTGTAGTGCCAACAAGAATGCTATGGTTTCAGAATTCCAGAGTTTTTCTTGTTGTTGAAGTGTGCTGTTTGTTTTTTCAGACTGGAGAAACATCATTTGTGTTTTTTGTCAACCTTGAGAAGTACAGATAGCATCCATATCCACTCTATGATGGTGGTGATGAGGTCGCAGACCACCTCACAAGCAATGAAGGGATGAATGGTGGCGCCATGGTGGCGGTGGGTGGAGGTGAGAGAAGTGAGAGAAGTGAAGAGGTGAAAGAAAAACGGATGACGTGATGGTAGTCTTGGAAAAGAGGGGTGAAAAAAAGGATGAAAATAGAAGGAGGAGGAAATGGTCTTTTCTCCTCCTGAGACACAAACGCCTACTCAGTGACTAGCCGCTAGTCAGTCTACTCAGTTTTCACCGCCCATGGCTGCCCTGCTGTAATCCTTGACAGGATTTGGTGACTAATTGGGCCAATCCACACAAACCCCCCCCTAACAACGGTTTCATGTTGTACTATTACAACACATTATATTCAAAATACAGAATACAGAATACAGAGAGAAAAGGAGAAGTAGCAACGAGTCAGATTAGTTGTCTTTCCCTGAACTTAACATCAGCTCTCCTAACAAATTCACGCCATTCTTACCTTGTAGCATGCAGAATTGCTCTGTAAATCAAAGCAAGCATGGAATCCTGGAAGCAACCATGAAGACAGACACAGAGAGTACACTATTAGGAAAATTGTTTTTCTACTCAGTGGAGTTGGGACTAGAGCTTAAGAAGGTAGGGCTATGTTTCTTTGTCATTCTGGAGAGACATCTTCATCTTCAACTCTGAGGATCCTAGACAAGAGCCAAGTCCACTCTATGATGGTGATTAAGAGGTTGAAGGAGACAATGAAAATCATGAGGGGATGGAGCCCCATGATGGTGGAAGGTAGTTGTGGGGTGGGGGCAGTTGCCAGGGGAGAGGGATGAGGGTGGAAAGGGTTGAGGTTTGGGAGTTTGGAACAAAGAAGAAAGGGGTAACTATCAGGAGAAAGAGAGGGATGAGGGATGCTAACCACGTGTATGTGACCAATAAAATGTGAGTTGAGTAGAGGTTGAGGTGAAGTTAAGACGGATGAAAATAGGATGGAGAAATGATGCTAGGCTGAAGTGGGCTGGATCTTTTCTGAGACACCCAGTCCTCTTCAGGTACTAAAGTAATGTACTTTACCCCCTCCTGGAATCCTTGACAGGATTTGATACTGTAACTAAGCCAATAAACAGAAGCCACACAGAAACGCAAGCGGAGTGCTATTAGCTTGTGAAAATGATATGCAACACCTGTCTGGGACAGGCATTAGAGCTATAGACTTAAATGATACGTGATAATCTGCAGTTTAAGCCGATGAGAACAACAATTCAACCCCTGTGTGACCTTATAATTAAGTAATCTGACCAATGTGTTAATGATGTAAACCCATGAGAGAAATGTTAGATAATAGAAAATAAAGGAACAATCTTCAGGCTACTTGAAATGAGAGATGATCATACTGGAGATATAGTCTACTGTACCTGTTTTAGAATGATTCCAGATTGATCCAGATGACCCGATTCTCTACGGATGTGGAACAAGTGGAAAACGGCAGAAAGATAAAAAAAAAACAGGATTCCCAATGGAATTCTGGAAAAACAAAAAACACAACATAAAATGTGTAAAGCGACACAAGCTGCCTATAGGCCTAGTAAGCTGTCGGTGGTTGTCATAGTAAATTCACAGGTAGGTAGTGGGTTCCATGGCGGCGCAGGCTCAAGCGGGGGTGACCTCACTAAGCTTCTTGGGCTTGTCTTCTTCTTGAGACATCATGTCAAAGAAGGTCCCTCCCAGGAGAAAGGTCCAGTAGATGATGGTCAAGGAGGTGTTGAAGGTCACGATGCCTATCATGATGGGGTGCAACATGGTGCCACAGCGTCTGGGTGCTCTGCCCTTAGATATAGGAGTGTATGTGTGGTTAGCGCGTGCAGCAAGAGAGTGTGTGTGTGTTTGTCTTTTCCTCGATCTGACTGAACTCTCTCTCTCTGTCTCTCTCTCTCTCGCTCTCTCTCTCTCTCTCTCGCTCTCTCTCTCTCTGGCCCTTGCCCTCTATCTGTTTCTCTCTTGGTCTGCTCTGACCCCTTTCTCTCTCTACGCCTCCTTCTCTCCCTCCTCCTCCCTTTGCATTTACCATGATCATAATTCTCTGATGCTGCGGTATGTAATCCTCTATTACCACATCTCTCCATGGAGACGGAGGGGAGATAACCGGCTGTAGCGTATATCACGTCTGTAGCTGAGACCCACAATTAATGGGTTCCTTTTGGGTCACGAGCATTGGCTTAAGATTGGGTCCTGGCAAGACATTGATTTTGTTTAATCAGTTTGGGAGAAGATTGTTTTTTACTTGGTTTAA
>NC_056438.1:72126528-72166528 GCF_018296145.1 Oncorhynchus tshawytscha | reverse complement strand
ATTGTCCTGTTGAAAAACAAATGATAGTCCCACCAAGTGCAAACCAGATGGAATGGCGTATCACTGCAGAATGCTGGTTAATTGTGCCTTGAATTCTAAATAAATCCCAGAGAGTGTCACCAGCAAAGCACCCCTACACCATCACACCTCCTCCTCCATGCTTCACGGTGGGAACCACACATGCGGAGATCATTCGTTCACCTACTCTGTGTCTCACAAAGACACGGCGGTTGGAACCAAAAATCTCAAATTTTTGGACAGACTTCCACCAGTCTAATATCCATTGCTCGTGTTTCTTGGCCCAAGCAAGTCCCTTCTTCTTATTGGTGTCCTTTAGTAGTGGTTTCTTTTTCTTTGTTTAACACTTTTTTGGTTACTACATGATTCCATATGTGTTTCATAGTTTTGATGTCTTCACTATTATTCCACAATGTAGAAAATAGTAAAAAATAAAGAAAACCCCTTGAATGAGTCGGTGTGTCCAATCGTTTGACTGGTACTGAACCTGAAACGTACAGTAACCCAGTTGGACTGACATAGGTTGTGTTTGTCTGTATTCCTCAGATTGCAGTAGCGCAGAAGAGAAGTCTCCTCTACAGGCCTGTTGACCTGATCCTGTCTCTGCTACTGTTGGGAGCCATGGCCTTCTCTGTCTTCAGGGGCGTTGTAAGTAACAGACCAACCACTCACTTCACTATGGGGGGGATTCTGACCTGAGTTGCACACTTTTCTCACCTTCCAATACTTCATGGATTGAACAATTGAATAATATGACAACTGTCAGGATGAATCAAACCACTGTATTTTTGATTCATCAAAATGCAATTTACCCGCTATTCGTTTGCGGGGAGCTCAAGTAAAGGAAGACATGGTGTAGGTTTGTCTACATATACTCTGTATTCGGACCTTGACTTAATTCCCCTCATCATTCCACCACCTTTACACGCGATGAAACGACGAATAAGGTTGAGCAACCTGTCGGTCCTAAGTGGAACTACGTCTACTTTCTTTTCTCTATAGAAATAACACCATTCTCCATGCACCGTAATTTACAAATTGATAAGAGGCTGAGCTGTTGATAAGAGCTTGGTAAATAAGTGAACCATTTGGATAAGTGGATTGTAAATATAAATGACAATGCGTTTTAGATCTTCTTTACCTGATCGATGGAGACAAATGTGAAACCAGTAATATGGCTGCAAACTGAAACATATCAACTTATCACCTTTTCCATGGTGAAGTTTATGAAACACTGGCTTTATAACCATCAGGGATGATATTTGGAGATCCAAGCTATAAGCTTCTGTAGCCATGCACAAATGACAGTATAGCGGAAAACCTAACAAGTTGATTTACGATGTCTAGAAAGTTTTCATTTTATGCCTGGACTTTTCACTGTATGAAAAAAAGACATGTATTTTCTTAAATATTAGCCACTATTGGCAGCCACCGTCAGTTAGACATACCCACATACATTTATATCTGTCTCTTTAGTGTTAGTTTCCTTACATTTATTTCTGTCTCTTTAGTGTTAGTTTCCTTACATTTATATCTGTCTCTTTAGTGTTAGTTTCCTTACATTTATATCTGTCTCTTTAGTGTTAGTTTCCTTACATTTATATCTGTCTCTTTATTGTTAGTTTCCTTACATTTATATCTGTCACTTTAGTGTTAGTTTCCTTACATTTATATCTGTCTCTTTAGTGTTAGTTTCCTTACATTTATATCTGTCACTTTAGTGTTAGTTTCCTTACATTTATATCTGTCACTTTAGTGTTAGTTTCCTTACATTTATATCTGTCACTTTAGTGTTAGTTTCCTTACATTTATATCTGTCACTTTAGTGTTAGTTTCCATACATTTATATATTGTCTCTTTAGTGTTAGTTTCCTTACATTTATATCTGTCTCTAGAGTGTTAGTTTCCTTACATTTATATCTGTCTCTTTAGTGTTAGTTTCCTTACATTTATATCTGTCACTTTAGTGTTAGTTTCCTTACATTTATATCTGTCTCTTTAGTGTTAGTTTCCATACATTTATATCTGTCACTTTAGTGTTAGTTTCCTTACATTTATATCTGTCACTTTAGTGTTAGTTTCCTTACATTTATATCTGTCTCTTTAGTGTTAGTTTCCTTACATTTATATCTGTCACTTTAGTGTTAGTTTCCTTACATTTATATCTGTCTCTTTAGTGTTAGTTTCCTTACATTTATATCTGTCACTTTAGTGTTAGTTTCCTTACATTTATATCTGTCTCTTTAGTGTTAGTTTCCTTACATTTATATCTGTCACTTTAGTGTTAGTTTCCTTACATTTATATCTGTCACTTTAGTGTTAGTTTCCTTACATTTATATCTGTCACTTTAGTGTTAGTTTCCTTACATTTATATCTGTCTCTTTAGTGTTAGTTTCCTTACATTTATATCTGTCTCTTTAGTGTTAGTTTCCTTACATTTATATCTGTCTCTTTAGTGTTAGTTTCCTTACATTTATATCTGTCTCTAGAGTGTTAGTTTCCTTACATTTATATCTGTCACTTTATTGTTAGTTTCCTTACATTTATATCTGTCACTTTAGTGTTAGTTTCCTTACATTTATATCTGTCTCTTTATTGTTAGTTTCCTTACATTTATATCTGTCACTTTAGTGTTAGTTTCCTTACATTTATATCTGTCACTTTAGTGTTAGTTTCCTTACATTTATATCTGTCTCTTTAGTGTTAGTTACATTTATATCTGTCTCTTTAGTGTTAGTTTCCTTACATTTATATCTGTCTCTTTAGTGTTAGTTTCCTTACATTTATATCTGTCTCTTTAGTGTTAGTTTCCTTACATTTATATCTGTCACTTTAGTGTTAGTTTCCTTACATTTATATCTGTCACTTTAGTGTTAGTTTCCTTACATTTATATCTGTCTCTTTATTGTTAGTTTCCTTACATTTATATCTGTCACTTTAGTGTTAGTTTCCTTACATTTATATCTGTCTCTTTAGTGTTTGTTTCCTTACATTTATATCTGTCACTTTAGTGTTAGTTTCCTTACATTTATATCTGTCACTTTAGTGTTAGTTTCCTTACATTTATATCTGTCTCTTTAGTGTTAGTTTCCTTACATTTATATCTGTCTCTTTAGTGTTAGTTTCCTTACATTTATATCTGTCTCTTTAGTGTTAGTTTCCTTACATTTATATCTGTCTCTTTAGTGTTAGTTTCCTTACATTTATATCTGTCACTTTAGTGTTAGTTTCTTACATTTATATCTGTCTCTTTAGTGTTATCATTTATATCTGTCTCTTTAGTGTTAGTTTCCTTACATTTATATCTGTCACTTTAGTGTTAGTTTCCTTACATTTATATCTGTCTCTTTAGTGTTAGTTTCCTTACATTTATATCTGTCTCTTTAGTGTTAGTTTCCTTACATTTATATCTGTCTCTTTAGTGTTAGTTTCCTTACATTTATATCTGTCTCTTTAGTGTTAGTTTCCTTACATTTATATCTGTCTCTTTAGTGTTAGTTTCCTTACATTTATATCTGTCACTTTAGTGTTAGTTTCCTTACATTTATATCTGTCTCTTTAGTGTTAGTTTCCTTACATTTATATCTGTCTCTTTAGTGTTAGTTTCCTTACATTTATATCTGTCACTTTAGTGTTAGTTTCCTTACATTTATATCTGTCACTTTAGTGTTAGTTTCCTTACATTTATATCTGTCTCTTTAGTGTTAGTTTCCTTACATTTATATCTGTCACTTTAGTGTTAGTTTCCTTACATTTATATCTGTCTCTTTAGTGTTAGTTTCCTTACATTTATATCTGTCTCTTTAGTGTTAGTTTCCTTACATTTATATCTGTCTCTTTAGTGTTAGTTTCCTTACATTTATATCTGTCTCTTTAGTGTTAGTTTCTACATTTATATCTGTCTCTTTAGTGTTAGTTTCCTTACATTTATATCTGTCACTTTAGTGTTAGTTTCCTTACATTTATATCTGTCACTTTAGTGTTAGTTTCCTTACATTTATATCTGTCTCTTTAGTGTTAGTTTCCTTACATTTATATCTGTCTCTTTAGTGTTAGTTTCCTTACATTTATATCTGTCTCTTTAGTGTTTGTTTCCTTACATTTATATCTGTCTCTTTAGTGTTTGTTTCCTTACATTTATATCTGTCTCTTTAGTGTTAGTTTCCTTACATTTATATCTGTCTCTTTAGTGTTAGTTTCCTTACATTTATATCTGTCTCTTTAGTGTTTGTTTCCTTACATTTATATCTGTCTCTTTAGTGTTAGTTTCCTTACATTTATATCTGTCTCTTTAGTGTTAGTTTCTCATTTATATCTGTCACTTTGTTTAGTTTCCTTACATTTATATCTGTCTCATTACATTTATATCTGTCTCTTTAGTGTTTGTTTCCTTACATTTATATCTGTCTCTTTAGTGTTTGTTTCCTTACATTTATATCTGTCTCTTTAGTGTTAGTTTCCTTACATTTATATCTGTCTCTTTAGTGTTAGTTTCCTTACATTTATATCTGTCTCTTTAGTGTTTGTTTCCTTACATTTATATCTGTCTCTTTAGTGTTTGTTTCCTTACATTTATATCTGTCTCTTTAGTGTTTGTTTCCTTACATTTTGCATCATTCCATTACATCGTTAGTTGACCTTTCTTTCCACTGTTGAGTATGTGTGGGTAGCCATAGTGGATCGTATTAGGCTAATGTATTCCAAGTTGTGCAATAATTTGGAACAGGTAGCCTATTTGAATCATTAAGGAACACAGACCATAAGTAGCAGATTAAACCTGGAGCCTGGCGCATGGTTCATGACGACTGGACCATTTTCATACACTTCCATGATTAGTGAGGATTATTAGGGTAGATTTCTTGGACTACGGTTCAATCCCTACTGCACACTTTTCTAATCTTCCAATATTTCATGGGATTGAACAATTGAATAATATGACAACTTTCAGGATGAATCAAAGCATTGTATTTTTGATTCAACAATATATTTAGTGCATAAAGGATCTCCAAATCATTAAAGAAAATGATTCATACTTTCCTAACTCCAAAATGTGCCTAAATATTTAGAAATCTACCAGTTGGTGCTGAAAAAAAGAGGTGTATGTATATATTTAGATGGCTTTCTTTAATGAATCCCTGTATTCTGAACCCATTCTCTCCATGTGTTCTAGTGCCTGTCGCCAAAATTCTAATTGAAGATACACTATATTTTAAAGGGATGGCTTAATTTTTTAAACTGAAAACACTATTGAATGGAAACATTGATGAGTAAATCTGTTGGCCAGCAAGTGGGAAGGTTTTCAGTGGTTGAATTAAATGTATTCAGTGCAGGCAAAAAATCACATCAAATCAAATCCAATTTTATTGGTCACATACACATGGTAAGCAGATGTTAACGTGAGTGTAGCGAAATGCTTGTGCTTCTAGTTCCGACTGTGCAGTAATAACCAACAAGTAATCTAACAATTTTACAACAACTACCGTATACACACAAGTGTAAAGGAATGAATAAGAATATGTACATATAAATATAGGGTTGAGCGATGGCCGAACGGCATAGCCAAGATACAGTAGATGGTATAGAGTACAGTACATACGTATGAGATGAGTAATGTAGGGTATGTAAACATTATATAAAGTGGCATTGTCAAAAGTGACTAGTGATACATTTATTAAATCCAAATATGAATTATTAAAGTGGCTGTATGTTGGCAGCAGACACTCAATGTCAGTGATGGCTGTTTAACAGTCTGATGGCCTTGAGATAGAAGCTGTTTTTCAGTCTCTCGGTCCCAGCTTTGATGCACCTGTACTGACCTCGTCTTCTGGATAGTAGTGGGGTGAACAGGCAGTGGATCGGGTGGTTGTTGTACTTGATGATCTTTTTGGCCTTCCTGTGACATTGGGTGGTGTAGGTGTCCTGGAGGGCAGGTAGTTTGCGCCCGGTGATGCGTTGTGCAGACCTCACTACCCTCTGGAGAGTCTTACGGTTGTGGGCGGAGCAGTTGCCGTACCAGGCAGTGATACAGCCCGACAGGATGCTCTCATTGTGCATCTGTAAAAGTTTGTGAGGGTTTTTGTTGTGAAATTTCTTCATCCTCCTGAGGTTGGGTATGAGGAACTTAAAACTTTCCACCTTCTCCACTACTGTCCCGTCGATGTGGATAGGGGAGTGCTCCCTCTGCTGTTCCCTGAAGTCCACGATCATCTACTTTGTTTTGTTGACGTTGAGTATGAGGTTATTTTCCTGACACCACACTCCGAAGGCCCTCACCTCCTCCCTGTAGGCCGTCTCATCGTTGTTGGTAATCAAGCCTAGCACTGTAGAGTCGTCTGCAAACTTGATGATTGAGTTGGAGGCGTGCATGGCCACGCAGTCATGGGTGAACAGGGAATACAGGAGAGGGCTGAGAACGAACCTTTGCGAGGCCCCAGTGTTGAGGATCAGTGGGGTGGAGATGTTGTTTCCTACCCTCACCACCTGGGGGCAGAAAGTCCAGGACCCAGTTGCATAGGGCGGGGTCGAGACCCAGGGTCCCGAGCTTAATGACGAGTTTGGAGGGTACTATGGTGTTAAACGCTGAGCTGTAATCGATGAACAGCATTCTTACATAGGTATTCCTCTTGTCCAGATGGGTTAGGGCAGTGTGCAGTGTGATTGCGATTGCGTCGTCTGTGGACCTATTGGGGCGGTAAGCAAATTGGAGTGGGTCTAGGGTGTCAGGTAGGGTGGAGGTGATATGATCCTTGATTAGTCTCTCAAAGCACTTCAGGATGACGGAAGTGAGTGCTACGGGGCGATAGTCGTTTAGCTCAGTTACCTTAGCTTTCGTGGGAACAGGAACAATGGTGGCCCTCTTGACTGGGAAAGGGATTGATTGAATATGTCTGTAAACACACCAGCCAGCTTGTCTGCGCATGCTCTGAGGACGCGGCTAGGGATGCCGTCTGTAGCCGGCAGCCTTGCGAGAGTGTTAACTTCTTTGGGACTGGGGGGCAGTATTGAGTAGCTTGGATGAATAAGGTGCCCAGAGTAAACTGCATGCTACTCAGGCCCAAAAGCTAGAATATGCATATAATTAGTAGATTTGGTTAGAAAACACTCTGAAGTTTGTGATGTCTGTGAATATAACAGAACTCATATGGCAGGCAAAAACCTGAAAAAAATCCAACTAGGAAGTGGGAAATCTGAGGTTTGTAGTTTTTCAAGTGATTGCCTATCCAATATACAGTGTCTATGGGGTCATATTGCACTTCCTAAGGCTTCCACTAGATGTCAACAGTCTTTAGAATGTTGTTTCAGGCTTCTACTATGAAGGGGGAGCGAATAAGAGCTGTTTGAATCAGGGGTCTGGCAGAATGCCATTAGTTTAGTCACGTGCGCGGCCGTGAGAGCGAGCTCCGTTCCCTTTCATTTCTAAAGACAAAGGAATTGCACGGTTGGAATATTATTGAAGATTTATGATAAAAACATCCTAAAGATTGATTATATACTTCGTTTGACATGTTTCTATGAACTGTAATGGAACTGTTTTGACTTTTCGTCTGGACTAAGTGCCTGCGCCTTGTGAATTTGGATTTGTGAACATTGGGACATAAATGATGGACTTTATCGAACAAAACAAACATTTATTGTGGAACTGGGATTCCTGGGAGTGCATTCCGATGAAGATCATCAAAGGTAAGTGAATATTTATAACGCTATTTCTGAGTTTTGTGACACCTCTCCTTGGTTGGAAAATGGCTGTATGGTTTTCTGTGGCTAGGCTCTGACCTAACATAATTGCATGGTGTGCTTTTACCGTAAAACGTTTTTGAAATCTGACCCAGCGGTTGCATTAAGGAGAAGTTTATCTTTAATTGTGTGTTTAACACTTGTATCTTTCATCAATGTTTATGATGAGTATGTCTGTAATTTGATGTGGCTCTCTGCCCTTTCACCGGATGTTTGTTTGAGACAATGCATTTCTGAACGTAACGCACCAATTTCAAATTAGGTTTTTGGACATAAAGATTAACTTTATCGAACAAAACACACATTTATTGCCTAGAGTCCTGGGAGTGCCATCCGGTGAAGATCATCAAGGTTGGTGATTAATGTTAATGCTATTTCTGTCCTTTGTGACACCTCTCCTTCTTTGGAAAATGGCTGTATGGTTTTCTGTGGCTAGGCGCTGAGCTAACATAATCGCAAGGTGTGCTTTTACGTAAAGCCTTTTTGAAATCAGACACCATGGCTGGATTAACAAGGAGTTTATCTTTAAAATTGTGTATAATACTTGCGTGTTTGAGGAATTTTAATTTTAAAGATTTCTGTAGTTTTGAATTTGGCGCCCTGCAATTCCACTGGCTGTTGGCGAGGTGAGACGCTACCATCCCACATATCCCAGAGAAGTTAACATGTGTAAATGTCTTACTCACGTTGGCTGCATTGAAGAAGAGCCCGCAGGTTTTGGTAGCGGGTTGTGTCAGTGGCACTGTATTGTCCTCGCAAGAAAATAAGTTGTTTAATTTGTCTGGGAGCAAGACGTTGGTGTCTGCGACGGGGCTGTTTTTCTTTTCGCAATCCGTGATTGACTGTAGACCCTGCCACATATGTCTCGTGTCTGAGCCTTTGAATTGCGACTCTACTTTGTCTCTATACTGACGCTTAGCTTGTTTGATTGTCTTGCGGAGGGAATAGCTACACTGTTTGTATTCGGATGGCACTGTAACAGCACTGTGATAGACTGCATCCAATTTGTTGAGTAGAGTGTTGGAGGCTATTTTGTAAATGACATCGCCGATGTCAAGGATTGGTAGGATAGTCAGTTTTACGAGGGCATGTTTGGCAGCATGAGTGAAGGATGCTTTGTTGCGATATAGGAAGCCAATTCTAGATTTAATTTTGGATTTGAGATGCTTAATGTGAGTCTGGAAGGAGAGTTTACTGTCTAACCAGACACCTAGGTATTTGTAGTTGTCCACATATTCTAAGTCAGAACCGTCCCGAGTAGTGATGCTGGGCGGGCTGGCAGGTGTGGGCAACGATCGGTTGAAGAGCATGCATTTAGTTTTACTTGCATTTAAGAGCAGTTGGAGGCCACGGAAGGAGAGTTGTATGGAATTGAAGCTCGACTGAAGGTTAGTTAACACAGTGTCCAAAGAGGAGTCAGAAGTATACAGAACGGTGTTGTCTGCGTAGAGGTGGATCAGAGAATCACCAGTAGCAAGAGCGACATCATTGATGTATACAGAGAAGAGAGTTGGCCCGAGGTTGAACACTGTGGCACCCCCATAAAGACTGCCAGAGGTCTGTACAACAGGCCCTCCGATTTGATACACTGAACTCTGTCTGAGAAGTAGTTGGTGAACCAGGCGAGGCAGTCATTTGAGAAACCAAGACTGTTGAGTCTGCCGATAAGAATGTGGTAATTGATAGAGTCGAAAGGCTTGGCCATGTCGATGAATACTGCTGCACAGTATTGTGTCTTATCGATGGCTGTTATGATATCATTTAGGACCTTGAGCGTGGCTGAGGTGCACCCATGACCAGCTCTGAGACCAGATTGAATAGAAAAAGTACGGTGGGGTTCGAAATGGACGGTGATCTGTTTGTTAACTTGGCTTTTGAAGACCTTAGAAAAGCAGGGTAGGATAGATATAGGTCTGTAGCAGTTTGGGTCTAGGGTGTCTCCCCTTTTGAAGAGGTGGATGACCGCGGCAGCTTTCCAATCATTGGGGATCTCAGACGATACGAAAGAGAGATTGAACAGGCTAGTAATAGGGGTTGCAACAATTTTGGTGGATAATCTTAGAAAGAGAGGGTCTAGATTGTCTAGCCCGGCTTATTTGTAGGGATCCAGATTTTGCAGCTCTTTCAGAACATCAGCTATCTGGATTTGGGTGAAGGAGAAATTGGGGCAGCTTAGGCAAGTTACTATGGAGGTTGCAGGTCTGTTGACTTGGGTAGGGGTAGCTAGGTGGAAAGCATGGCCAGCTGTAGAAAAATGCTTTTTGAAATTCTCAATTGTTGCAGATTTATTCTGTGGTGACAGTGTTTCCTAGCCTCAGTGCAGTGGGCAGCTGGGAGGAGGTGCTCTTATTCTCCATGGACTTTACAGTGTCCCAGAACTTTTTGGAGTTTGTGCTACAGGATGCAAATTTCTATTTGAAAAAGCTAGCCTTTGCTTTCCTAACTGCCTTTGTACTGTATATTGGTTCCTAACTTCCCTGAAAAGTTGCATATCGCAGGGGCTATTCGAAGCTAATGCAGTACGTCACAGGATGTTTTTGTGCTGGTCAAGGGCAGTCAGGTCTGGAGTGAACCAAGGGCTATATCAGTTCCTGGTTCAACATTTTTTTGAATGGGGCATGCTTATGGTGAGGAAAGCACTTTTAAAGAATAACCAGGCATCCTCTACTGATGGAATGAGGTCAATGTCATTCCAGGATACCCGGGCCAGGTCTATTAGAAAGGCCTGCACGCTGAAGTGTTTTAGGGAGCTTTTGACAGTGATGAGCGGTGGTCATTTGACAGCAGACCCATTATGGATGCAGGCAATGAGGGAGTGATAGCTGAGGTCATGGTTGACGACAGCAGAGGTGTATCTGGAGAGCAGTTGGTTAGGATGATATATATGAGGGTGCTTGTGTTTACAGATTTGAGGTTGTACCTGGTAGGTTCATTGATAATTTGAGTGAGGTTGAGGGCATCAAGCTTAGATTGTAGGACGGCCGGTGTGGTAAGCATGTCCCAGTTTAGGTCACCTAACAGCACGAGCTCTGAAGAAAGATGGGGGGCAATCAATTCACATATGGTGTCCAGGGCACAGCTGGGGGCAGAAAGTGGTCTATAGCAAGATCCAATGGTGAGAGACTTGTTTCTGGGAAGGTGGATTTTTAAAAGTAGGAGCTGAAATTGTTTGGGCACTGACCTGGATATTAAGACAGAACTCTGCAGGCTATCTCTGCCGTAGATTGCAACTCCGCCCCCTTTGGCAGTTCTATCTTGTCGGAAAATGTTATAGTTAAGGATGAACATTTCAGGGTTTTTGGTGGTCTTCCTAAGCAAGGATTCAGACACGGCTAGGACATCGTGCAGATTGTGCTAAAGCAGTGAATAAAACAAACATGGGAGGAGGCTTCTAATGTTAACATGCATGAAACCAAGGCTTTTACGGTTACAGAAGTCGACAAATGAGAGCGCCTGGGGAATGGGAGTGGAGCTAGGCACTGCAGGGCCTGGATTAACCCCCACATCACCAGAGGAACAGAGGAGGAGTAGGATAAGGGTACGGCTAAAGGCTATAACAACTGGTCGTCTAGTACGTTCAGAACAGAGAGTAAAAGAAGCAGGTTTCTAGGCACAGTAGAATAGATTCAAGGCATAATGTACAGACAAATGTATGGTAGGATGTGAATATAGTGGAGGTAAACATATGCACTGAGTGATGATGAGAGAGATAATGTCCCTAGAAACATCATTTAAACCAGGTGAGGTCACCGGATGTGTGGGGGTTGGAACTAAAGGGTTAACTAAGGCGTTGAGCAGGGCTAGAGGCTCTACAGTGAAATAAGGAAATAATTACTAACCAAGACAGCAATGGACAAGGCATATTGACATTAGGGAGAGGCATGCGTAGCCGAGTGATCATAGGGGTCCAGTGAGTGGCTCAGGCCGTAGACTCTTCGACTCAGGCAGCTAGCGGGCCGGGGCTAGCAAGCTAGCAGAAGGGTCTTAGAGGGATGTCGCGACGGAAGAAAGTCGGTTGTAGCCCCCTCGTGCTGTTACGTCTTTAGACCAGTCGTCGTGGATCAGCAGGGCTCTGTGTGGTTAAAGGATCCAAGCCAATTGGCAGAATAGGTAAAGTGGCCAAAGAATTTGTCCGATTTGCCCCTCAGCTAACAGTCAGATATGCTCTAGACAGCTAGCAGGCCATGGCTAGCAGGCTAGCAGTTGGGCATTCAGGGGATGTCGCGAGTTGATAAACCTGGGCCTAGCAAGGCCTAGCAAGGCTAGCTCCAGGCTAATTTGTTCTTGTTTCGGGACAGAGACATTTGCCAGGTGGCCACTCGGATAGCAGCTAGCTAGCTACGATGATCCAGGTGAAAAGGTTCAGAGCTTGCAGTAGGAATCCGGAGATATGGAGAAAAATAAGTCTGATTTTCTCTGGTTTGAGTTGCACTTTGCAGACTGGCGAGAGTTGTCCGGGCTAATGGTAGCTGATGACCGCTAGCAGTGGCTAGCTGGTTACTAGCTAGTAGCTAGTTAGCTGGCTAGCTTCTGTTGGGGTTCCGGTTCAGAAGTAAAGAAATAGCAGAGCCATACCACATTGGGTGAGGTGGATTGCAGGAGAGTATGTTGAAGTTGAGGTTAAGAAAAATATATATTTTAAATATATGCGAAGAAAAAATATATAAAAAGATGTATACATGGGACACGACAAGACAAGGACAAAAAGACGTCTGACTGCAACGCCGTCTTGGAGATTTGCCGAAAGGAGGGCGAGGGAGAGCTTTGTATGCGTTGCGGAAGTTAGAGTAGCAATCATCCAGAACGCTGCCAGCTCGGGTCGGGCATTCGATATGCTGATAAAATTTAGGGAGCCTTGTTTTCAGATTACCTTCGTTAAAATCCCCAGCTACAATAAATGCAGCCTCAGGATATATGCTTTCCAGTTTACATAGAGTCCAATGAAGTTCTTTCAGGGCGGTCGAGGTGTCTGCTTGGGGGGTGGGGGTGGGGGGGTATACACGGCTGTGATTATAATCGAAGAGAATTCTCTTGGTAAATATTGCAGTCGGCATTGGATTGTAAGGAATTCTAGGTCAGGTGAACAAAAGGACTTGAGTTCCTGTATGTTGTTATTATCACACCATGACTTGTTAATCATAAGGCATAGACCCCCGCCCTTCTTCTTACCAGAGAGATGTTTGTTTCTGAAGAAACCTGGTGGATGTACCAACTCCGATAACATATCCCGAGTGAGCCATGTTTCAGTGAAACAGAGAATGATACAACCTCTGATGTCTCTCTGGAAGGCAACCCTTACACGAATTTCGCCTACCTTGTTGTCAAGAGACTGGACATTGGCGAGTAGTATACTCGGGAGCGGTGAGTGATGTGCCCATCTACCGAGCCTGACCAGAAGACCGCTCCATCTGCCCCTTCTGCGACGCTGTTGTTTTGGGTCGCCTATTGGGATCCTATCCATTGTCCTGGGTGGTAGTACAAACAGAGGATCAACTTAGGGAAAGTTGTATTCCTGGTAGTAATGTTGGTAAGTTGACGTTGCTCTCATATCCAACAGTTCTTCCCTACTGTATGTAATAAGACTTAAGATTTCCTGGGGTAACAACGTAAGTATTAATACATAAAAAAACAAAATACTGCATAGTTTCCTAAGAACGCGAAGCGAGGAGACCATCTCTGTCGGCGCCATCTTCCTAACGGGAACCATGTCTGCAAAGCCTGTTAGGTACCAGCATAAGGTAAGTCTGAATAGCAACTACTGAAAAGTGCGAAGGCGTGCGTAGGAAAGGCGTACATTTCCTAAGTCTGAATAGCAACTACTGAGAAGTGCGAAGGCGTGCGTAGGAAAGGCGTACATTTCCTAAGTCTGAATTGTAGGGTTCATGTAGCCAGTGTGTTTGTTCTTTAGCCAACAAAATTGTACATCATTGACTGATTGATTGATTCATGTGTTCATTCATTGATCCAATAATCCATCCATCCATTCCTCCATCTATCCATCCATCCATTCATTCACTCTCCCTCTCTCTCTCTCAGGTGGCCCTTGACTGTCCTCTGGATACCTGTTTCACCTATATCTACCAGTATGAGCCTTACCTCAAGGATCCTGTGGTCTTCCCTAGGATCACGGTGAGTTGAGCCTTACCTCAAGGACCCCGTGGTCTTGGTCTTCCCTAGGACCCCGTGGTCTTCCTAGGTGGTCTTCCCTAGGATCACGGTGAGTTGAGCCTTACCTCAAGGACCCCGTGGTCTTCCCTAGGATCATGGTGAGTTGTAGAAAATAAAATGAGTAAAACACACATAGATCTTCATTCCATTGTCCGTTATGGCATACTATCCATATTTGTTCCTGTTCCATGCTGCTTGACAGTGTAGTTGCCATTGCGTCCGTCTTGATGTCGAACAACACGTGTCTTGTTATTTGATTGCTCTAGATGCTGGTGTATTTGTTCTATGCGTTGCCTCTACTGGCTGCATTCATATATGGGCTGAGAAACCCTGGTTGTACCTGGATGCTGGACTGGGCCATCTTCTTTGCGGGGGCCATAGCCCAGGTAATAATATTGGTCGCTTCAATTTGCAGTTCACACGCAGTGTAATGTACCAGGGATTTGACAAAGCAGCTGTGATACAAATTGATGATTTTTTACACCATTGTTGTGTTTCTATTCTGTTCCTATTATTCATCTTCCATTAACGTCCCCTCACACCCACCCGTCTCCTCCCCTTCCCCAGACCCAGTGGTGCCATATCGGGGGATCACTCCACTCCCGAACCCCCTTCACATACCGGGTCCCAACAGACAAATGGTCAACAGTTATGATTCTAAACGGGCTGTATGTAGCTCTACCGATCCTCCTAGCCATCCGATGCCGCCTCAGCCCCACTTTCTTCATGCCTACTGTACCTGAGGGACAGACCAGCCCGGAGAAGAAGGACAACTAAACCCATAACACTTCAATTCCCACTGAGCATGGACTCTGTGAGCGAATGGTCTAGAATGCTACTCTAAGATCAAGAACTACTGTACCCACGATCCTAAAGAACCCAAACGTTTTGGTGCGGCTGGCATACTATGCTTCTGGAAATGTGACCCTCCAGATTTACAAAACAATGTTATATTAATCTAGAACACATCAAGCAAATTAACTTCAATTTCATACATTATCCGCTCCCTCTGTTGGTTGGAGCCTTTTGGAGTAAAGTTCAGGCCCATGTCTACAACAGCGGAATACAGTACAGTGCATTAAACAGCCAAAACCAAGCCCTGCTGCAAGCCATCTATTCTGCAGTAGCACTCCCTATATGGACTATTGGATCGAGATAAAGCCTGTTTGTGGACATGGCTTTATCTATGTAGCTAGTGAGTCAGTGAGACAGTCTCAGGTGGTATAGTATAGTAGGGCCTAAAAGGCCTATAAACCTGGACTCTGATCACTGACACTGATACAGCAGGACAGCATTGCCTCATAGAGTTATCACAGAGGAACTGTGAAACTATGGACCATGTTGAGGACTCTTTTTTTTTTGCTGAACAACTGTGTTGTAGTGCTGCTGATAAGACGAGATAACAAGGCATGTTTCACAAGATGTGGTTGGGATTGGAGAGACCACTATAGGAAGTCATAGGTTGAGGGGACAAATGTTTAGTTAGTATTTATGAAACAAATGATGGCTATTTTTGGAGGGGTTGGGCCAGAATTACTTCAATAAATGTTTGTTACGTGAATATATTAAAATATGTGAACAACTACACTATTCTGTTTCTTTGAGTAGTTGTACTCTGGTCCTGGGTTGGTGTGTATCCTGATGTGTCGATATCTCTATTCTTGTGAAATACTCTGTTTACCTTTTTCATGCAAGTCTGCCTGACTATTGAGGCAACAGGGCAGAGATTCATCAGATAGTGAAAGTGGTGGGATGCTCAGTCTTTCACTGGAACATTGTTTTTATCATAATAGTTGCCCAAACCACTGATGCTGGGGCAGATTTTTCCACCACCTAACGGATAAGCTTTGGACTGGGGGAAATCCTAGGTCTGTGGTTTGAGGCAACTTCTGTCTGGAGTGTTTTTTTTCTCACAATCATTGGTCTATTCCAGTTCAAAACTGTCACTGAGTTGTATGTGTTGCTCGAAGACCTCTGAGATTCCGTCTCTGGTTGATGATGTCATTGGATCCTGTCTATAGTCAGTGACAGTGCACATGTGGCCTAGTAAACTTTGCCCTGCCTGGCAGGTGGCCTCTGCTGTCATGAGTTGATAAGAAGTGAACCCCAGCTAGACAGTATTGTCATACAATACTGTTGACAACATACAATGTGGCAAAAAGTATTTAGTCAGCCACCAATTGTGCAAGTTCTTCCACTTAAAAAGATGAGAGAGGCCTGTAATTTTCATCATAGGTGCACTTCAACTATGAAAATCACATTGTAGGATTTTTAATTCATTTATTTGCAAATGATGGTGGAAAATAAGTATTTGGTCAATAACAAAAGTTTATCTCAATACTTTGTTATATGCCCTTTGTTGGCAATGACAGAGGTCAAACGTTTTCACAAGGTTTCCACACACTGTTGCTGGTATTTTGGCCCATTCCTCCATGCAGATCTCCTCTAGAGCAGTGATGTTTTGGGGCTGTTGCTGGGAAACACGGACTTTCAACTCCCTCCAAAGATTTTCTATGGGGTTGAGATCTGGAGACTGGCTAGGCCAGGACCTTGAAATGCTTCTTACGAAGCCACTCCTTCGTTGCCCGGGCGGTGTGTTTGGGATCCTTGTCATGCTGAAAGACCCAGCCATGTTTCATCTTCAATGCCCTTGCTGATGGAAGGAGGTTTTCACTCAAAATCTCACGATACATGGCCCCATTCATTCTTTCCTTTACACGGATCAGTCGTCCTGGTCCCTTTGCAGAAAAATAGCCCCAAAGCATGATGTTTCCACCCCCATGCTTCACAGTAGGTATGGCGTTCTTTGGATGCAACTCAGCATTCTTTGTCCTCAAAACACGACGAGTTGAGTTTTTACCAAAAAGTTATATTTTGGTTTCATCTGACCATATGACATTCTCCCAATCTTCTTCTGGATCATCCAAATGCTGTCTAGCAAACTTCAGACGGGCCTGGACATGTACTGGCTTAAGCAGGGGGACACGTCTGGCACTGCAGGATTTGAGTCCCTGGTGGCGTAGTGTGTTACTGATGGTAGGCTTTGTTACTTTGGTCCCAGCTCTCTGCAGGTCATTCACGAGGTCCCCCCGTGTGGTTCTGGGATTTTTGCTCACCGATCTTGTGATCATTTTGACCCCACGGGGTGAGATCTTGCATGGAGCCCCAGATCGAGGGAGATTATCAGTGGTCTTTTATGTCTTTCATTTCCTAATAATTGCTCCCACAGTTTATTTCTTCAAACCAAGCTGTTTAGCTACTGCAGATTCAGTCTTCCCACCCTGGTGCAGGTTTACAATTATGTTTCTGGTGTCCTTTGACAGCTCTTTGGTCTTGGCCATAGTGGAGTTTGAGGTGTGACTGTTTGAGGTTGTGGACAGGTGTCTTTTATACTGATAACAGGTTCAAACAGGTGCCATTAATACAGGTAACGAGTGGAAGACAGAGGAGCTTCTTAAAGAAGAAGCTACAGGTCTGTGAGAGACAGAAATCTTGCTTGTTTGTAGGTGACCAAATACTTATTTTCCAGCATAATTTGCAAATAAATTCATTAAAAATCCTACAATGTGATTTTCTGGATTTTTTTCTCATTTTGTCTGTCATAGTTGAAGTGTACCTATGATGAAAATTATAGGCCTCTCTCATCTTTTTAAGTGGGAGAAGTTGCACAATTGGTGGCTGACTAAATACTTTTTTGCCCCACTGTACATGATTTCAGACTTCTGTTTTGAACTAAGTTTGACGTCTGGAAAGTAAAAGCCCAGCGTGCTCTCTCTTCCCACATGTTCAGCTCTGGTTTTAATGTCTATGGTTCACCTGTACGGCAATCACTGTCACCTGATTTCAACAGAGTCAAGCAATTTTTCCAACCGTAGTTTAAATAAATATTGCCTTCTTTTTACTCTCAAAACCTCTCTCTGTGCTCCACAGTTTTTATCCCAGTGAATCACAGTGACAGAGAAGGGGGTCAGGTCTCAGAGCCAACTGAGCCAAGAGGCGACAACCCAAAGTGAGATTAAACTAGCAGTGGTCGTCTAGCAGTGGTGGTATTGGACCAATGGACCAATTCCTTTAGATTAACTTTCTTTTATTGGGTTGATTCTTTTAGATGTATTTTCCTCTATAGGGTCCATTCTTACATGTATTTTCCCTCCACAATCCATTCAAAACAGAGACCAAAGAGAGGAGAAAATGTCCTGTTTGTTCCCGACAGAATGAAAACTATTGGCCAGAATGGACTTTCTCTGGGCGGAGAATGAAGTGAGGTGAACAACAGAGCTGGTAAATTAGTAGATGATGTTAAAATGCTTTGTTTTGTTCCTGGATGCTGGTTTAGGAGGCATGGGTTAGCTACAAGCTGCTGTCAGTCTTCAGTGTCATAGCTCAGCAATGTGGTAGAAACGTACAAAGAAATAGAAATACTAGAGCTAGAGTCCAGCTTCAATCACAAAACTGACCAGACACACTGTCGTCGTTCATTTGTTTGTTTTTTTAGCTTTATTAAGAATGGAACACAACAGCTGGACAGGACATCATAACAACACCAAAAAAGGGGTGACGACCAATCAAGGACCAGATTCATGGCATCCTACCCATCACATATTGGAGCCGTGCAAAGACTGGGTCTATTGGCGATCGAGTAGATATCATGGGAATGTTTTGTCTCAGTCCGTAGTACTTCAATCTATCCTATTTTATTCCATTTAGATCGATGGGGCTGTTTTAGAATATTAGTTGAGATGCCGATGGGAAACACATGGCTGGACACGGGTCAGGTATCAATCAGGTGTCAGTCAATAACAAACAAACAAAAACCACAGTATTTACAGTACAGTACAGGCAATCAAAGGGTTAACTTGTTTTTTGTTTACCACATTTTGATTGTAAGAGAATGGAACATTAAAGAAAACAGGTATTACATTGCCTTGTTGGATTATGTAAACAAACAAAATCAACATATATTAACTAGTCCATAATAAATAGTGACGTGACATGAAAAGTTAGCAAATATAAAAAAATGGCACATAAGTTGAATAATAAAACAGCCCTACTATTCAGGAGCCCTAAGGGAACATAACAAGTACAGGATACAGACAAAAGCTCTGGGTTAATTGGGACTGAAAGCTAACTAGCTAACGTATTAATTAAATCTGTGCTTTATAAACAGAACACAAACATTAGGATGTTCTGAGATGTAGAACAAGCTTCAAACTTATAAAAACACACTTTCTCTCACACACATACACACGCATGAACAGACACACACACACACACACACACACACACACACACACACACACACACACACACACACACACACACACACACACACACACACACACACACACACACACACACACACACACACACACACACACACACTGTATTTATCACATCACTGTATTTATGTTTCGACAGTGAGAATAGGTTATTCATAGACATGCCAAGGATTTGCTGTTTCTAAGTTACAGTATTAGTGACCGTGTTAGCAAGAGAGAGACTATTACTATTGTAAGTAATGGACATGGGTTAAACAAAATCAACCAAAAACAAGGACAAATCCAAACATGAGCTATGGGTGCGTAACACAGAACCTTTTTTGCACTGATGTCAATCGGTCATTTGCATGAAAGTTAAAGTTTTGCACACATACAGTATCTCAAGTGAGATTTCAATCCAAAGAGAGAGACTGAAATAGGTCAGGAAAAGAGAACGTTCAGATGTCAACTACTGTCCATTGTGAGGGGTTGATCCCCTCAGCCCCAGGATAGGTCAGCGGTCAGGCGCAGAGCATTGTGGGAGGTGTAGTATTTGGTTCAGTATTGGCTGTGTGTGTCCTCTCCCCTCTCCATGTGTGCCTCTCCTCCGTATCTCCTGTGGTTCCTACGCTCCCGGCGCTGGCCGTGGCGGTGGTTGCGGCGGTACCGGTGGGATCGCCGAGCTGAGGGAGGGGAACACACCTCAAAAGTGGTGCAGTAACAACATTTACCAATCTCTGTTTAATTGGTGCAGTGACAACATTTACCATTCTGTTTCTTATTCAGCCCATACTAGAAGGAATACATGAATGTTTATACAGAAAAGCCTACCTGGGTGAATAAAGGTTTGTTATCCGAAGAAAGGTTGCATAAGACAACACATTTAAAAAAAAAATCTGCTGTTTGTCACTCACACTTTGTGCAGATGATCTTGGGCCGGTCCCAGGTGCCATCGGCCCGGCAACGCGCGGTGGGGATGTGGCGCTGGTAGAAACCTTCGGCACACTGATAACGCACCACCGCATGGATGTCATAATGGGACCGCCGACGGCCAATCAGATGGGCATTCTCCACAGCGGGCGGGGTTCCACACAGCACTGTCAGACGGGACAAGATGAACAATTAAGTCAATTCAGTCAGTGTTGAGCAACATCGAAGAAGATACAGTGTGTACTGTATCTAGGGTGTCTGGCTTGCAATTTCTTTTTTTTCCATAGGTGAAACACTTGCTACTGAATCTTATACGCGAGGACAGGTGCTCTGCAGATGGCACGGTGCTCTGCAGATGGCGCAGTGCTCTGTGAAGCAATATAGAGCCAAGGCAGCTCCGATAATCTCTCTCCCTCCCTCTTCCCTCCTTCCCTCCCTGCCTCTTCAAGGAGCTAGGCTTCAGGCTATCCCATAAATCCTTGCTCTGGGTCTCATTCCAGTGTCACAGTTACATCAGGGCACCTGACACAGAAATGCATGGTGGGATTTCAGAGAATAGATCTGAGGGCAAGACAGTCACTGGCAATTTAATGCCAGCTTTAAACAAGATCGCAAATGTTAGCTTTGCAGTCCAAGTGAACATGTGGGGTGAGATAAAACGGCAACAGAAAGAGACAAAGGTTTCTGTTTAGATCAACTGGAAGTTTGAAATATTACAGTTTTTCCCAATTACACACTGGCCCATGAGGAATATTCAGCCAAACCTGTAACTCATTTAGTAGAGCCATACACAAAATCTGTTACTCATTTAGTAGAACTATACACCAAATCTGTAACTCATTTAGTAGAGCCCTACCCCAAACCTGTAACTCATTTAGTAGAGCCATACACCAAACCTGTAACTCATTTAGTAGAGCCCTACCCCAAACCTGTAACTCATTTAGTAGAGCCATACACCAAACCTGTAACTCATTTAGTAGAGCCCTACCCCAAACCTGTAACTCATTTAGTAGAGCCATACACCAAACCTGTAACTCATGGATAAAAAGGACACAGGTGAGTACTCCTGTGTTTGGGGAACAATGTAAGCAAACTTGGCAGGTGGAGGTAAAGGTGGAGGTGGAGGTAGAGGTACTGTAGAGGTGGAGGTGGAGTTAGAGGTACTGTAGAGGTAGAGGTGGAGGTACAGGTACTGCAGAGGTAGAGGTGGAGGTACTGTAGAGGTAGAGGTGGAGGTACTGTAGAGGAAGAGGTAGAGATGGAGGTGGAGGTACTGCAGAGGTAGAGAGGAGGTGGAGGTACTGTAGAGGTAGACGTAGTGGTAGAGGTGGAGGTACTGTAGAGGAGGAGGTACAGGTACTGCAGAGGTAGAGGTGGAGGTACTGTAAAGGTAGAGGTGGAGGTACTGTAGAGGTTGAGGTACTGTAGAGGAAGAGGTAGAGATGGAGGTGGAAGTACTGTAGAGGTAAAGGTACTGTAGAGGTACTGTAGAGGTTGAGGTACTGTAGAGGAAGAGGTAGAGATGGAGGTGGAGGTACTGTAGAGGTTGAGGTACTGTAGAGGAAGAGGTAGAGATGGAGGTGGAAGTACTGTAGAGGTAAAGGTACTGTAGAGGTACTGTAGAGGTAGAGGTACAGTAGACGTAGAGGTACTGTAGAGGTAGAGGTACTGTAGAGGAAGAGGTAGAGATGGAGGTGGAGGTACTGTAGAGGTAGACATAGAGGTGTAAGGTACTGTAGAGGTAGAGGTAGAGAGGAGGTGGAAGTACTGTAGAGGTAAAGGTACTGTAGAGGTACTGTAGAGGTAGAGGTACTGTAGAGGTAGAGGTGGAAGTACTGTAGAGGTACTGTAGAGGTAGAGGTGGAGGTAGAGGTAGAGGTATTGTAGAGGTACTGTAGAGGTAGAGATAGAGATACTGTAGAGGTACTGTAGAGGTAGAGGTGGAGGTACTGTAGAGGTAGAGGTAGACGTAGAGGTACTGTAGAGGTAGAGGTGGAAGTACTGTAGAGGTACTGTAGAGGTAGAGGTGGAGGTACTGTAGAGGTAGAGGTGGAGGTAGAGGTAGAGGTATTGTAGAGGTACTGTAGAGGTAGAGGTACTGTAGAGGTACTGTAGAGGTAGAGGTGGAGGTACTGTAGAGGTAGCGGTGGAGGTACAGTAAAGGTAGAGGGGGAGGTGGAGGTACTGTAGAGGTAGAGGTGAAGGTGGAGGTACCGTAGAGGTATAGGTACTATAGAGGTAGAGGTGGAGAAGTAGGTACTGATGAGGTAGAGGTGGAGGTAGTGGTACTGTAGAGGTAGAGGTACTGTAGAGGTATAAGTGGAGGTACTGTAGTGGTAGAGGTGGAGGTAGAGGTACTGTTGAGGTAGAGGTGGTGGTACTATAGAGGTAGAGGTGGAGGTACCGTAGAGGTAGAGGTGGAGGTAATGTAGTGGTAGAGGTGGAAGTACTGTAGAGGTACTGTAGAGGTAGAGGTGGAGGTACTGTAGAGGTAGAGGTGGAGGTAGAGGTAGAGGTATTGTAGAGGTACTGTAGAGGTAGAGGTACTGTAGAGGTACTGTAGAGGTAGAGGTGGAGGTACTGTAGAGGTAGAGGTGGAGGTACAGTAAAGGTAGAGGGGGAGGTGGAGGTACTGTAGAGGTAGAGGTGAAGGTGGAGGTACCGTAGAGGTATAGGTACTATAGAGGTAGAGGTGGAGAAGCAGGTACTGATGAGGTAGAGGTGGAGGTAGTGGTACTGTAGAGGTAGAGGTACTGTAGAGGTATAAGTGGAGGTACTGTAGTGGTAGAGGTGGAGGTAGAGGTACTGTTGAGGTAGAGGTGGTGGTACTATAGAGGTAGAGGTGGAGGTACCGTAGAGGTAGAGGTGGAGGTACTGTAGTGGTAGAGGTGGAGGTATTGTAGAGGTACTGTAGAGGTAGAGGTACTGTAGAGGTACTGTAGAGGTAGAGGTGGAGGTACTGTAGAGGTAGAGGTGGAGGTACAGGTAGGTGGAGGTAGAGAGGGGGAGGTGGAGGTACTGTAGAGGTAGAGGTGAAGGTGGAGGTACCGTAGAGGTATAGGTACTATAGAGGTAGAGGTGGAGAAGCAGGTACTGATGAGGTAGAGGTGGAGGTAGTGGTACTGTAGAGGTAGAGGTACTGTAGAGGTATAAGTGGAGGTACTGTAGTGGTAGAGGTGGAGGTAGAGGTACTGTTGAGGTAGAGGTGGTGGTACTATAGAGGTAGAGGTGGAGGTACCGTAGAGGTAGAGGTGGAGGTACTGTAGTGGTAGAGGTGGAGGTAGAGGTACTGTTGAGGTAGAGGTGGCGGTACTATAGAGGTAGAGGTGGAGGTACTGTAGAGGTACTGTAGAGGTAGAGGTGGAGGTGGAGGTACAGTAGAGGTAGAGGTACTGTAGAGGTTGAGGTGGAGGTACTGTAGAGGTACTGTAGAGGGGAGTTGTAGCGGAGGTGTAGAGGTGGAGGTGGAGGTACTGTAGTGGTAGAGGTACTGTAGTGTACTGTAGAGATAGGGAGTACTGTAGAGGTGGAGGGGAGGTGGTGGGGGTTCTGTAGTGGTAGAGGTGGAGGTGGAGGTACTGTAGATTTGGTTAGAGGTGGAGGAACTGTAGAGGTAGAGGTGGAGGTAATGTAGAGGTGGAGTTGGAGGTACTGTAGAGGTAGAGGTGGAGGTAATGTAGAGGTGGAGTTGGAGGTACTATAAAGGTAGAGGTGGAGGTACTATAGAGGTAGAGGTACTGTGGAGGTACTGTAGAGGGAGAGGTGGAGGTAATATAGAAGTAGAGGTACTGTAGAAGTAGAGGTGGAGGGACTGTAGAGATAGAGGTCGAGGTGGAGGTGGAGGTACTGTAGAGGTGGAGGAACTGTAGAGGTAGAAGTGGAGGAACTGTAGAGGTAGAGGTACTGTAGAGGTAGAAGTGGAGGTAGTGTAGAGGTAGAGGTACTGTAAAGGTAGAGGTGGAGATGGAGGTACTGTAGAGGTGGAGGTGGAGGAACTGTAGAGGTGGAGGAAGAGATACTGTAGAGGTAGAGGTGGAGGTAGAGGTTCTGTATAGGTAGAGGAACTGTAGAGGTGGAGGTAGAGGTACTGTAGAGGTAGAGGTGGAGGAACTGTGGAGGTAGAGGTACTGTAGAGGTAGAGGTACTGTAGATGTAGAAGGAGAGGTGGAGGTACTGTAGAGGTGGAGGTGGAGATACTGTAGAGGTAGAGGTGGAGGAACTGTAGAGGTGGAGGAGGAGATACTGTAGAGGTAGAGGTGGAGGTAGAGGTACTGTAGAGGAACCGTGGAGGTGGAGGATATGTAGAGGTAGAGGTAGAGGTGGAGGTGGAGGTGGAGGTACTGTAGAGGTAGAGGTGGAGGAACTGTAGAGGTAGAGATACTGCAGAGGTAGAAGTGGAGGTACTGTAAAGGTAGAGGTGGAGGTGGAGGAACTGTAAATGTAGAGGTGGAGTTGGAGGCACTGTAGAGGTAGGGGTAGAGGTGGAGGTGGATGTACTGTAGAGGTAGAGGTACTGTAGAGGTAGAAGTGGAGGTACTGTAGAGGTAGGGGTAGAGGTGGAGGTGGATGTATTGTAGAGGTAGAGGTACTGTAGAGGTAGAGGTGGAGGTGGAAGCACCTTAGAGGTGGAGGTAGAGATACTGTAGAGGTAGAGGTAGAGGTACTGTAGAGGTAGAGGTGGAGGAACTGTAGAGGTGGAGGTAGAGATACTGTAGAGGTAGAGGTAGAGGTAGAGGTACTGTAGAGATAGAGGTGGAGGAACTGTAGAGGTAGAGGTACTGTAGAGGTAGAGGTGGAGGTGGAGGTGGAGGTACTGAAGAGGTGTAGGAACTGTAGAGGTAGAAGTGGAGGAACTGTAGAGGTAGAGGTTCTGTAGAGGTAGAAGTGGAGGTAGTGTAGAGGTAGAGGTACTGTAGAGGTAGAAGTGGAGGTACTGTAAAAGGTAGAGGTGGAGGTACTGTAAAGGTAGAGGTACTATGGAGGTAGAGGTGGAGGTAGTGTAGAGGTAGAGGTACTGTAGAGGTAGAGGTACTGTGGAGGTAGAGGTGGAGGTACTATAGAGGTAGATGTACTGTAAAGGTAGAGGTGGAGGTACTGTAGAGGTAGAGGTACTATAGAGGTAGAAGTGGAGGTAGTGTAGAGGTAGAGGTACTGTAGAGGCAGAGGTAGAGGTACTGTGGAGGTAGAGATGGAGGTACTATAGAGGTAGAGGTACTATGGAGGTAGAGGTGGAGGTACTATAGAGGTAGATGTACTGTAAAGGTAGAGGTGGAGGTGGAGGTGGAGGTACTGTAGACGTGGAGGTGGGGGTACTGTAGAGGTCGAGGAACTGTAAAGGTGGAGGTACTGTAGAGTTAGAGGTGGAGGAACTGTAGAGGTGGAGGTACTGTAAAGGTAGAGGAGGAGGAACTGTACAGGTGGAGGTAGAGGTCCTGAGGAGGTAGAGGTGGAGGTAGAGGTACTGTAGAGGAACTGTGGAGGTGGATGTAGAGGGGAGTTACTGTAGAGGTAGAGATACTGTAGAGGTAGAGGTACTGTAGAGGTAGAGGTACTGTAGAGGTACTGTAGATGTAGAATTACTGTTGTAGAGGTACTGTAGATGTACAATTACTGTAGAGGTACTGTAGATGTAGAGGTACTGTAGGTGTAGAGGTGGAGGTGGAGGTACTGTAAAGGTAGAGGTGGAGGAACTGTAGAGGTGCTGTAGAGCTGGAGGTAGAGGTTGAGGTGGAGGTACTGTAGAGGTGGAGGTGGAGGTACTGTAGAGTTAGAGGTGGAGGAACTGTAGAGGTGGAGGTACTGTAAAGGTAGAGGAGGAGGAACTGTACAGGTGGAGGTAGAGGTACTGTAGAGGTATTGTAGAGGTAGAGTTAGAGGTACTGTAGAGGTACTGTAGAGGTGGAGGTAGAGGTACTGTAGAGGTAGAGGTGGAGGTACTGTAGAGGTGGAGGTAGAGTTAGAGGTACTGTAGAGGTGGAGGTGGTAGAGGTAGCGGTAGAGGTACTGTAGAGGTGGAGGAAGACCAAGAACAAGGAGAGTAATCTCTGATGAAATTTGAGCGACAATGGTGGACCATATTAAAGCATTTTTTGGGGCTGCAATCTGAGGTACAGTTAACTCTAATTAACTTATCCTCTGCAGCATAGGTAACTCTGGGTTGAAGCTACAATCATCAAGCGCTGAAACTGGCTCTCATAAGGACCGCTACAGGAAAGACCCAGAGTTACCTACAGTATGTCAGAGGGAGGTGACCAACCATATGCCACATCCTTAAGAAACAAATCTCTGGATGAAGCAAATCTACAGAGTCCCATTTGAAAGGAATTCCCAAAGAGTGAATGATAAACGGTATGAATATGTGTAAGTAAGCAATGTAGTAGTATTACACTCTTGAAACATTAGAGACTCATTGATGTTGCCAGTGAACTTTACTATAGCAATTAAAGTATTTACTGTCATTTCAGAGAATCATGGAGTTGGATGCAAGTCCCATCCCCCAGGAACTCATACTCATAGATGAGGCTGGATTTAGCAAAGACGAGGAGGAGAGGAAGGTACATCATTGGTCAACGCGCCATCACTGAGGTACTGTACCTGGCCAGCGTGGGAGAAATGTCACCATATGCGCAGCTATGAGCCACAATGGGGACCTCCAGCTCCATGCCACCCTTGGACCATACAACACTGCCCACTGGGGAAACTGGCTAACTGTTTTGTGTTTTGACTACCTGAGATGTAGTTTCAGCAAACGTGCGTTAACAATTGTGAAAAACTGTAAATGTGATTCAGACTTCTGTTTGTTGTGTCAGCAATGTTGAAGCTTTATTCTCTTTTCACACTTCATAGAGGAAAATATGAGAGTGCATTGTGCCTATTGAGGTTTGACAGCCTGCATATTGATTGGGTTGTATCTAGGGGAATATCAGTGCTTTTGAAATAGCACTCTGTCTGTCTGTCTGTCTGTCTGTCTGTCTGTCTGTCTGTCTGTCTGTCTGTCTGTCTGTCTGTCTGTCTGTCTGTCTGTCTGTCTGTCTGTCTGTCTGTCTGTCTGTCTGTCTGTCTGTCTGTCTTGACAATGTGTTTCCCACTAGTCAATAATAAATAACCTGTTGAACTAAACACTGTGATTGACATGTTTCATCAAAAGGCAATATTTATTTTGGCAACTTGAGTTGATAAAACTGTCATTATGCTCTTACACTCTGATGTCAAGTGTGCGTGTTTCCTCGCCAGACATTCTATTGACAAAACAGAGCAATCCCCAGAGGATACAAGGCTTCGTAGAGTAAATTGGAAAGTCATATGAAACACTATTTCCAAAATCCTTATTTGCCATGATGACTTTGTTCCTCCAAATGAACATGACATCCTGTTTCTAGCCACAGCCCAGTTTAAAGGACGCTATTGTAAATGCATTCTTATTGTTTTACCTGTACCATGGCTATGTTAAGTCCTGTGATCCTACCTGCTCCTTTCTGAAGACATGGAGCTGGTTGCACCATGGCTATGTTAAAACTTCTTAGGGCTGCAATCCCGTTAACGGGATTGATATGACAACAGCCAGTGAAAGTGCAGAGCGCCAAATTCAAACAACAGAAATCTCATAATTAAAATTCCTCAAACATACATGTATCTTATACCATTTTAAAGGTAATCTTGTTGTTAATCCCACCAAAGTGTCCGATTTCAAATAGGCTTTACAGCGAAAGCACCACAAACGATTATGTTAGGTCAGAGCCAAGTCACAGAAAAACACAGCCATTTTTCCAGCCAAAGAGAGGAGTCACATGAAGCACAAATAGAGATAAAATGAATCACTAACCTTTGATGATCTTCATCAGATGACACTCACAGGACTTACACAATACATGTTTGTTTTGTTCGATAAAGTGCATATTTATATTTAAAAAATCTCAGTATATATTGGCGCGCTACGTTCACTAGTTCCAAAAACATCCGGTGATATTGCAGAGAGCCACATCATTTTACAGAAATACACATTATAAATGTCGATGAAAATACAATTGTTAGACATGGAAATATAGATATACTTCTCCTTAATGCAACCGCTGTGTCAGATTTCAAAAAAACCTTACGGAAAAAGCAAACCATGCAATAATCTGAGTACAGCTTTCAGACAACAAAGCATCCCAAAAGATATCCTCCATATTGGGTAGACAACAGAAGTCATAAATAGCATTATAAATATTCACTTACTTTTGATGATCTTCATCAGAATGCACTCCCAGGATTCCCAATTCCACATTAAATGTTTGATTTAGTTCGATAATGTCCATCATTCATGTCCAAAGAGCTACTTTTGTTAGCACGTTTGGTAAACAAATCCAAACTCATGAAGCGCGTTCCCTAGTTGCAGACGAAATGTCAGAAAGTTCCTGTCCGTAGAAACATGTCAAATGATGTATGGAATCAATCTTTAGGATGTTTTTAACATAAAACATCAATAATGTTCCAACCAGAGAATTCCATTGTCTTCATACGAGCGATGGAACAGAGCTCCCTCACATGTGAACTCGCATGGTCAGAGCATGGTCAGCTCATGGCAGACCTGACTCGTTCCCTTCTCATTCGGTGCCACTTCACAGTAGAATCCTCAAACAAGTTTCTAAAGACGGTTGACATCTAGTAGAAGCCTTAGGAAGTGCAACATAACCATTATCCCACTGTGTATTCAATAGGGGCTGGGTTGAAAATCGACCAACCTCAGATTTCCCACTTCCTGTTTGGATTTCTTCTCAGGTTTTTGCCTGCCATATGAGTTCTGTTATACTCACATACATCATTCAAACAGTTTTATAAACTTCAGAGTGTTTTCTATCCAATACTAATAATAATATGAATATATTAGCAACCGGGACTGAGGAGCATGCCGTTTACTCTGGGCACCTCTGGGCACCTTTCATCCAAGCTATTCAATACTGCCCCTGCAGCCATAAGAAGTTATTAAGTCCTGTGATCCTACCTGTGCCTTTTTTGCAGATGTAGGGCAGGTTATAGTTGCAGGGCACGTCGTTCCACTTGCCCTCCTCATGGGCGATGGTCACCACACAGTCCTCTCCGCCCGCAAAGAAGTTATCAGGCTGGCTCTCCCTCCAGTTCTCATACACCTACACAATACAACACACTTACAGTATGTCACATTGTATTAATCTTGGCTTTAAATCTATTATAAAGTAATACTCAGCTGTTTATACATGGGATCCTATGTTTGCTCCTCTGTAGCTCATGGCCCTTGCTACGCCAATATAGTGGGTTCAATTCCTGGGAGCACCCATACTTAAAATGTATGAATGACTGTTGCTTTGGATAAAAGTGTCTACTAAATGGCGTGTATATATCATCTGTTGTACAAAGACACACGTTACACACAAAGTGTTCCAACTTTGAGGTTCAAGTACAGGTATATATCACATACAATGCAGTATAACATGAGCTGTTATTGACAGAGAGAAATATAGAACGTCACCAGGTCATTGGTGTCAGTCCACTGGAAGTCCTCCTCCACTGTACGATCATTCAGGCCGATCCAGGCGTTATCATGGCCCAGCCCATTGATGAACTCCTGCTCGATGACCGAGGTGATACTGCTGAGGTGGGCGCTCTGCTCTCTGCAGTCCTTCTCTGCATCCTCCCAGGTGTGTCTGTGAGAGAAGTACCTGAAGTGAAGAAAACAGGTTTTTGTTAGATCAATAGTAGGGCAATATTCAATCCAATATTCAGAATTACAGCATGATTTAAATGTAAAGGCAATGTTCTGCATTCATCATAAATGTTGCGTACGTCGGCTCAATAGAAAATGACCTTTACATTTCTGTTGCTCAATGCAGGATTCCTTCATCCCTCAGCTACCAAGGCTAAAAATAGATGATAGATGACGTCTCAAACTTAAGACCCGCGGGCCAGATCCATTTTAAGTGTGGCCCTCCGGAGCTCGGTGAAGAACGAATGCGGCCCGCGGGGGGAAATTAGTTTGACACCCCTGATACAGTTGAATGTTAGAGGGTAGGTTCGTTTTTTCTCACGTACCTGTAGCAGTGGCCATGGAACTTCCTCCATCCATGCTCACAACCCTCAACATCTAGAGAGAGCAGATGAGAAAGGAGAGCATTGTGAGATAGAGGAAGCAGACAGGGATAGGAAAGATAGGTTAGAGTATGGAAGATGGGAGGGGGCAAAGAAAGACAAATGAAGGAGGCAAGGAAGGGAGAAGAAGATTGAGTGAAAAAGATAAGTGATGAAGAGAGAAAGGAGAGTAGGACGATAGAGGAAAAGAGGAACAGTGACAGAGAGAAGAAGAGAGGTGAAGGGAAGGAGAGAGAGAAGTGGAGAGAAGAAGAGAGAGAGAGGTAGAGGGAAGGAGAGAGAGAAGTGGAGAGAAGAAAAGAGAGAGGTGGAGGGAAGGAGAGAGAGAAGTGGAGAGAAGAAGAGGGAGAGAGGTGTAGGGAAGGAGAGAGAGAAGTGGAGAGAAGAAGAGAGAGAGAGAGGTGGAGGGAAGGAGAGAGAGAAGTGGAGAGAAGAAGAGAAAGAGAGGTAGAGGGAAGGAGAGAGAGGAGTGGAGAGAAGAAGAGAGAGAGAGAGGTGGAGGGAAGGAGAGGGAGAAGTGGAGAGAAGAAGAGAGAGAGAGGTAGAGGGAAGCAGAGAGAGAAGTGGAGAGAAGAAGAGAGAGAGAGGTGGAGGAAAGAGAGGGAGGAGTGGAGAGAAGAAGAGAGAGAGAGGTGAAGGGAAGGAGAGAGAGAGTGGAGAGAAGAAGAGAGAGAGGTGGAGGGAAGGAGAGAGAGAGGTGGAGGGAAGGAGAGAGAGAGGTGGAGGGAAGGAGAGAGAGAGGTAGAGGGAAGGAGAGAGAGAAGTGGAGAGAAGAAGAGAGAGAGAGGTGGAGGGAAGGAGAGAGAGGAGTGGAGAGAAGAAGAGAGAGAGAGGTGGAGGGAAGGAGCGAGAGAGGTGGAGGGAAGGAGAGAGAGAGGTGGAGGTAAGGAGAGAGAGGGAGGTGGAGGAAGGAGAGAGAGGAGTGGAGAGAAGAAGAGAGAGAGGTGGAGGAGAAAGAGAGAGGTGGAGGGAAGGAGAGAGAGAGGTGGAGGGAAGGAGAGAGAGGAGTGGAGAGAAGAAGAGAGAGAGGTGGAGGGAAGGAGAGAGAGTGGAGGGAAAGAGAGAGAGGTGGAGGGAGGAGAGAGAGAAGTGGAGAGAAGAAGAGAGAGAGAGGTGGAGGGAAGGAGAGAGAAGTGGAGAGAAGAAGAGAAAGAGAGGTAGAGGGAAGGAGAGAGGAGTGGAGAGAAGAAGAGAGAGAGAGGTGGAGGGAAGGAGAGGGAGAAGTGGAGAGAAGAAGAGAGAGAGAGAGAGGTAGAGGGAAGCAGAGAGAGAAGTGGAGAGAAGAAGAAGAGAGAGTGGAGGGACGGAGAGAGAGGTGGGAGTGGAGAGAAGAAGAGAGAGAGAGGTGAAGGGAAGGAGAGAGAGGAGTGGAGAGAAGAAGAGAGAGGTGGAGGGAAGGAGAGAGAGAGGTGGAGGGAAGGAGAGAGAGAGGTGGAGGGAAGGAGAGAGAGAGGTAGAGGGGAAGGGAGAGAGAAGTGGAGAGAAGAAGAAGAGAGAGAGGTGGAGGGAGGAGGAAACAGAGGAGTGGAGAGAAGAAGAGAGAGAGAGGTGGAGGGAAGGAGAAGAGAGAGGAGAGGGGAAGGAGAGAGAGAAGTGGAGAGAAGAAGAGAAAGAGAGGTGTGAGGTGGAGAGAGGAGTGGAGAGAAGAAGAGAGAGAGAGGTGGAGGGAAGGAGGAGAGAGAGAGGGAGTGAAGGAGAGAGAGAGGTGGAGGGAAGGAGAGAGAGAAAGGTGGAGGGAAGGAGAGAGAGGAGTGGAGAGAAGAAGAGAGAGAGGTGGAGGGAAGGAGCGAGAGAGGTGGAGGGAAGGAGAGAGAGGAGTGGAGAGAAGAAGAGAGAGAGAGGTGGAGGGAAGGAGTGAGAGAGGTGGAGAGAAGGAGAGAGAGAGGTGGAGGGAAGGTGGAGGGAGAGAGAGAGGTGGAGGGAAGGAGAGAGAGAGGTGGAGGGAAGGAGAGAGAGGAGGGAGAGAAGAAGAGAGAGAGAGGTGGAGGGAAGGAGAGAGAGAGGTGGAGGGAAGAGAGAGAGGAGTGGAGAGAGAAGAAGAGAGCGAGAGGTGGAGGGAAGGAGAGAGAGAAGTGGAGAGAGAAGAAGAGAGAGAGAGGTGGAGGGAAGGAGAGAGAGAAGTGGAGAGAAGAAGAGAGAGAGAGGTGGAGGAAGGATAGAGAGAGAGAGGTGGAGGGAAGGAGAGAGAGGAGTGGAGAGAGAAGAAGAGAGCGAGAGGTGGAGGGAAGGAGAGAGAGGAGAGAGAGAGAAGAAGAGAGAGAGGTGGAGGGAAGGAGAGAGAGAGGTGGAGGGAAGAGAGAGAGAGGAGTGGAGAGAAGAAGAGAGAGGAGTGGAGAGAAGAAGAGAGAGAGAGGTGGAGGGAAGGAGAGAGAGGAGAGAGAGAAGAAGAGAGCGAGAGGTGGAGGGAAGGAGAGAAGAAGAGAGAGAGAGGTGGAGGGAAGGAGAGAGAGGAGTGGAGAGAAGAAGAGAGAGAGAGGTGGAGGGAAGGAAGAGAGAGAGAGGTGGGGGAGGAGAGAGAGGGTGGAGAGAAGAAGAGAGAGGAGTGGAGAGAAGAAGAGAGAGCGAGGTGGAGGGAAGGAGAGGGAGGAGTGGAGAGAAGAAGAGAGAGAGAGGTGAAGGGAAGGAGAGAGAGGAGTGGAGAGAAGAAGAGAGAGAGGTGGAGGGAAGGAGAGAGAGAGGTGGAGGGAAGGAGAGAGAGAGGTGGAGGGAAGGAGAGAGAGAGGTAGAGGGAAGGAGAGAGAGAAGTGGAGAGAAGAAGAGAGAGAGAGGTGGAGGGAAGGAGAGAGAGGAGTGGAGAGAAGAAGAGAGAGAGAGGTGGAGGGAAGGAGGAGAGAGGTGGAGGGAAGGAGAGAGAGAGGTGGAGGTAAGGAGAGAGGGAGGTGGAGGGAAGGAGAGAGAGGAGTGGAGAGAAGAAGAGAGAGAGAGGTGGAGGGAAGGAGAGAGAGAGGTGGAGGGAAGGAGAGAGAGGTGGAGGGAAGGAGAGAGAGGAGTGGAGAGAAGAAGAGAGAGAGAGGTGGAGGGAAGGAGAAGAGAGAGAGGTGGAGGGAAGGAGAGAGAGAGGTGGAGGGAAGGAAGAGAGAGGTGGAGGGAAGAGAGAGAGAAGTGGAGAGAAGAAGAGAGAGAGAGGTGGAGGGAAGGAGAGAGAAGTGGAGAGAAGAAGAGAAAGAGAGGTAGAGGGAAGGAGAGAGGAGTGGAGAGAAGAAGAGAGAGAGAGGTGGAGGGAAGGAGAGGGAGAAGTGGAGAGAAGAAGAGAGAGAGAGGTAGAGGGAAGCAGAGAGAGAAGTGGAGAGAAGAAGAGAGAGAGGTGGAGGGACGGAGAGAGAGGAGTGGAGAGAAGAAGAGAGAGAGAGGTGAAGGGAAGGAGAGAGAGGAGTGGAGAGAAGAAGAGAGGTGGAGGGAAGGAGAGAGAGAGGTGGAGGGAAGGAGAGAGAGAGGTAGAGGGAAGGAGAGAGAGAAGTGGAGAGAAGAAGAGAGAGAGAGGTGGAGGGAAGGAAACAGAGGAGTGGAGAGAAGAAGAGAGAGAGAGGTGGAGGGAAGGAGCGAGAGAGGTAGAGGGAAGAGAGAGAGAAGTGGAGAGAAGAAGAGAAAGAGAGGTGTGAGAGAGGAGTGAAGAGAGAAGAAGAGAGAGAGAGGTGGAGGGAAGGAGCGAGAGAGGTGGAGTGAAGGAGAGAGAGAGGTGGAGGGAAGGAGAGAGAGAAAGGTGGAGGGAAGGAGAGAGAGGAGTGGAGAGAAGAAGAGAGAGAGGTGGAGGGAAGGAGCGAGAGAGGTGGAGGGAAGGAGAGAGAGGAGTGGAGAGAAGAGAGAGAGAGAGGTGGAGGGAAGGAGTGAGAGAGGTGGAGAGAAGGAGAGAGAGAGGTGGAGGGAAGAGAGAGAGAGGTGGAGGGAAGGAGAGAGAGAGGTGGAGGGAAGGAGAGAGAGAGGTGGAGGGAAGGAGAGAGAGGAGTGGAGAGAAGAAGAGAGCGAGAGGTGGAGGGAAGGAGAGAGAGAAGTGGAGGAGAGAAGAAGAGAGAGAGAGGTGGAGGGAAGGAGAGAGAGAAGTGGAGAGAAGAAGAGAGAGAGAGGTGGAGGGAAGGAGAGAGAGGTGGAGGGAAGGAGAGAGAGGAGTGGAGAGAAGAAGAGAGCGAGAGGTGGAGGGAAGGAGAGAGAGGAGTAGAGAGAAGAAGAGAGAGAGAGGTGGAGGGAAGGAGAGAGAGAGGTGGAGGGAAGGAGAGAGAGGAGTGGAGAGAAGAAGAGAGAGGAGTGGAGAGAAGAAGAGAGAGAGAGGTGGAGGGAAGGAGAGAGAGGAGTAGAGAGAAGAAGAGAGCGAGAGGTGGAGGGAAGGAGAGAAGAAGAGAGAGAGAGGTGGAGGGAAGGAGAGAGAGGAGTGGAGAGAAGAAGAGAGAGAGAGGTGGAGGGAAGAGAGAGAGAGAGGTGGGGGGAAGGAGAGAGAGGAGTGGAGAGAAGAAGAGAGAGGAGTGGAGAGAAGAAGAGAGAGAGAGGTGGAGGGAAGGAGAGAGGATTATTGTTACACCCTCTCAACCTGTCATTCAGTATTGTGCCTCTCAGGACCTGCAAGGCCACACTTTAATAACATTGAGACTGAATGAACCATTAAACCTGCAATCATGGATCCTCCATTTCCATTCTCAGCACACACTGTTCCTATCTCTACATTATGAGGTCTCATTAATAACTCCAAGGGTTATGGGTTCATTAACCCTCATTGCTATTAGTGTTTCTGCACACACAGAGGGGGGCAGATGAGGAGGTGTGGGCTGTCAGACTGACTCTGAATCCAGCGAGGTGTGTGTGTTTGCGCTCATTTGAGAGTGTGTGTATCTGTGCTAGTTTGGCTGTATGTGTGTGTTTCGGTGTACATCCATCAGCCAGCTCTCTGCGGCATAGTGACAGGTACAGACAGATACACTGCCTGATAGCCGGTGAGTGATACTGCAGTGAAATAGTGCTCTCTGGGACTTTAGCCTCTGATACATCAGCTGATACTACACATAACAACACTGACCAAGGAGACTTGGACACCAAGAGCTTTATTTTCACAAGGGACTAACTTCATGGGGATGACTTGGGTGGGAGCTCAGTTAAGATATTCCACTGTATCATCTGGAGGTGCAAATGCCACTTATTTCTGTGTATTTCAGATAAAAGTGATCATCTATATCTCTCTTTGTTTAGGCTGTGTGTATTGACTAAGTAGCACAGGAGGTTGGTGGCACCTTAATTGGGGAGGACGGGCTCATGGTAATGACTGGAGCGGAATGGCTGGAATGGTATCAAATAAATCACATGGTTTCCAGGTGTTTGATGCCATTCCATTTGCTCTGTTCCAGCCGTTATTATGATCCGTCCACCCCTCAGCAGCCTCCACTGCTATGTAGTGTGTTGACCAGTGTGTACACACTCTCTTACCCTTCTCACAGGTGTCTCCTGCGTAGCTGGGCAGACAGAGGCAGATGAATGAGTCGATCTTGTCGATGCAGGTGCCTCCGTTGAGACACGGGTTGGACTGGCAGTCATCCACGTCTGTCAGAAGAACACACAAAACAGTTTAGAGAGTCTGTGTACAGAACCCATCCTCTGTAGGCATGATTCAGACCTTTCTCTGTAATCTCAGACTACGTAACATAAATGGTACTCAAGATTTTAGTTCTGGATCAACTGAGATGAAGTTTTTCCTTGACCCAAGCGTTTGATGTCAGTGGGAGATTTGTGGAAAACATTCCATCTGGACTAGTTAGTAGTCAGGACAGAGCAAAGTGAACAACGTCCGCAGCGCTGACATTCTCCCTAAACGGATTGATCGGTGTGACACACAGGAAAGATGTTTTCTATCTCCATCAACCGAAGCAGTGGCCTGTGGGTAGAACAATACCTCAATCCATAACACCAGGGAACTGTATCCAAATCCAACTAATTTAACAAAGACCTCTCTTGACACTTGTCTTTATATCACTACCACTTGTCTTTATGTCACTACCACTTGTCTTTATGTCACTACTACTTGTCTCTATGTCACTACCACTTGTCTTTATGTCACTACCACCTGTCTTTATGTCACTACCACTTGTCTTTATGTCACTACCACTTGTCTTTATGTCACTACCACTTGTCTTTATGTCACTACCACTTGTCTTTATGTCACTACCACTTGTCTTTATGTCACTACCACTTGTCTTATGTATGTCACTACCACCTGTCTTTATGTCACTACCACTTGTCTTTATGTCACTACCACCTGTCTTTATGTCACTACCACTTGTCTTTATGTCACTACCACTTGTCTTTATGTCACTACCACTTGTCTTTATGTCACTACCACTTGTCTTTATGTCACTACCACTTGTCTTTATGTCACTACCACTTGTCTCTATGTCACTACCACTTGTCTTTATGTCACTACCACCTGTCTTTATGTCACTACCACTTGTCTTTATGTCACTACCACCTGTCTTTATGCCACTACCACTTGTCTTTGTCACTACCACTTGTCTTTATGTCACTACCACTTGTCTCTATGTCACTACCACTTGTCTTTATGTCACTACCACTTGTCTTTATGTCACTACCACTTGTCTTTATGTCACTACTACTTGTCTCTATGTCACTACCACTTGTCTTTATGTCACTACCACTTGTCTTTATGTCACTACCACTTGTCTCTATGTCACTACCACTTGTCTTTATGTCACTACCACTTGTCTTTATGTCACTACTACTTGTCTCTATGTCACTACCACTTGTCTTTATGTCACTACCACTTGTCTTTATGTCACTACCACTTGTCTCTATGTCACTACCACTTGTCTTTATGTCACTACCACTTGTCTCTATGTCACTACCACCTGTCTTTATGTCACTACCACTTGTCTTTATGTCACTACCACTTGTCTTTATGTCACTACCACTTGTCTTTATGTCACTACCACTTGTCTTTATGTCACTACCACTTGTCTTTATGTCACTACCACTTGTCTTTATGTCACTACCACTTGTCTTTATGTCACTACCACTTGTCTCTATGTCACTACCACTTGTCTTTATGTCACTACCACCTGTCTTTATGTCACTACCACTTGTCTTTATGTCACTACCACCTGTCTTTATGTCACTACCACTTGTCTTTATGTCACTACCACTTGTCTTTATGTCACTACCACTTGTCTCTATGTCACTACCACTGACTTTGCTGACAGCTGTTTTATTGATTAAACATGTCTAATTACTATGACTGTGGTTGTCCCACCTAGCTATCTTAAAGTGAATGCACAAATTGTAAGTTGCTCTGGATAAAACAAAAGCATCTGCTAAATGGAATTTTTTTGTAAGGGAGGATGATCATTTTATTCTCACCATGGCAACTAGAGATTAGTGTGGGTGTTTTCTGTTTGTCTGTCTTTGTCCCTCTCCTTCTTGCTGCATGAATCAGAGCACTATGAGAGTACTTCAGAACCAAACAACTCATTTCATTATTCCTGTGCCAAGCACTCTCTCTCTCACACTCTCTGCTTCTCTCTCTTGCTCTCTCTCTCTCTCACACTCTCTGCTTCTCTCTCTCACACTCTCTGCTTCTCTCTCTCTTTCTCTCTCTCTCTCACACTCTCTGCTTCTCTCTCTCACACTCTCTGCTTCTCTCTCTTGCTCTCTCTCTCTCTCACACTCTCTGCTTCTCTCTCTCACACTCTCTGCTTCTCTCTCTCTTGCTCTCTCTCTCTCTCACACTCTCTGCTTCTCTCTCTCTTGCTCTCTCTCTCTCTCACACTCTCTGCTTCTCTCTCTTGCTCTCTCTCTCTCTCACACTCTCTGCTTCTCTCTCTTGCTCTCTCTCTTTCTCTCTCTCTTGTCCTTGTTACACACCAAGAGGGTTTACTATGACCCCTTAAATCTGTTCACACCGCACAAAAACACAACAGAGATATTTTTTTCACATTCACAAATCACAATAACAACTCCTTTATTCTCTTGAATAATGAAGGTCTCTTGAAAAAAATAAACATTTATCAAATGTCAACGGTGACGGTTTAATATCGAAGATTTCAGAAAACAGAGAATCCTGACCCAAGTCTGACTCACGTCTTCTTTTCTCAATTATGAATAACTGTTCCAAACACACTGTCTACTGTATAAACGGTTCAACTCAGAACATTCATTTATACTCCAAGGATGAAAGGCACCAAACTGTGCTCTCAAAGTCAATTCAAACTAAACTATATTCTATGTTCTGAGTGTTGATAAGGTACCGGCACCTCAAATGTTCTACTGCTTGAGCTCCTGTTCCTCTTATAGAATATTAGCTCAATGTATTGTGGAGCTCCTGCACCTAAATATAAACAGTACCAGCCCCCAAAATGAGTACTGGCACCTATTTCAGTCCAAGTCAAGCATTGGTTTCAGACAAATCCAATCCAGACTATTGCCCCTGTCAATACCTTCTGATGGGGGCTTTGTACCATAAGCCCTTAGGTCTGCATGTATGGCCAAACATAGCTTTCAATTTCCCTGACAGGTTCTAGGCTACAAAATGTAAAGAGGTGACATCACCTTTTGGGGTAAGATTCAACTGTAAACATTATATTGTGCCTCAGTTACTAGTACACATAGAAATAGATGAAATTGATGAGTAACTGAGTGGTCAGTTTCTTCCATAATAGTTCTAGGGGTGCATCCCAATAGTCTAAAGTGGCTTCTTTTCTTCGTCTCTGCATTACAATTTCATAGGCAACCACTGTCTTCTGTCTCAAGTGATCACTTCACCCCAGCATGACCTTGAGTGACTCCTCACTGACTCCAAGTCAACCTTGAGCAACATATAAACTCACATGCATACATACACACATTCCCTCCAAACACATGATGCCTTTGTTCCTTATGAATGTGTAATCCATTCATGCATAATGCAGAGGAGTTAGGGCTCCTGAGAGAGATAATCCCACATATACAACAAATCCGCACGCACGCACACACACACACACACACACACACACACACACACACACGCTTGTGTCGCCATCATGCTCTAAGCCCATCTCTCAGTCTCCCTGCTCTAGAAGCCAGGAGTATCCAGTCAGACAGATACCTTCTCATCACAGCTGACGGGTAAATATGATTAGTGTCTGGCACTGTCTCTCAGGCACTGAATGAGGGATGACCCTGCAGGGTTTGTTGTGAATCTGAGTCAGGGCTGAGCTAGACAAGTAAGCTGACCTTAAGGAAGAAAGTCACAGATTCACACAGTTGCTATTGAGTTTGGTAAACAGTAAGACAAGGAAGATAGGATGCTGACCTCTAACCTCCCAACCCTTGTCTAAAGGGTGATGGAACGTTTGTGTGTGTGTGTGTGTGTGTGTTGTAAACTCACCGATCTCACAGTTCTCCCCTGTGAAGCCCTGTGGGCAGTAACAGCTGTAGCCCTTGCCCTGAGGTAGACACTTCCCTTCATGTACACACGGGTTGGTCACACAGGGATCCTCCTCACCTGATCAGGGAGAGAGAGACAGAGAGAGAAGAAACAGAGAGAAAGAAAGAGAGAGAGAAACAGAGAGCGAGAGAAACAGAGAAAGAGAGCGAGAGAATCAGAGAAAGAGAGTGAGAGAAAGAGAAAGAGAGAGAAAGAGAATGAGAGAGAAATAGAAAGTGAGAAAGAGATTGAGTTTTAAAGAGATAGTGAGAAACAGAGAGCGAGAGAGTGAGAGAAAGAGCGAGAGAAACAGAAAGAGAGCGAGAGAAAGAGAGAAAAAGAGAGAAAGAGCGAGAGAAACAGAAAGAGAGAGAGAAAAGAGAGAAATATATATAT
>NC_056438.1:72079028-72101528 GCF_018296145.1 Oncorhynchus tshawytscha | reverse complement strand
AGGATAAAAATCCATTCCCAGGCTATGATTATCCCGCAGGCTCATTCTGTCTTCCACACTGCAGACATCTCTGACTGTCTGACATCCTCACAATAATCATCATGTAACAGCAGTAGAACAAAACACACCACCACAGTATGACATATTCATTGGCTAAATTAAAATCTCTGATATTATACTGTATTTGTGGCCTATTAACAAAGTCATTGCTTTCTTCTCTGTCCGGCTCCTGTGTTATGCTTTGGTTTATAAATGTCTTTCTGTCTTTCATAGCAATTGACCCGCACTTTTGGGAGCCTTTATGATAGCCAGAGTACCAATAAAGTGTGTGTGTGTGTGTGTGTGTGTGTGGCCAGTGAATGAGCTGACAGGCTCCCTTCACCCTGCACCTGAACCTATGCACCATCACGCCAGACCAACAATCCAACAGACCATCACAACAACACACCATCAGACCAATACACAATCACACGATCAGACCAACAGATCAACAGACCATCACACCAACACACCATCAGACCAATACACAATCACACCATCAGACCAACAGAGCAACACACCAACACACCATCAGACCAACACACCATCAGACCAACACACCAATACACCATCACACCAACAGACCATCACACCAACACACTATCAGACCAACACACCATCAGACCATCACACCATCAGAGCAACAGACCATCACACCATCACACCAACACACCATCACACCATCACACCAACACACCATCACACCAACAGAGCAACAGACCAACACACCAACAAAGCAAAACACCATCAGAGCAACAGACCAACAGACCATCACACCAACACACCATCAGACCAACACACCATCAGACCATCACACCAACAGACCATCAGATCATCACACCATCACACCATCAGACCAACAGACCATCACACCATCAGACCATCACACCAACACACCATCACACCAACACACCATCACACCAACACACCATCACACCAACAGAGCAACAGACCAACACACCGTCAGACCATCACATCAACAGAGCAACAGAGCAACACACCATCACACCATCAGACCAACAGACCATCACACCAACACACTATCAGACCAACACACCATCAGACCATCACACCATCAGAGCAACAGACCATCACACCATCACACCATCAGACCATCACACCAACACACCAACACACCATCACACCAACACACCATCACACCAACAGAGCAACAGACCAACACACCGTCAGACCATCACATCAACAGAGCAACAGAGCAACACACCATCAGAGCAACACACCAACACACCAACACACCAACACACCAACAGACCAAGAACAGCTGTTTATGCAACTCCTGCTCATTCTGCCTTTTGAAACATTATGCTGTAAATTAATAGTGTAAACTACAATAAGAGAAGGAGAGGGGTGGAGAAATGGAGAACAACGGATAGAGGGAGGGTGAGAGCATGACAAAGAGAGTGAGCGAGAGAGAAAGAGTGTCACGCCCTGATCTGTTTCACCTGTCTTGTGCTTGTCTCCACCCCCATCAGGTGTCTCATATTTCCCCAGTATCCCCTGTGTACTTATACCTGCATTTTCTGTCTGTCTGTTGCCAGTTTGTCTTGTCTCGTCAAGTCGTCCCAGTGTGTTTTTCCATGTTTTTCCTTCTTTCTAGTTTGTGTTCTAGTCTTCCCAGTTCCGACCTGTTTTTGCTTGCCCTGACCCTGAGTCTGCCGGCTGTTCTACGCCTGCCTGACTCTTATTATTATTACTGATCTCCGCCTGTCCTGGACCTGCCATTTGCCTACCCCATGTATATAATAAATCTCTGAGACTATAACCATCTGCCTCCTGTGTCTGCATCTGGGTCTCATCCTGTGTCGTTATAGAGAGATAGAAAGGGAGGAGGTGAAAGGTTGAGTGAGAGAGAGGGGAAGAGGTTGAGAAGAAGAGAGAAAGAGAATATGTGTGAGGTTGTGAGAGATATAAAAAAGAGGATGTGATAGGGTTTGTGAGAGAGAGAGGGAGAGGTAGAGAGACAGGGAGCGTGAGAGAAAGAGAGAAAGGAAGAGGTGAGAGAGGGAGAGAGAGAAGGGAGCATGAGAGAAAGAGAGAGGAAGAGGTGAGAGAGAGGGAGAGAGAGCGGATAAGAGACAGAGCGGAACAGGTTGTAGGAGAGAGAGAGAGATAGAGAAGGAGAGAGAGAGATATGCAAACACAAACACCGTTACCTAGAGAGAGACCTTATAGCAATTTGACCAAAAGCACCAGTTAGATTCAACCAATAGACCACAAATAACAAAATTCAACCAAATAGAAATCTCTAGCCAAAATACATACTCTAATTATTGGCAAAACTAAATTCCATTTAATCACAAACTTCAATGTTACCAAATTCTAAAGAGATACTGTATCAAATTAGCATAACACCTTCTTAGGAGCAAATAATTAATACAAAGGAAGACATTAACAATGTACAGACTCAGTGACCATAGCCTGGCGATAGAGACAAGACACCATAGAAAAACATGGAAGGTCAGAGAAGAAAGGCTGTTTTAGCACTGTGGGTCGGGTGAAGTACAGAAGGAGCAGCACTTCCTACTCCACTGCTCCAGATATGACAGTCAGAGGTCATGTATTTATCTCTTGAAATTCAAAGAAAGAATTGCAGGATTTTTTGTACTGACTTTTGAGGAGATAATATGCATTTTGTTAGGGGAAAAAACATAGAGACAGTAGATCTTGCTACAGGTTATGTCCTGGTCTGTCATAATATTAGAGAGACAGTAGATCTTACTACAGGTTATGTCCTGGTCTGTCATAATATTAGAGAGACAGTAGATCTTACTACAGGTTATGTCCTGGTCTGTCATAATATTAGCGAGATAGTAGATCTTACTACAGGTTATGTCCTGGTCTGTCATAATATTAGAGAGACAGTAGATCTTACTACAGGTTATGTCCTGGTCTGTCATAATATTACAGAGACAGTAGATCTTACTACAGGTTATGTCCTGGTCTGTCATAATATTACAGAGACAGTAGATCTTGCTGCAGATTATGTCCTGGTCTGTCATAATATTAGCGAGATAGTAGATCTTACTACAGGTTATGTCCTGGTCTGTCATAATATTAGAGAGACAGTAGATCTTACTACAGGTTATGTCCTGGTCTGTCATAATATTAGAGAGACAGTAGATCTTACTACAGGTTATGTCCTGGTCTGTCATAATATTAGAGAGACAGTAGATCTTACTACAGGTTATGTCCTGGTCTGTCATAATATTAGAGAGACAGTAGATCTTACTACAGGTTATGTCCTGGTCTGTCATAATATTACAGAGACAGTAGATCTTGCTGCAGATTATGTCCTGGTCTGTCATAATATTAGAGAGACAGTAGATCTTGCTGCAGATTATGTCCTGGTCTGTCATAATATTAGAGAGACAGTAGATCTTGCTGCAGGTTATGTCCTGGTCTGTCATAATATTAGAGAGACAGTAGATCTTGCTGCAGATTATGTCCTGGTCTGTCATAATATTAGAGAGACAGTAGATCTTACTACAGGTTATGTCCTGGTCTGTCATAATATTAGAGAGACAGTAGATCTTGCTGCAGATTATGTCCTGGTCTGTCATAATATTAGAGAGACAGTAGATCTTGCTGCAGATTATGTCCTGGTCTGTCATAATATTAGCGAGATAGTAGATCTTGCTGCAGGTTATGTCCTGGTCTGTCATAATATTACAGAGACAGTAGATCTTGCTGCAGATTATGTCCTGGTCTGTCATAATATTAGAGAGACAGTAGATCTTGCTGCAGATTATGTCCTGGTCTGTCATAATATTAGAGAGACAGTAGATCTTACTACAGGTTATGTCCTGGTCTGTCATAATATTACAGAGACAGTAGATCTTGCTGCAGATTATGTCCTGGTCTGTCATAATATTAGAGAGACAGTAGATCTTGCTGCAGATTATGTCCTGGTCTGTCATAATATTAGAGAGACAGTAGATCTTACTACAGGTTATGTCCTGGTCTGTCATAATATTACAGAGACAGTAGATCTTACTACAGGTTATGTCCTGGTCTGTCATAATATTACAGAGACAGTAGATCTTACTACAGATTATGTCCTGGTCTGTCATAATATTACAGAGACAGTAGATCTTGCTGCAGGTTATGTCCTGGTCTGTCATAATATTAGAGACAATAACTCCCACAATGTCATACACCCATAATTGATTAATTGTTGCTGTTTTTATTTTATTTTCTTGATATATTTTATTATTGTTGCTCAAACATATTGTTAATGTATGTAATACTTCATATACATTGCTTTGGCAACCATCCATTCATGCCAATAAAGCATTTATGTCACGTCCTGACCTTAGTTCCTTTTTTTATGTCTCTATTTTAGGTTGGTCAGGGTCGTGAGTTGGGGTGGGCATTCTATGTTTTGTTCTATGTTTGTATTTCTATGTGTTTGGCATGGTATGGTTCCCAATCAGAGGCAGCTGTCAATCATTGTCTCTGATTGAGAACCATACTTAGGCAGCCTGTTTTCACCCTTGAGTTGTGGGTAGTTGTTTTCTGTCTCTGTACCAGACAGGACTGTTTCGTTTGTTCCGTTTTGTTATTTTTGTTCTCGTGTTCAGTGTAATTAAAAGATTGTGAACATGTACCACGCTGCACCTTGGTCCTCTCCTTCTTCCACCAACGACGATTGTTGCAATTTATTTAAAAGAGAGAGAGAGACCCTGAAGCCCCTCATTGATTACACAGCCTGATGACGTCCACTCTGATCCAGTCAAGAAAAACACAAACACTGGCCACCACTCAACTTTGACAGAACAGAGTGAGAGAGAGAGATGGAGGGAGAGAGAGAGTGAGAGAAAGAGAGAGAGAGAGAGAGAGGGTAGGGAGGGAGAGAGAGAGTGAGGGAGAAAGAGAGAAGAAAGTGAGACAGCGAGAGAATAAGAGAGAAAGAGAAAGCAAGAGAGAGAGAGAGAGAAAGAGAGATGGCTGGTTGGTTCTGGAGCTCTGTTCACAAACACAAACAGACCCTACAGAGCCCCAGTATAGAAACACATTTAGACCCAACCAACTTATGAGAAAGCAAAAATATAACTATTTAACACACTGGAAAGAATCAAAAACAAAAAAGACTGAGCAAATTGGAATGCTATCTGGCCCTAAACAGAGAGTACACAGTGGCAGAATACCTGACTACTGTAACTGACCCCAAATCAAGAAAATCCTTGACTATGTACAGACTCTGTGAGCACAGCCTTGCTATTGATAGAGGCCGCCATAGGCAGACCTGGCTCTTGAGAGAAGACAGGCTATGTGTCCACTGCCCACAAAATGAGGTGGAAACTGAGCTGCACTTCCTAACCTCCTGACAAATGTATGACCATATTAGAGACACATATTTCTCTCAGATTACACAGACCCACAAAGAATTATAAAACAAATCCAATTTGGATGATCTCCCATATCTATTGGGTAAAATACCACAGCGTGCAACCACCGTGTGCAAGATTTGTGACGAGTTGCCACAATTAAAGGTCAACCAGTGAAGAACAAACACCATTGTAAATACAACCCATATTTATGTTTATTTTTTCCCCCTTTTTACTTTAACTATTTGCATATCGTCACAACACTGTCTATAGACATGATAGGACATTGGACATGTCTCTGTTATTTTGGAACTTGTGAGTGTAATATTTACTGTTCACTTTTGTTTATTCATTTCACTTGCGTTGGCAATGTAAACATATGTTTCCCATGCCTATAAAGCCCCTTGAATGGAATTGAGAGAGAGAGAGAGAGAGAGAGAGAGAGAGAGAGAGAGAGAGAGAGAGAGAGAGAGAGAGAGAGAGAGAGACAGAGAGAGAGATAGAGAGACAGAGAGAGAGAGAGAGAGAGAGAGAGAGAGAGAGAGAGAGAGAGAGAGAGAGAGAGACAGAGAGAGAGAGAGAGAGAGAGAGAGAGAGAGAGAGAGAGAGAGACAGAGACAGAGAGAGAGAGAGAGAGAGAGAGACCCCCACTCTCCTATTAGTGAGACCCAGTCTTCCATGAGCTCCTCTATGCATTGTTTCTGTTTGTGTACCAGGGCTGCTAATGTGAGGGATGGAGACAAGGAGCTAATACAGGACGGTAAAATGGCACACTGCTCGCTTTCTCTCCAGAGGCTATCATCTCAATGACCAACACCACATAACATGTGCTATCAATGATAAGCTTTACTCTGACATCTCTGTCAAAACGATTTACTGTTGTTAGCCACAATCTTTGGTTCTACATATATGCATCACATCTCAGCCTCTGATGAATATACAACATATCTACAACATGTTGACAACATCAACTGTTTCCAAGAGAGCAAAATAAATCACCACGGGAATGTGTGATGCAGCAGGAATGCCTAACAGGAAGCAGGAAATATGGTGCACCAGCTACAAGCCCCATTCACTATCAGGTGAGAAACAGCTCTGGAGAGAGACTGAATCAGGTGCTTTATCAGAAGACTATCTACGGAAGCATGACCACCTTCCTATTCCCTAGTGGGAGTACATACAGAATGGGTCTGGAATGAGGAGTTCTGTAGATCGGAAGGCAACACGCTATAATCACAGAATTGAAAAACACATTGAATAACAGCACTGAGGAAACAACCGTGGGGATTATACAGAGATCACCGTGACTGAGGCCCTGATGGAGAGAAACTAAGAATATGATGCTAGTGTTTTGTTCAGCTTTGTGTGCAAATCTTTGGATTAAAAATTACATTAAATTTGTTTGATTTATTTATTAACTGACAGACAGACAGGACTTACCAGCGGAGTCCAGAGTTCCGTTGCTTTGGTTGAATCCGGCACCTCTGCCACCTTCCTCGTCCATGTTGCTAGGCAACCCAGAGCCGAGTGAGTGAGACAAGGCTGTCTCCTCCTCCACTGGTGGTTCGGAGGGCACCTCCAGGGGCTCTCTCTCCGGCCCCTCGCCACCCCACTCTCCAGCTCTCTCCGTGGGGACCCAGGATATGGACGGAGATGCCACCCTGGAGCTGCCCTGGCTGACTGAGGCTGAGGGTGGAGGGGCTGGAGCTCCAGCACCTGGTCTGGATGGAGGGGAAGAGTCTCTGCTGTCTGACCCAGCTGTGGAGTTGCTGACTGCGGGTTGAGTTGTGCTGCCACTGGCTCGTGACTGGTTCTTCCTCATGGTTCTGTTGTTGGATGGAGGGACCCTGAGTTTGGGTTTGGTTGTTCCAACGGGGATACCGGTAAACTGGATCTCCCCTCTGGCCTCGTCAGATGCCCCCAGGGCACTCCCTTCCTCCTCTTTCACCATTGCTCTCCCGCTCACAGTGGTGGCTATGCTATCTGCTCTAGTGGTACTAGTGGTAACCTCTTCCATTCTCCTATAACCCGGCTGGGGTGAGGTCACTCCTGTTGATGGGGTCACTTGGACCCATGAGTCTGGGATAGCCTCCCAACCTCCAGTGGTGGAGGTGGAGGCAGAGGACTGGTTCTCTGTGGCCGGGGTAGAGGTGAGCAGGGCTGGGGAGGTTGATGGCTCACCAGGGGAGGACGACGGCTCACCAGTGGAGGACGACGGCTCAACAGCGGAGGACGACGGCACAACAGCGGAGGATGACGGCACACCAGGGGAGGACGACGGCACACCAGGGGAGGACGACGGCACACCAGGGGAGGACGACGGCACAACAGCGGAGGACGACGGCTCACCAGGGGAGGAAGACGGCTCACCAGCGGAGGACGACGGCTCACCAGGGGAGGACGACGGCTCACCAGGGGAGGAGGACGGCTCACCAGGGGAGGACGACGGCTCACCAGGGGAGGACGACGGCTCACCAGGGGAGGAGGACGGCTCACCAGGGGAGGACGACGGCTCACCAGGGGTGGACGACGGCTCACCAGCGGAGTATGACGGCTCATCAGCGGAGGACGACGGTTCACCAGCGGAGGACGATGGCTCACCAGCGGAGGATGACGGCTCACCAGCGGAGGACGACGGCTCACCGGCGGAGGACGATGGCTCACCGGCGGAGGACGGAGCCTCACCAGCGGAGGATGACGGCTCACCAGCGGAGGACGACGGCTCATCAGCGGAGGACGACGGCTCACCAGCGGAGGACGACGGCTCATCAGCGGAGGACGACGGCTCATCAGCGGAGGACGACGGCTCACCAGTGGAGGATGACGGCTCACCAGTGGAGGATGACGGCTCACCAGTGGGTGGTGTATCATCTAGGTCCCCCAGTCCTGAGCCATCCCACCACCCACCACCCCATGAGGATAAACCTGAAGAGGGAAGAGAGGGAAGAGGTTAGAGGAGGCAGTGGGATATGGAAAGAGGGAGAGAGAAGGAAAGAAAGAAAGAATGCCGCAACATGAAATACACACATACGCCCAGGCTGTGAGCAGGCAAACAGGCCCAACCCTGAAAAACAGCTTCTATCTCAAGGCCATCAGACTGTTAAACAGCCACCGCTAACATTGAGTGGCTGCTGCCAACACACTGACTCAACTCCAGCCACTTTAATAATGGAAATTGAAGTAAAAAATGTATCACTAGCCACTTTAAACAATGCCACATAATATAATGTTTACAAACCCTACATTACTCATCTCATATGTATATACTGTACTCAATACCATCTACTGCATCTTGCCTATGCCGCTCTGTACCACCACTCATTCATATATCTTTATGTACATATTCTTTATCCCTTTACACTTGTGTGTATAAGGTAGTAGTTGTGGAATTGTTAGGTTAGATTACTCGTGGTTATTACTGCATTGTTGGAACTGGAAGCACAAGCATTTCGCTACACTCGCATTAACATCTGCTAACCATGTGTATGTAACAAATCAAATTTGATTAGATTTGATTTGAACCCCCCATTCTTGCAATAGCCCAAGTCAATGGCATGTACCAGAAGCTCAGCAGGCTCTGCTCACACTTACTGGTCTGAGGCAAAACCACACGACTAACAACTTTGGACACTTTATGGAACACAAAGCCTTCACTATCTCATCCTGGAATATCCCAGGCCTGAGGTCATCTGCTTTTGGCCTAAAAAGTAGGAACCTGGACTTCACCAAAGAAATTAGAAATACAGACATTGTCATCCTCAAGAAACATTGTATAGAGGAGATGGATCCACCAAAGGAACATTTCGAACAGAGAAAAATGTCCTCCTATATCCCTCCACTAGAATCCCCATACTTTAATGAAGAAATCAACCATTTACAGGCCTAAGGACATGTACTAGTCTGTGGCGACCTAATGCTAGAACTGGACAAGAGCCTGACACCCTCAGCACACAGGGGGACAAACACCTACCTTGAGGTGACACCAATCCCTCCGCCATATACCCCTCAAGGTGACACAACTATGACAACAAAACAAACAAAAAAGGGTCACAACTCCTGCAGCTCTGTCACACGCTGGGCATGTATATAGACAATGGTAGATTTAGAGGGGACTCCTACGGTAGGCACACCTATAACTCATCTCTTGGCAGTAGTACTGTAGACTACTTATCACTGACCTCAACCCAGAGTCTCTCAGAGAGTTCACAGTCAGCCCACTGACATCCCTAACAGATCACAGCAAAATCCCAGTCTACTTGAACAGAGCAATCCTCAATCATGAGGCATCAAAGCCAAAGGAACTGAATAATATCAACAAATACTATAGATGGAAGGAAAGCAGTGCAGAAACCTACCATAAAACAATGAGGCAACAACAAATTCAATCCCTTTTAGACAACTTCCTGGACAAAAGGTTTTACTGTAATAGTGAAGGTGTAAACTTGGCAGATGAAAATCTAAACAGTATATCAGTGTCCCTATCAAATAAAAAAATGTCAAGCAGACAACCTAAGAAATTTAACAACAATGACAAATGGTTTGATGAAGAATGCAAAAACCTAAGACAGAAATTGAGAAACCTATCCAACCAAAAACATGGAGACCCAGAAAACCTGAGCCTACGCCTTCAGTATGGTGAATCACGAAAACATTACAGAAATACACTACGGAAAAAGAAGGAACAGCACGTCAGAAATCAGCTCAATGTAATGGAAGAATCCATAGAATCCAACCCATTTAACTCACTCTGGCATCTTCCCCAATATTTGGAACCAAGGACTGATCAACCCAATCCACAAAATTGGGGACAAATTTGACCCCAATAACTACTTTGAGATATAAGTCAACATCAACCTTGGGTAAATCCTCTGCATTATCATTAACAGCAGACTCATACATTTCCTCAGCGAAAACAATGTAACTGAGCAAATATCAAATTGGCTTTTTACCAAATTACCGTAAGACAGACCACGTATTCACCCTGCACACCCTAATTGACAAACAAACAAACCAAAATAAAGGCAGTCTTCTCATGCTTTGTTGATTTCAAAAAAGCTTTTGACTCAATTTGGCATGAGGGTCTGCTATAAAAATTGATGGAAAGTTGTGTTAGGGGAAAAACATACAACATTACAAAATACACAAACAACAAGTGTGTGGTTAAAATTAGCAAAAAACACACACCTTTCTATCCACAAGGCCATGAGGTGAGACAGGGATGCAGATTTAGCCCCACCCTCTTCAACATATATATCAACGAATTGGCAAGGGCACGAAAACAGTCTGCAACACCCAGCCTCACCCTACTAGAATCTGAAGTCAAATGTCTACTATTTGCTGATGATCTGGTGCCTCTGTCCCCAAACAAGGAGGGCCCACAGCAGCACCTAGATATTCAGCACAGACTCTGCCAGACTTCGGTATTGACAGTAAATCTCAGTAAGACAAAAAATAATGGTGTTCCAAAAATGGTCCAGTTGCCAGGACAACAAATTCAAATTCCATCTAGACACAGTTGCTCTATAAACCTGAGAGACAAGGCAAGAAGGGAATTCTATGGCATCAAAAGGAACACAAAATGTAACATACCAATTAGGATCTGCCCTTTCTGGTTGTAAGGTCTGGGGTCCGCTCACCAACCATTTCACAACATTAGACAAACACCAAAATGAGACTCTGCATGCAGAATTTTGCTTTGACTTTGAAAGACTCAGTGAGCATAGCATGCTATTGAGAAAGGCCACCATAGGCAGACCTGGCTCTCAAGAGCAGACAGGCTCTGTGCACACTGCCCACAAAATGAGGTGGAAACTGAGCTGCACTTCCCAACCTCCTGCCAAATATATGACCATAGACACATACAGTGGCTTGTGAAAGTATTCGCCCCCCTTGGCATTTTTCCTAATTTTTTGCCCTACAACCTGGAATTTAAATTGTTTTTGGGGGGGTTGTATCATTTTATTTACACAACATGCCTACCACTTTGAAGATGCATAATATTTTGTGAAACAAACAAGAAATAAGACAAAAAAAAAAAAACTTGAGCGTGCCAAACTATTCACGCCCCCCCCCAAGTCAATACTTTGCAGAGGCACCTTCTTTTTCTATCTTTTTTCCTTTTTTTGCAGCAATTACAGCTGCAAGTCTCTTGGATTTTTACCCATTCTTCAAGGCAAAACTGCTCCAGATCCTTCCAAGTTGGATGGGTTCTGCTGGTGTACAGCAATCTGAATCACAGATTTTCAATTGGATTGAGTTATGGGCTTTGACTAGGCCATTCCAAAATGTTTCCCCTTGAACCATTCGACTGTTGCTTTAGCAGTATGCTTAGGGTCATTGTCCTGCTGGAAGGAGAACCTCCGTCCCAGTCTCAAATCTCTGTAAGAATTTCCCTGTATTTAGCGCCATCGCTAAATCATTCCTTCAATTCTGACCAGTTTCCCAGTCCCTGCCGATGAAAAATATCCCCACAGCATGGTGCTGCCACCACCATGTGTCATGCCCTGGCCATAGAGAGGCTATTATTCTCGATTTTGGTTAGGCCAGGGTGTGACTAGGGTGAGCATTCTAGTTTCTTTATTTCTATGTTTTCTGTTTCTATGTTTTGGTACTTGGTGGCAAAACCCTTGTTGGCAATCACAGAGGTCAGACGTTTCTTGTAGTTGGCCACCAAATTTGCACACATCTCAGGAGTGATTTTGTCCCACTCCTCTTTGCAGATCTTCTCCAAGTCATTAAGGTTTCGAGGCTAACATTTGGCAACTCGAATCATCAGCTCCCTCCACAGATTTTCTGTCTAGGCAACTCGAGGACCTTAATGTGCTTCTTTGTGAGCCACTCCTTTGTTGCCTTGGTCGTGTGTTTTGGGTCATTATCATGCTGGAATACCCATCCATGACCCATTTTCAATGCCCTGGCTGAGGGAAGGAGGTTCTCACCCAAGATTTGATGGTACATGGCCCCGTCCATCTTCCCATTGATGCTGTGAAGTTGTAATGTCCCCTTAGCATTAAAACACCCCTAAAGCATATTGTTTCCACCTCCATGTTTGACGGTGGGGATGGTGTTCTTAGGGTCATAGGCAGCATTCCTCCTCCTCCAAACACGGCGAGTTGAGTTGATGCCAAAGAGCTCCATTTTGGTCTCATCTGACCACAACACTTTCACCCAGTTGTCCTCTGAATCATTCAGATGTTCAAATCATATCAAATCAAATGTATTTATTTTGCCCTTCATACATCAGCTGATATCTCAAAGTGCTGTACAGAAACCCAGCCTAGAACCCCAAACAGCAAACAATGCAGGTGTAGAAGCACGTTCATTGGCAAACTTCAGACGGGCATGTATATTGAGCAGGGGGACATTGCGGGCGCTGCAGGATTTCAGTCCTTCACGGCGTAGTGTGTTACCAATTGTATTCTTGGTGACTATGGTCCCAGCTGCCTTGAGATCATTGTCAAGATCCTCCCGTGTAGTTCTGGTCTGATTCCTCACCGTTCTCATGATCATTGCAACTCCACGAGGTGAGATCTTGCATGGAGCCCCCGGCCGAGGGAGATTGACAGTTCTTTTGTGTTTCTTCCATTTGCGAATAATCACACCAACTGTTGTCACCTTCCTACCAAGCTGCTTGGCAATGGTCTTGTAGCCCATTCCAGCCTTGTGTAGGTCTACAATCTTGTCCCTGACATCCTTGGAGAGCTCTTTGGTTTTGGCCATAGTGGAGAGTTTGGAATCTGATTGATTTGTTGCTTCTGTGGACAGGTGTCTTTTATACAGGTAACAAACTGAGATTAGGAGCACTCCCTTTAAGAGTGTGCTCCTAATCTCAGCTCGTTACCTGTATAAAAGATACCTGGGAGCCAAAAATCTTTTTGATTGAGAGGGGCTCAAATACTTATTTTCCTCATTAAAATGCAAATCAATTTATAACATTTTTGACATACGTTTTTCTGGATTTTTTTGTTGTTACATGCTGACAATACTGTCACGTTGCGTGCACGAGCGTGGCAAAATACATGTAGAAATCCATGTTATTATTGCCCCCACACTGCTCGCACGCGCCAACGAGCGTCTGCGTTACCAAGGGCTAAAATAGAACTCATTCCTACTTCTGACGCAGATCACGCTGCAAGTCCTGCCTCTCCCATCTCCTCATTGGTTTATAGAAGCAGGTACCCGCGTGCCATCTCCTCATTGATTATACCCACGTGGGTGATTGAAAGACGAACTGTTTTGCCGGTAGTCGTGGTAGTACAATGAAAGTTTAGATGCGATCACCATATAAATTAAACAATGAAAAAGCCTGGAAGGAGGAGAGATGACTGGAAACGATTCAGTTGGCCGTTTTATGTGTGGATAAATTGTCGGAGTAGAGGTCCTTGTGCATTTCAGGTAAAATAACAACTCAATGTTTATATCCCAGGACAAATTAGCTAGCAACAGCAAGCTAGCTAAATAGGACAAATTAACGCTAACTAGCTAAATTACCATACATGTTTAATGCTTTTCGACCTGTCCCCAAATTAATGTTATTGGTTCAGAGTTTGTTTTGATATTTTAACCTGACTGTCGTGATCGCGTTTAGCGTGGGGGGGGCAAAATAAATGTATGCACGATAGCGCACGATAGCACACGTGCGCAGCCGGTTTGGGTTCCGTGTTATTCTGTCTCTCACTGTTCAAATAAACCGACCATTAAAATTATAGACTGATAATTTCTTTGTCAGTGGGCAAACGTGCAAAATCAGCAGGGGATCAAATACTTTTTTCTCTCACTGTATGCACGCAAGTAATGTTTTTCATTTCACTTCACCAATTTGGACTATTTTGTGTATTCCGTTACATGAAATCCAAATAAAAATCGATTTAAATTACAGGTTGTAATGCACCGAAATAGCAAAAACACCAAGGTTGGATGAATACTTTTGCAAGGCACTGTATTTCCCTCAGATTACACAGACCCACAGAGAATTTGAAAACAAATCCAATTTTGATAAACTCCCATATCTATTGGGTGAAATACCACAGTGTGCCATCACAGCAGCAAGATTTGTCATCTGTTACCACAAGAAAAGGGCAACCAGTGAAGAACAAACACCATTGTAAATACAACCCATATTTACGTTTATTTATTTTCCCTTTTGTAATTTATTTGTACATCGTTACAACACTGTATGTAGACAAATGTCTTATTCTTTTGGAACGTTTGTGAGTGTAATGTTTACTGTTCATTTATTTTATTGTTTATTATCTATTTCACTTGCATTGGCAATGTTAACACATGTTTACAATGCCAATAAAGCCCCTTGAATTGAATTGAGAGAGAGAGAGAGAGAGAGAGAGAGAGAGAGAGAGAGAGAGAGAGAGAGAGAGGGAGAGAGAGAGAGAGATTGCTGTACCAAACTCACTAAAAGAAGCAGTAATAAGGCCTCTCTTGAAAAAGCCAAACCTTGACCCAGAAAATATAAAAAACTATCGGCCTATATCGAATCTTCCATTCCTCTCAAAAAAACAAAAAAAAAGCGGTTTTGCAGCAACTCACTGCCTTCCTGAAGACAAACAGTGTATATGAAATGCTTCAGTCTGGTTTTAGACCCCATCATAGCACTGAGACTGCACTTGTGAAGGTGGTAAATTACCTTTTAATGGCATCAGCCCTAGGACCATACCTCAGGACTACCTGGCATGATGACTCCTTGCTTTCCCCAGTCCACCTGGCCGTGCTGCTGCTCCAGTTTCAACTGTTCTGCCTGCGACTATGGAATCCTGACCTGTTCACCGGACGTGCTACCTGTCCCAGACCTGCTGTTTTCAACTCTCTAGAGACAGCAGGGGTGGTAGAGGTACTCTTAATGATCGGCTATGAAAAGCCAACTGACGTTTTCTCCTGAGGTGCTGAGTTGCTGCACCCTCGACTACCACTGTGATTATTATTATTTGACCATGATGGTCATTTATGAACATTTGAACATCTTGGCCATGTTCTTTTATAATCTCCACCTGGCACAGCCAGAGGAGGACTGGCCACTCCTCATAGCCTGGTTCCTCTCTAGGTTTCTTCCTAGGTTTTGGCCTTTCTAGGGAGTTTTTCCTAGTCACCGTGCTTCTAAACCTGCATTGCTTGCTGTTTGGGATTTTAGGCTGGGTTTCTGTACAGCACTTTGAGATATCAGCTGATGTACGAAGGGCTATATAAATACATTTGATTTGATTTTGATTTGAGAGCGAGAGAGAGAAAATGCAGAAAAACAATGTCTAAGGTTCCCTTCTCTGTTAAACATTTATGCCTGTGGGTTGAAAGGGGCCAGAGAACATATCTGTATTAATGAAGTCTAGACTACTGAAAAGGCCAGTCCTTATTGAATTACCACCCAGACAGTTTTTGAACCAGACAAATGTTCACACCCACCCACAAACACACTCTCTCTTTCTCTCTTATATTCACTGTGGTCCTCTGTAGCTCAGTTGGTAGAGTGTGGTTCTTACAACATCAGGATAGAGGGTTCAATTCCCTGGCCCAGCGGCTATGGGATATGTAAAATGTATGCACACATGACTGTAAGTTGCTTTGGATAAAAGATTCAGCATGTTTGTCTTCTCAGCCACAGATCCTTGGTCTTCTGGAAAAACCTAAATGATGATACATTACTCTCTAGCTGTAAATCTCACTATCCCATCCAAAATAAAGAAAAAATCACTAACCTGGAGCAGGAGAGCCAGTGGGTACAGCCACACTGTCTGTCAGAGTCCCTGCTGCACTTCCCTTTCTCTCCCCCTCTGGACTGCCTGTTCCTGGGGTACCTTCTGCCAGGTAGTTCCACGGCTTCCACATGGACTTCACTATCTTGGCCATCACCTTTAGACAGAGGCCACCATACACCAATACAATGAATGTACTGTACAGTAAACAATACTAGGGCCAAAAAAGTGTCAATATGCCAAAGTACTTGATGATTCAGTACTTGTAATAAACGGATGTTGTAAAACTGACCAACCTTTCTGTCAGCTGGGGTCGAGGGTGATAGTTCTTCCTGAGTGGTAGTACTTGGGCTGGGGCTGGGGCTGGGTGTGGCTGGAGGTCTGAGGAAAGCTCCAGAGTCAGGGTCCATGTCTCCCAGGTCTCCCCAGGCTAGAGAGCTCTCTCCTGGGCTCAACTGCAGGGTGACATAACCCTCAGAGGACTCTGTGGCTGAGAAGACAAACATGCTGAATTACAGTAAAAATAATCAACCAAAGCAACCAGTAACTTTGGTCAAAAGTAGTGATCTATATGGTTACAGTAATAGGGTGTAATTTAAGTTGCAATTAATGTTTCTTACAAGAGTGGGCCTCTTCCTCCAGATCAACCAATCCGGTCCAGTTTGAGGGTGTGAGGTCATCAGATGGTGAAAGGTTACGGCTCTCTGTGACTACGGGAGAGAGAGGAATATTAAAGATAGAATCGGAATAGAATAGAAAAATATAATTAAAAAACCTTGTTTCCATTCAACAATGTAAAAAAAAAAAACATGAATCTATCCATTAATTTCCAAACCCACCGGTGGTCGGTGTGCCGCTGGTGGTCTCAGTAGCCAGGGCAGGACTGTCTGTTCCCAGGTTGTCTGAGTGGCTGGAGCCGGTCAGCTGGCTCCAAGGCTTCCACAAAGACGTGTAGATCCTAGAGATGGGTCCTGGATTCTTCACGTTCCCTGTGAGGCACAATGAGAGTCAATGACTGACTAATTCAGTGCAGCTTCATTCTGAATTATTCATTTTGTGCAGTTTCTATCTGAATGATTAATTTCGTTCAGTTTCAATCTGAATGATTCATTTAGTGCAGCTTCATTCTGAATGATTCATTTAGTGTAGTTTCAATCTGAATGATTCATTCAGTGCAGCTTTATTCTGAATGATTCATTTAGTGCAGCTTCATTCTGAATGATTCATTTAGTTCAGCTTCAATCTGAATGATTCATTCAGTGTAGCGTCATTCTGAATGATTCATTTAGTGCAGCTTCATTCTGAATGATTCATTTAGTTTAGCTTCAATCTGAATGATTAATTCAGTGCAGCTTCATTCTGAATGATTCATTCAGTCCAGCTTCATTCTAAATGACGGAAACACATGCTTTACCTCAAGGAGAAAGCGGACAGATGTCCAAGTTAAATCACATGCCAGTAAACATACGATGAGACCATAAGGAATTGTAAAGTAGGCATGCACAGGAGATGTGAAAAGCCTATGAATGAACAATGACCAAGAATGTACAGACAGTATTTGCAATGAATTCATGTCTAATAAGGAATCATCTCTCTTCTCCTTCCCTCACTAAAGCCCTCTTTCACTTCCTAGAAGTATATCCAGCAGTACCCTTCTAAAAACAAAGATTAGGCCCAATGCAGCCATTTTGTATCTAAATATCAAATCATTTCTGAGATATAATGAAGTAACTTATTGTGATATTTTGCAATTAAAATGGTCAAAAAGAAACAAAAAATAGCTTCTTAGCAAAGGGCAATTTTTCCAGCAAGAATTTTTCTAGGACTGTCCAGGTGTGGTCTAAGTTGGGAGTGGAAAACTGAAAACTAGCTGTTATTGGCAGAAAGGTTTGGAACTCTCTTTCTTCAAATCAGAAGAAAGAGGGTTTATTGGTCACGTACACAGTTTAGCAGGTGGTGTAGCGGTGCAGTGAAATGCTTATGTTGCTAGCTCATAACAATGCAGTCAAATGTCTATGAGCTAATTCATTAACTAATTAACCATCCAACCAAAACAGGCAGAAATTTCAGGTCTTCTAAAACAGCTGTTAAACTAAAAGTGCATTATCATAATTTACACAATTTCATAGTATTATTCCAATCAAAAAGTGTGGAAATACATATAAAACACAGGAAAAGCATTTTTTGACTGCACTGGGCCTTTAACATCATCAAAAACAAAACCCATGTTGCTATCGTTACGTCCATGAAAACGCATGTCATGGTGGGCAAAAGTGTATGGTTACCTCACAAGAAATCAATTTGAATGACATGAGCTAAACTACTTCTATGCTCGCTTTGAGGCAAATAACACTGAAACATGCATGAGACCACCTGCTGTTCTGGAAGAATGTGTGATCACGCTCTCCGCAGCCGATGTGAGTAAGACCTTTAAACAGGTCAACATTCACAAGGCCGCAGGGCCAGACGGATTACCAGGATGTGTACTGCAAGCATGCACTGACCAACTGTCAAGTATCTTCTTTGATATTTTCAACCCCTTCCTGCTCAAGTTTTTAAACCAACATGTTTCAAGCAGACCACTATAGTGCCTGTGCCCAGGAACACTAAGGTAACCTGCCTAAATGACTACATTCACATCTGCAGCCATGAAGTGCTTTGAAAAAGGCTGGTCATGGCTCACATCAACACCATTATCCCAGAAATCCTAGACCCACTCCAATTTGCATATCGCCCCAACAGATCCACAGATGATGAAATCTCTATTGCACGCCGCACTGCCCTTTCCCACCTGGACAAAAGGAACACCTATGTGAGAATGCTATTCATTGACTATAGCTCAGCGTTCAACACCATAGTGCCCTCAAAGCTCATCAATAAGCTAAGGACCCTGGGACTAAACACCTCCCTCTGCAACTGGATCCTAGTCTTCCTGACGGACATCCCCCAGGTGGTAAGGGTAGGTAACAACACATCTGCCACGCTGATCCTCAACACAGGGGCCCCTCAGGGGTGCGTGCTCAGTCCCCTCCTGTGCTCCCTTTTCACTCATGACTGCACAGCCAGGCACGACTCCAACACCATCATTAAGTTTGCCGATGACACAACAGTGGTAGGCCCGATCACTGACAACGACGAGACAGCCTATGGAGAGAAGGTCGGAGACCTGGCCGTGTGGTGCAAGGACAAAAACCTCTCCCTCAACGTGATCAAGACAAAGGAGATGATTGTGGACTACAGGAAAAAGAGGACCGAGCACGGCCCCATTCTCCTCGACGGGGCTGCATTCGAGCAGGTTGAGAGCTTCAAGTTCCTTGGTGTCCACATCACCAACAAACTAACATGGTCCTAGCACACCAAGACAGTTGTGAAGAGGGCACGACAAAACCAATTCCCCCTCAGGAGACTGAAAATATTTGTCATGGGTCCTCAGATCCTCAAACGTTTCTACAGCTGCAACATCGAGAGCATCCTGACTGGTTGCATCACTGTCTGGTTCGGCAACTGCTCGGCCTCCGATCTCAAGGTACTACAGAGGGTAGTGCGAACGGCCCAGTACATCACTGGGGCCAAGCTTCCTGCCATCCAGGACCTCTATACCATGTCAGAGGAAGGCACTAAAAATTGTCAAAGACTCCAGCCACCCTAGTCATAGAATGTTCTCTCTGCTACCGCACGGCAAGCGGTACCGGAGTGCCAAGTGTAGGTCCAAGAGGCTTCTAAACAGCTTCTACCTCCAAGCCATAATTTTTTTTAATTTTACCTTTATGTAACTAGGGAAGCCAGTTTAGAACAAATTCTTATTTACAATGACAGCCTAGGAACAGTGGGTTAACTACCTTGTTCGGGGGCAGAACGACAGATTTTTACCTTGTCCGCTCTGGGATTCAATCTAGCAACCTTTCAGTTACAAGCCCAACGCTCTAACCACTAGGCTACCTGCCGAACACCTAATCAAATACCCCCTTTTACACTGCTGCTACTCTCCGTTGTTATCAACTATGCATAGTCACTTTAAGAACTCTACCTACATGTACACATTACCTCAACTAACCGGTGCCCCCCGCACATTGACTCTGTACAGGTACCCCCTGTATATAGTCTCACTATTGTAATTTTACTGCTGCTCTTTAATTACTTGTTACTTGTATATCTTATTCTTATCCATATTTTTGTATTTCTGCATTGTTGGTTAGGGGCTCTTAAGTAAGCATTTCACTGTAAGGTTTACACATGTTGTATTCTGCACATGTGACAAATACAATTTGATTTGATTTGACAAGGTGATTAAGTAGAGATGGTCCGGTCATCATAGCTGCACCTTGATCACTTGGAATCCAGATCTGGACTTCATTCTCACCTCTGTAGCAATAGGCGTCATAGAGTGGTATGGTGTCCGTAGCATTGGCTGATCCGCTGCTGGTTGTGGTTCCATTGGTGTTGGGTACAACGGTCCGGACCCCTGGCTGGTCCCCTCCACAGCCCTGCCTGGGCTGGGTGATAGGGTAGCGGACACTGCCGTCAGAGAGCCAGCCTGGAGCACAGACGTCCAGCCCTGTCCTCCAGGCCAGGTAGAGCTGTCCCACCGTGGCTAATTGTCCCCCCAGGGAGACGCAGCGTTCTGAAGCAGAGGACAGAGACAGACGCCCAGGAACCCAGGAATGAAATACCTCACCTGGACAGAGAGAGAGAGAGAGAGAGAGAGAGAGAGAGAGAGAGAGAGAGAGAGAGAGAGAGAGAGAGAGAGAGAGATAGTGAGATAGAGAGAGAGAGAGGGAGAGAGGGGGAGAGAGAGATTATCGAACTGGCATGGAGGACACGTGCCCTGATAACATATGAACATGTCAGTTGTGGACCCCCTGGAAGTCCCCCCTAGAAGATAGCACTATGAACAAGGCGGTTGAAGGCCCCCTTGAGGTCAGGACCCTCCCCCCAGATAGCATGTGAACACATCAGTTGATGTTCTCTCAGCCTCATGGCAAAATGAGGCTGAGATATACATGATGATATACAACTGCACATATATCTTGGTCTGATAGTATTGGTCTGATGGATTTGGTCTGATGTAGTTGGTCTGATGGAGTTGGTCTGATGTAGTTGGTCTGATGGAGTTGGTCTAATGGTGTTGTTCTGATGGAGTTGGTCTGATAGTGTTGGTCTGATGGATTTGGTCTGATAGTGTTGGTCTGATGGATTTGGTCTGATGGAGTTGGTCTGATGGAGTTGGTCTAATTGGTCTGATGGAGTTGGTCTGATGGAGTTGGTCTGAATGGTCTGATGGATTTGGTCTGATGGAGTTGGTCTGATGGAGTTGGTCTAATGGTGTTGTTCTGATGGAGTTGGTCTGATAGTGTTGGTCTGATGGATTTGGTCTGATAGTGTTGGTCTGATGGATTTGGTCTGATGGAGTTGGTCTGATGGAGTTGGTCTAATGGTGTTGTTCTGATGGAGTTGGTCTGATGGTGTTGGTCTGATGGATTTGGTCTGATGGAGTTGGTCTGATGGAGTTGGTCTGATGGATTTGGTCTGATGGAGTTTGTCTAATGGATTTGGTCTGATGATGTTGGTCTGATGGATTTGGTCTGATGGTGTTGGTCTGATGGTGTTGGTCTGATGGATTTGGTCTGATGGATTTGGTCTGATGGGTTGGTCTGATGGATTTGGTCTGATGGATTTGGTTTGGTCTGATTTGGTCTGATGATGTTGGTCTGATGGATTTGGTCTGATGGTGTTGGTCTGATGGTGTTGGTCTGATGGATTTGGCCTGATGGAGTTGGCCTGATGGAGTTGGTCTTATGGAGTTGGTCTGATGGAGTTGGTCTGATGGATTTGGTCTGATGGATTTGGTCTGATGCAGTTGGTCTGATGGATTTGGTCTGATGGAGTTGGTCTGATGGAATTGGTCTGATGGATTTGGTCTGATGGTGTTGGTCTGATGGAGTTGGTCTGATGGAGTTGGTCTGATGGTGTTGGTCTGATGGAGTTGTTCTGATGGGAAGTTGTGATGTCATCAGCCTATAGAGAACAAAAGAGGAAAAGCCACCCCTCACTTGTGCTATGTCATGACTGACCTGGACCACCTATTGAGATGTTGGTTAAGTAAATTAGGTGAAAAGGAGACTGCAGTCCGACTTTACAGTTTTTTACAATCACTTCGGCACTAATTTCAGAACCTTGATATCATTTTTCAAAACTCTAGACACAAAACTAACAACTGATGATCAAAATGAATCAACATTTTACAAAACTCAACACTTTTTCCAATTGCTTGGATACAATACACATAGAGCTAAGATCATTTGTTCATTGAACTAAAATCACCTGTTTAAAATGACACAACTTAACATCATAAAAGTATTACCTTTTCAAAATGCAATTCACACATCTGAGATGACTGTCTATTCATTTCAATG
>NC_056438.1:72065925-72078928 GCF_018296145.1 Oncorhynchus tshawytscha | reverse complement strand
TAGGCGACCAGCTTTGATAGCCTTTAGCCGCACCCTCATACTACTCCTTCTCTGTTCCGCGGGTGATGTGGAGGTAAACCCAGGCCCTGCATGTCCCCAGGCACCCTCATTTGTTGACTTCTGTGATCGAAAAAGCCTTGGTTTCATGCATGTCAACATCAGAAGCCTCCTCCCTAAGTTTGTTTTACTCACTGCTCTAGCACACCCTGATGTCCTTGCTGTGTCTGAACCTGGCTGGATGTCCTTGCTGTGTCTGAATCCTGGCTCAGGAAGGCCACTACTGAAATTCAGAGATGCTACCGACCCCCTCAGCTCCCAGCTGTGCCCTGGACACCATTTGTGAATTGATCGCTCCCCATCTAGCCTCAGAGTTTGTTCTGTTAGGTGACCTAAACTGGGATATGCTTAACACCCCGCCAGTCCTACAATCTAAGCTAGATGCCCTCAATCTCACACAAATCATCAAGGAACCCACCAGGTACAACCCTAACTCTGTAAACAAGGGCACCCTCATAGACGTCATCCTGACCAACTGGCCCTCCAAATACACCTCCGCTGTCTTCAACCAGGATCTCAGCGATCACTGCCTCATTGCCTGTATCCGCTACGGAGCCGCAGTCAAACGACCACCCTCATCACTGTCAAACGCTCCCTAAAACACTTCTGTGAGCAGGCCTTTCTAATCGACCTGGCCCGGGTATCCTGGAAGGACATTGACCTCATCCCGTCAGTTGAGGATGCCTGGTAATTCTTTAAAAGTAACTTCCTCACCATTTTAGATAAGCATGCTCCGTTCAAAAAATGCAGAACTAAGAACAGATACAGTCCTTGGTTCACCCCAGAACTGACTGCCCTCGTCCAGCACAAAAACATCCTGTGGCGGACTGCAATAGCATAGAATAGTCCCCGGGATATGCAACTGTTCAGGGAAGTCCGGAACCAATACACGCAGTCAGTCAGGAAAGCTAAGGCCAGCTTCTTCAGGCAGAAGTTTGCATCCTGTAGCTCCAACTCCAAAAAGTTCTGGGACACTGTGAAGTCCATGGAGAACAAGAGCACCTCCTCCCAGCTGCCCACTGCACTGAGGCTAGGTAACACGGTCACCACCGATAAATCCATGATTATCGAAAACTTCAATAAGCATTTCTCAACGGCTGGCCATGCCTTCCGCCTGGCTACTCCAACCTCGGCCAACAGCTCCGCCCCCCCGGCAGCTCCTCGCCCAAGCCTCTCCAGGTTCTCCTTTACCCAAATCCAGATAGCAGATGTTCTGAAAGAGCTGCAAAACCTGGACCCGTACAAATCAGCTGGGCTTGACAATCTGGACCCCCTATTTCTGAAACTTTCCGCCGCCATTGTCGCAACCCCTATTACCAGCCTGTTCACCCTCTCTTTCCTATCGTCTGAGATCCCCAAGGATTGGAAAGCTGCCGCAGTCATCCCCCTCTTCAAAGGGGGAGACACCCTGGACCCAAACTGTTACAGATCTATATCCATCCTGCCCTGTTGTCAACAAACAGGTCACTGTCCATCTCGAATCCCACCGTACCTTCTCCGCTGTGCAATCTGGTTTCCGAGCCGGTCACGGGTGCACCTCAGCCACACTCAAGGTACTAAACGATATCATAACCGCCATCGATAAAAGACAGTACTGTGCAGCCGTCTTCATTGACCTTGCCAAGGCTTTCGACTCTGTCAATCACCATATTCTTATCGGCAGACTCAGTAGCCTCGGTTTTTCGGATGAGTGCCTTGCCTGGTTCACCAATTACTTTGCAGACAGAGTTCAGTGTGTCAAATCGGAGGGCATGCTGTCCGGTCCTCTGGCAGTCTCTATGGGGGTGCCACAGGGTTCAATTCTCGGGCCGACTCTTTTCTCTGTATATATCAATGATGTTGCTCTTGCTGCGGGCGATTCCCTGATCCACCTCTACGCAGACGACACCATTCTATATACTTTCGGCCCGTCATTGGACACTGTGCTATCTAACCTCCAAACAAGCTTCAATGCCATACAACACTCCTTCCGTGGCCTCCAACTGCTCTTAAACGCTAGTAAAACCAAATGCATGCTTTTCAACCGATCGCTGCCTGCACCCGCATGCCCGACTAGCATCACCACCCTGGATGGTTCCGACCTTGAATATGTGGACATCTATAAGTACCTAGGTGTCTGGCTAGACTGCAAACTCTCCTTCCAGACTCATATCAAACATCTCCAATCGAAAATCAAATCAAGAGTCGGCTTTCTATTCCGCAACAAAGCCTCCTTCACTCACGCCGCCAAGCTTACCCTAGTAAAACTGACTATCCTACCGATCCTCGACTTCGGCGATGTCATCTACAAAATGGCTTCCAACACTCTACTCAGCAAACTGGATGCAGTCTATCACAGTGCCATCCGTTTTGTCACTAAAGCACCTTATACCACCCACCACTGCGACCTGTATGCTCTAGTCGGCTGGCCCTCGTTACATATTCGTCGCCAGACCCACTGGCTCCAGGTCATCTACAAGTCCATGCTAGGTAAAGCTCCGCCTTATCTCAGTTCACTGGTCACGATGGCAACACCCATCTGTAGCACGCACTCCAGCAGGTGTATCTCACTGATCATCCCTAAAGCCAACACCTCATTTGGCCGCCTTTCGTTCCAGTACTCTGCTGCCTGTGACTGGAACGAATTGCAAAAAATCGCTGAAGTTGGAGACTTTTATCTCCCTCACCAACTTCAAACATCAGCTATCTGAGCAGCTAACCGATCGCTGCTGCTGTACATAGTCTATTGGTAAATAGCCCACCCATTTTCACCTACCTCATCCCCATACTGTTTTTATTTATTTACTTTTCTGCTCTTTTGCACACCAATATCTCTACCTGTACATGACCATGACCATCTGATCAAAATTTATCACCCCCAGTTTTGTTAATCTGCAAAATTGTAATTATTCGCCTACCTCCTCATGCCTTTTGCACACATTGTATATAGACTCCCCCCTTTGTTTTCTACTGTGTTATTGACTTGTTAATTGTTTATTCCATGTGTAACTCTGTGTTGTCTGCTCACACTGCTATGCTTTATCTTGGCCAGGTCGCAGTTGCAAATGAGAACTTGTTCTCAACTAGCCTACCTGGTTAAATAAAGGTGAAATAAAAATAAATAAAAATTACAATGATCTAACTATCAATTTCTACAACTGCTCAAAATGATAGTAACTGTTGCATTACACTTAATGCATAGTTTTATGGAAACTGACTAACAATATTCCATGTTTAGATCATGGAAGTTTCAGGGTAACGAGATCCATTGATAGCAATTACTGTGGAACATCAACCAATTGGACTACATTATCTATGGATGTAATATTTCATCATCATTCTTTATCAGACACTGTTTCTATGGTCCCATGTACCACTTTTCCAGACCATGTTGTCAGATTTGACATTACTGTACATGCACCGGCCACTTTATTAGGTACACCTATCTAGTACTGGGTAGGACCCCCTTTTGCCTCCACAACAGCTTGCACACCACTGTTTTAAATGACTGTTATTTGAGCATTTGTGGCCTTTCTGTTACCTTGAATGAGTCTGGACATTCTCCTCTGACCTCTCTCATTAACAAGGTGTTTTTGCCCACAGAACTCACTGAATGTGTTTTGTTTATCGCACCATTCTCTGTAAACTCTGGAGACTGTAGTGCGTAAAAATCCCAGGTGGGCAGCTGTTTCTGAGATGCTGGAACCACCATTAGTGGCACCAACAATCATACCACGATCAAAGTAGCTTAGATTACGCATCTTGCTCGTTCTAATGTTTGATAGAACAACAACTAAAGCTCTCTACTCTATGTACTCTTCATATTGAGTTGCAGGCAGCCACATTATTCGCTGTTCGAAGGAGCAGGCTATTTTCTTTAACACCTAATTAAGTGTATGTATACAGGCCCTTGTAATTGCTTTTGTGGTCAAAGGAATGGCAGGGGACTAGCACCCCTTCTGAGAGGTGGTTGTGGGCCTCGTTTGAGAGGTGTGGGGGAACATGGTAGAGCACAAGGCCAGGGACCAAGACAGCGGCAGCATCAGCAAAGAGTGTACAATGAAATCCGAGCAATAGTTGTAGACCATGTCGTAAATCATGGCAGGACAATGACTGAGGCAGCTCCAATGATTCAACCAAACCTCAGAAGATCAACCGTGGCTTCAATCATCAAAACTTTCCGCAATGAGAACCGTTAAATCTTCAGCATGAACTAAACATTATACTCTCAATTGTCAAATGACTGTATACTGCATGCCAATGTGTAGGTGATGTGACTAAATGTGTTCTTACTGTAATTTTCCCTGCAGAATTGAGACTAGGCCAAATAGGGAGGCAGAGGCAAAATTCTGACCAACAAGAGCGGGCTGTGGTCAATTTGGTTCGGGCCAGAAATGATATTCACCTTACAGAAATTCACCAGCACATCTTGGACAATGTTGAACAATGTGGAAGCCATAAGTTAGCTGACTATTGCCTGCATGCTGAAAAGGCACCAGGTGTCTCGAAAACAGCTATACCGTGTGCCTTTAGAAAGAAATGCAGACAGAGTGAAGCAACTGAGGACTGAGTATGTTCAGGTATGTTCAGTTTCAAGATGCCTGTTGTGAAAAATTCCCCAAAAATTCTACATCATTGTAAGCAGTAATTCTCTTTCTAAAATTTATTTTTAGAGGGTGATGGAGCTGGATGCTGAAGAAAACTGTCACAAATTCCTATTTTTGGATGAGGCACGCTACAACCTGTCCAAGACAAGGAAGAGAGGTCAGAATTTCATTGGCCCGTGGGCACCCATCCAAGTCCCTGGACAGCGTGGGGGCAAACATCACCAGGTGTGCGGCTATATTTTGGAAGATGGTGTGGTGGGACGCAGACCTCGTATTGGATCATATAATGCAGCTCTCCTTGTAACCTTCTTTGATGAGCTAAAGCAGGTCTGTAGAGCTGATTGTTGACCTATGTCACGTGTGGAATAATGTCAGGTTCCACCATGCTCAAATGGTGCAAGCATGGTTTCAGGCCCATCCACAATTTACCACCCTGTACTTATCCCCATACTCTCCTTTCCTTAACCCAATTGAGGAATTTTTCTCCACATGGAGGTGGAAGGAATATGATAGGAGCCCTCACGAACAAGCCACCCTTCTCCAGGCTATGGATGACGCACAGCAGACCAGTGTCAGGCCTGGATGCACCATGCCCGAAGAGTCTTCCCTAGATGTTTAGCTAATAAAAACATCAATTGTGATGTGGATGAGAACCTGTGGCCAAATCCACAAGACAGGGTTGATGGAAATATAGAAGTACAGTAATCAATCATTTGTTTTGCTTTTTACAGTAAGCCAGGTGAGGAACACTGCAGTTGACATTTTACTGTCGATTTTTTTATTTTTTTTGTAGCTTAATACGTTTTTGTTTTGATTCAAAGAAATTTTAGAGTATTTCTTAAAAAATTGTCCGATTTTGTTCAATTACTCCACTGTGTCTGTAGTATTCTCTATACTAGTCCTTTTACAGTGCAGTTGACATTTTACTGTATTTTTTTTGTGTAGCAAATTAAAATTACAAATTGATTTTATTGTATTTCTTTGATAAATTTCAGATTTTGTTCAATGTTCCACTGAGTCTGTAGTATGCTCTACTAGTCCTTTTACAGTGATGTATTTATGTGTAGTACCATAATTAAACATGTATCACATATTTTGTACTCCAATATTTAATGATTGTACGAACAACTACACAGTGAAACAATCGGTATCTTTGTGTGTGGGTGATCTGTATTAATGTTCCTATGGTATTTCATAATAACTTAGTTATTTGAAACAATGATTCTGCAAGTGCAAGGTTTTTTTAAAGATATGAATGCACAATGCAATGTTTTGAACATTGGACAGCCTGTGTTACAAGTGATGACCGTTTTGAGTTTTGTGTCTAGAAAAATGACCACAAGGTTCTGAAATAAGTGCTAAAGTGATTGCAAAAAACTGTAAATCAGCAATTATTTTTCTCAATCTCATGGCAAACCCCCTGTCCCCACCCCATCCCGCCCCAAAAGTATAACAATCTGTACGGAGGGGATACCACTGGAGGTAGGTGCGCCAAGGCATAGATTTGGTAGTCCAGCCCTGCGATCAGGAGTGGAAGTGAGATGTGTGCGTGTGTGTGTGTGTGTCTTACCCTCCAGTTCCCTGCTGAAACAGTAGACATCGAACAGCTCATTAGCATCTCTTTTCCCATAATTCCTCACACCAGATGAGTATTCCTGGTGTCCATAGCAACCAAGCTCTGGTGACTGGATAGGATAGCTGTGGAGATAGCATTATTAGGATCAGAGCCAGAGGAAACTAGCCTGCACTCCAATGTTAAAACTATCAAACAATGGTTGTCCCACAAACAGAATGTAGTCTGAGTTTTTCAAAAAGTGAGTGTTTGGGTGTGACTGGGGCAGCTCTGTCTGTCTGTCTGTCTGTCTGTCTGTCTGTCTGTCTGTCTGTCTGTCTGTCTGTCTGTCTGTCTGTCTGTCTGTCTGTCTGTCTGTCTGTCTGTCTGTCTGTCTGTCTGTCTGTCTGTCTGTCTGTCTGTCTGTCTGTCTGTCTGTCTGTCTGTCTGTCTGTCTGTCTGTCTGTCTGTCTGTCTGTCTGTCTGTCTGTCTGTCTGTCTGTCTGTCTGTCTGTCTGTCTGTCTGTCTGTCTGTCTGTCTGTCTGTCTGTCTGTCTGTCTGTCTGTCTGTCTGTCTGTCTGTCTGTCTGTCTGTCTGTCTGTCTGTCTGTCTGTCTGTCTGTCTGTCTGTCTGTCTGTCTGTCTGTCTGTCTGTCTGTCTGTCTGTCTGTCTGTCTGTCTGTCTGTCTGTCTGTCTGTCTGTCTGTCTGTCTGTCTGTCTGTCTGTCTGTCTGTCTGTCTGTCTGTCTGTCTGTCTGTCTGTCTGTCTGTCTGTCTGTCTGTCTGTCTGTCTGTCTGTCTGTCTGTCTGTCTGTCTGTCTGTCTGTCTGTCTGTCTGTCTGTCTGTCTGTCTGTCTGTCTGTCTGTCTGTCTGTCTGTCTGTCTGTCTGTCTGTCTGTCTGTCTGTCTGTCTGTCTGTCTGTCTGTCTGTCTGTCTGTCTGTCTGTCTGTCTGTCTGTCTGTCTGTCTGTCTGTCTGTCTGTCTGTCTGTCTGTCTGTCTGTCTGTCTGTCTGTCTGTCTGTCTGTGTGTGTGTGTGTGTGTGTGTGTGTGTGTGTGTGTGTCCTCACCGGACAGTCTGGTCAGAGAGCCATCCGGCAGCACAGTTGGAGTAACCGTCATGGAATGCTGCCCACAGCTGGTTGGGCGTGGCGATGAGGGCGGAGTTCTCCTGACAGGCCCACTTAGCGTCATCAAATGAGAGGGCGTAACGGTCACTAGGAGACCCGTAATGGAATACCACACCTGAGGAGAGAGACGGTGAGGTGACGGACAGACATATTCTCTCTCTCTGCCTCTCTCTCTCTGCTTCTCTCTCTGCCTCTCTCTAGCTCTCTGCTTCTCTCCCTGCCTCTCTCTCTCTCTCTCTTTGCCTCTCTCTCTGCCTCTCAAATCAATTCAAGGGGCTTCATTGGCATGGGAAACATATGTTAACATTGCCAAAGCAAGTGAAGTAGATAATATACAAACGTGAAATAAACAATAAAAATGAACAGTCAACATTACACTCTCAGAAGTTCCAAAACAATAAAGACATTACAAATGTCATATTTTATATATATATATACAGTGTTGTAACGATATACAAATGGTTAAAGCACAAAAGGGAAAATAAATAAACATAAATATGGGATGTATTTGCAATGGTGTTTTTTCTTCACTGGCTGACCTTTTCTTGTGCAACAGGTCACACATCTTGCTGCTGTGATGGCACACTGTGGTATTTCACCCAGTAGATATGGGAGTTTATCACAATCAGGCTTGTTTTCAAATTCTTTGTGGATCTGTGTAATCTAAGGGAATATGTGTCTCTAATATGGTCATACATTTGGCAGGTTAGGAAGTGCAGCTCAGTTTCCACCTCATTTTGTGGGCAGTGTGCACATAGCCTGTCTTCTCTTGAGAGCCAGGTCTGCCTACGGCGGCCTTTCTCAATAGCAAGGCTATGCTCACTGAGTCTGTACATAGACCAAGCTTTCCTTAAGTTTGGGTCAGTCACAGTGGTCAGGTATTCTGCCACTGTGTACTCTCTGTTTAGGGCCAAATAGCCTTCTAGCTTGCTCTGTTTTTTTGTTCATTCTTTCCAATGTGTCAAGTAATTATCTTTTTGTTTTCTCATGATTTGGTTGGGTCTAATTGTGTTGCTGTCCTGGGGCTCTGTGGGGTGTGTTTGTGTTTGTGAACAGAGCCCCAGGACCCACTTGCTTAGGGGACTCTTCTCCAGGTTCATCTCTCTGTAGGTGATGGCTTTGTTATGGAAGGTTCGGGAATCGCTTCCTTTTAGATGGTTGTAGAATTTAACGTCTCTTTTCTGGATTTTGATAATTAGCGGGTGTCAGCCTAATTCTGCTCTGCATGCATTATTTGGTGTTTTACGTTGTACACGAGGGATATTTTTGCAGAATTCTGCATGCAAAGTCTCAATTTGGTGTTTGTCCCATTTGTGAATTCTTGGTTGGTGAGCGGACCCCAGACCTCACAAACATAAAGGACAATGGGTTACATAACAGATTCAAGTATTTTTAGCCAGATCCTAATTGCTATGTCAAATTTGATGTTCCTTTTGATGGCATAGAAGGCCCTTCTTGCATTGTCTCTCAGATCGTTCACAGCTTTGTGGAAGTTACCTGTGGCGCTGATGTTTAGCCCAAGGAAAGTATTGTTTTTTCAAATCAAATCAAATCAAATCAAATCAAATTTTATTTGTCACATACACATGGTTAGCAGATGTTAATGCGAGTGTAGCGAAATGCTTGTGCTTCTAGTTCCGACAATGCAGTAATAACGAACAAGTAATCTAACTAACAATTCCAAAAAAACTACTGTCTTATAACACAGTGTAAGGGGATAAAGAATATGTACATAAGGATATATGAATGAGTGATGGTACAGAGCAGCATAGGCAAGATACAGTAGATGATATCGAGTACAGTATATACATATGAGATAAGTATGTAAACCAAGTGGCATAGTTAAAGTGGCTAGTGATACATGTATTACATAAGGATGCAGTCGATGATATAGAGTACAGTATCAACGTATGCATATGAGATGAATAATGTAGGGTAAGTAACATTATATAAGGTAGCATTGTTTAAAGTGGCTAGTGATATATTTACATCATTTCCCATCAATTCCCATGATTAAAGTGGCTGGAGTAGAGTCAGTGTCATTGACAGTGTGTTGGCAGTAGCCACTCAATGTTAGTGGTGGCTGTTTAACAGTCTGATGGCCTTGAGATAGAAGCTGTTTTTCAGTCTCTCGGTCCCAGCTTTGATGCACCTGTACTGACCTCGCCTTCTGGATGACAGCGGGTTGAACAGGCAGTGGCTCGGGTGGTTGATGTCCTTGATGATCTTTATGGCCTTCCTGTAGCATCGGGTGGTGTAGGTGTCCTGGAGGGCAGGTAGTTTGCCCCGGTGATGCGTTGTGCAGACCTCACTACCCTCTGGAGAGCCTTACGGTTGAGGGCGGTGCAGTTGCCATACCAGGCGGTGATACAGCCCGCCAGGATGCTCTCGATTGTGCATCTGTAGAAGTTTGTGAGTGCTTTTGGTGACAAGCCGAATTTCTTCAGCCTCCTGAGGTTGAAGAGGCGCTGCTGCGCCTTCCTCACGATGCTGTCTGTGTGAGTGGACCAATTCAGTTTGTCTGTGATGTGTATGCCGAGGAACTTAAAACTTGCTACCCTCTCCACTACTGTTCCATCGATGTGGATGGGGGGTGTTCCCTCTGCTGTTTCCTGAAGTCCACAATCATCTCCTTAGTTTTGTTGACGTTGAGTGTGAGGTTATTTTCCTGACACCACACTCCGAGGGCCCTCACCTCCTCCCTGTAGGCCGTCTCGTCGTTGTTGGTAATCAAGCCTACCACTGTTGTGTCGTCCGCAAACTTGATGATTGAGTTGGAGCGTGCATGGCCACGTAGTCGTGGGTGAACAGGGAGTACAGGAGAGGGCTCAGAACGCACCCTTGTGGGGCCCCAGTGTTGAGGATCAGCGGGGGAGGAGATGTTGTTGCCTACCCTCACCACCTGGGGGCGGCCCGTCAGGAAGTCCAGTACCCAGTTGCACAGGGCGGGGTCGAGACCCAGGGTCTCGAGCTTGATGACGAGCTTGGAGGGTACTATGGTGTTGAATGCCGAGCTGTAGTCGATGAACAGCATTCTCACATAGGTATTCCTCTTGTCCAGATGGGTTAGGGCAGTGTGCAGTGTGGTTGAGATTGCATCGTCTGTGGACCTATTTGGGCGGTAAGCAAATTGGAGTGGGTCAAGGGTGTCAGGTAGGGTGGAGGTGATGTGGTCCTTGACTAGTCTCTCAAAGCACTTCATGATGACGGATGTGAGTGCTACGGGCGGTAGTCGTTTAGCTCAGTTACCTTAGCTTTCTTGGGAACAGGAACAATGGTGGCCCTCTTGAAGCATGTGGGAACAGCAGACTGGTATAGGGATTGATTGAATATGTCCGTAAACACACCGGCCAGCTGGTCTGCGCATGCTCTGAGGGCGCGGCTGGGGATGCCGTCTGGGCCTGCAGCCTTGCGAGGGTTAACATGTTTAAATGTCTTACTCACTTCGGCTGCAGTGAAGGAGAGACCGCATGTTTCGGTTGCAGGCCGTGTCAGTGGCACTGTATTGTCCTCAAAGCGGGCAAAAAAGTTAATTAGTCTGCCTGGGAGCAAGACATCCTGGTCCGTGACTGGGCTGGGTTTCTTCCTGTAGTCCGTGATTGACTGTAGACCCTGCCACATGCCTCTTGTGTCTGAGCCGTTGAATTGAGATTCTACTTTGTCTCTGTACTGGCGCTTAGCTTGTTTGATAGCCTTGCGGAGGGAATAGCTGCACTGTTTGTATTCAGTCATGTTACCAGACACCTTGCCCTGATTAAAAGCAGTGGTTCGTGCCTTCAGTTTCACACGAATGCTGCCATCAATCCACGGTTTCTGGTTAGGGAATGTTTTAATCGTTGCTATGGGAACGACATCTTCAACGCACGTTCTAATGAACTCGCACACCGTATCAGCGTATTCGTCAATGTTGTTGTCTGACGCAATACGAAACATCTCCCAGTCCACGTGATGGAAGCAGTCTTGGAGTGTGGAGTCAGCTTGGTCGGACCAGCGTTGGACAGACCTCAGCGTGGGAGCTTCTTGTTTTAGTTTCTGTCTGTAGGCAGGGATCAACAAAATGGAGTCGTGGTCAGCTTTTCCGAAAGGGGGGCGGGGCAGGGCCTTATATGCGTCGCGGAAGTTAGAGTAACAATGATCCAGGGTCTTTCCACCCCTGGTTGCGCAATCGATATGCTGATAAAATTTAGGGAGTCTTGTTTTCAGATTAGCCTTGTTAAAATCCCCAGCTACAATGAATGCAGCCTCCGGATAAATCGTTTCCAGTTTGCAGAGAGTTAAATAAAGTTCGTTCAGAGCCATCGATGTGTCTCTAGGGCAACAGTGTCTAGATGGAATTTGTATTTGCGGTCCTGGCAACTGGAGCTTTTTTGGAACACCATTATTTTTGTCTTAGTGAGATTTACTGTCAGGGCCCAGGTCTGACAGAATCTGTGCTGAAGATCTAAGTGCTGCTGTAGGCCCTCCTTGGTTTTATTTATTTATTTATTTTTTACTTAACCTTTATTTAACTAGGCAAGTCAGTTGGGGACAGAAGCACCAGCTCAGCAGCAAACAGTAGAAATGTGACTTCAGGTTCTAGTAGGGTGAGACCGGGTGCTGCAAACTGTTCTAGTGTCCTAGCCAATTTGTTGATATATATGTTGAAGAGGGTGGGGCTTAAGCTGCATCCCTGTCTCACCCCACGGACCTATGGAAAGAAATGTGTGTGTTTTTCCCCCAACACCACTTTCCATGAAATTTTATAAGCAGGCCCCATGCCAAATTTAGTCGAAGCTTTTTTGAAATAAAAAAAGCATGAGACTTTGCCTTTGCCTTTGTTTTGGTTTGTTTGTTTGTTTGTCAATTAGAGTGTGCAGGGTGAATGATTGGTCTGTCGTACGGTAATTTGGTAAAAAGCCCATTTGACATTTTCTCAGTACATTGTTTTCAATTAGGAAATGTGAGGATTTTTTGAAGGTTGCTGTTGACACACACATAGTTATTGGGGTCAAATTTCTCTCTAGTTTTGTCGATTGGGGTGATCAGTCCTTGGTTCCAAATATTGGGTAATATGCCAGAGCTGAGGATGATGTTAAAGAGTTTAAGTATAGCTAATTGGAATTTGACGTCTGTATATTTTATCATTTCATTTAGGATACCATCAATCCCACAGGTCTTTTTGGGTTGGAGGGTTTGTATTTTGTCCTGTAGTTCATTCAATGTAATTGGAGAATCCAGTGGGTTCTGTTCGTCTTTCATAGTTGATTCTAAGATTCGTATTTGATCTGTAACGGTTTTCATATAGTGGTGATGAAGGAGAGTCGGACCAAACTGCAGCGTGTCGATTGCGATCCATGTTTAATATAACAAAGAAACACGAACTTACAAAAAACAATAAACGAAACCGAAACAGCCTATCTGGTGCAAACTAACAAAGAGTACACATAGGACACTAAGGACAATCACCCACGACAAACTCAAAGAATATGGCTGCCTAAATATGGTTCCCAATCAGAGACAACGATAAGCACCTGCCTCTGATTGAGAACCAGTCCAGACAGCCATAGACCTTGCTAGACAACCCACTAAGCTACAATCCCAATACCACCACCAAAACCCCAAGACAAACACACCACAATTACAAAAACCCCATGCCACACCTGGCCTGACCAAATACATAAAGATAAACACAAAATACTT
>NC_056438.1:72053801-72065825 GCF_018296145.1 Oncorhynchus tshawytscha | reverse complement strand
CAGTATGTTCTTTGTTATAGAGCCAAAAAGATTGGAGAAGTGCTTTATTCATACATTTCCATTTTGGATAAATAGCTCTTCTTGTTGTTGTTTGTTTAGAGTTTTCCTATTTTCCCAGAAGTAGTTAGATTCTATGGATTCTTCAATTACATTAAGCTTATTTCTGACATGCTGTTCCTTCTTTTTCCATAGCGTATTTATGTATTGTTTTATCTCTCTCTCTCTCTCTCTCTCGCTCTCTCTCTCTCTGTCTCGCTCTCTCTCGCTCTCTCTCTCTCGCTCTTTCTCTCTCGCTCTTTCTCTCTCGCTCTCTCTCACTCTCTCTTTTTCTTACTCTCTTTATCTTTCTCTTTATCTCTCACCCCCTCCCCCTTCTATTTTCTTTCTTGATCAACACCACCCGGACACACACATACAGTGACTCTATTCACAAAAAATAAATAAGTACTCTATTCACTAGGGGCTGTTTTAGCAGGGTTCCTGCATGAAACAGCCACACACAGGTTTGTGTTGCAATGCCAAGTGTGTCCTTGTCTCAGCCAAACAGATGGGAGCTTGTATAAGCAATTAAATCATTAGGATGTTAATTCACTCATGAAGGTCACCCAATGAAATGTTACTCTCCATGTGGCAGTGTAAGACACTAAATGAGATGCTAATATCAACATTGGAATGTAGCCACGATGTTACAGTATGTGGAGTATTTTCTAAGCAGGAGATGTGTTCTCGCTTGGGTTCATTCCTCTGCATTTACAAATTCTAATTTAAATGGCTTTATCAGATAATGGAAAGGGTTACCACATACATTGCCAAAGGAAACACATAGACACATATCAAATCAATGATGACGCAGATATATAATAATAATAATAATAATAATAACACTAGGGAAAAAAATAATACTCAATGAGTAGTAACATTTAACAGGACACTTCAGTAAGGACAATGATGAAATAGTACATACTATTATATATATTTAAAAAGTAGGGCTAAATCATGCGCATCAGATGCAGTATATACAGGGGCAGTCGGAAGTTTGCATACACCTTAGCCAAATACATTTAAACTCAGCTTTTATTTTTTCACAATTCCTGACATTTAATCCTACTAAAGATTCCCTGTCTTAGGTCAGTTAGGATCACCACTTTATTTTAAGAATGTGAATATTATAAATACAAATATTATATAGGATTGAGGTTAAATCAAATTTTATTTGTCACATACACATGGTTAGCAGATGTTAATGCGAGTGTAGCGAAATGCTTGTGCTTCTAGTTCCGACAATGCAGTAATAACCAACAAGTAATCTAACTAACAATTCCAAAACTACTGTCTTATACACAGTGTAAGGGGATAAAGAATACGTACATAAGGATATATGAATGAGTGATGGTACAGAGCAGCATAGGCAAGATACAGTAGATGGTATCGAGTACAGTATATACATATGAGATGAGTATGTAAACAAAGTGGCATAGTTAAAGTGGCTAGTGATACATGTATTACATAAGGATGCAGTCGATGATATAGAGTACAGTATATACGTATGCATATGAGATGAATAATGTAGGGTAAGTAACATTATATAAGGTAGCATTGTTAGGTCAGGGCTTTGTGATGGCCACTCCAATACCTTGACTTTATTGTCCTTAAGCCATTTTGCCACAACTTTGGAAGTATGCTTGTGGCATCATTGTCCATTTGGAAGACCCATTTGCCACCAAGCTTTAATTTCCTGACTGGTGTCTTGAGATGTTGCTTCAATATATCCACATAATTTTACTTTCTCATTATGCAATCTATTTTGCGAAGTGCACCATTCCCTCCTGCAGCAAAGCACCACCACAACATGATGCTGCCACCCCTGTGCTTCACGGTTGGGATGTTGTTCTTCGGCTTGCAAGCCTCCCCCTTTTTCTCCAAACATAGGTAATTATGGCCAAACAGTTCTATTTTTGTTTCATCAGAACAGAGGACATTTCTCCAAAAAGTATGATCTTTGTCCCCATGTGCAGTTGCAAACCGTAGTCTGTCTTTTTATGGCGGTTCTGGAGCAGTGGCTTATTCCTTGCTGAGCGGCCTTTCAGGTTATGTCGATATAGGACTCGTTTTACTGTGGATATAGATACTTTTGTACCCGTTTCCTCCAGCATCTTCACAAGGTCCTTTGCTGTTGTTCTGGGATTGATTTGCACTTTTCGCACCAAAGTACGTTCACCTCTAGGAGACAGAACACGTCTCCTTCCTGAGTGGTATGACGGCTGTGTGGTCCCATGGTGTTTATATTTGCATATTATTGTTTGTATAGATGAACATGGTACCTTCAGGTGGTTGGAAATTGCTCCCAAGGATGAACCAGATCTGTAGAGGTGTACAATTCTTTTTCTGACACCTTGGCTGATTTCTTTTGATTTTCCCATGATGTCAAGCAAAGAGGCACTGAGTATCTCAAACTGGCCAATAGAAAGAAAAGATTAGGATGGGCAAAAGAACACAGACACTGGACAGAGGAACTCTACCTAGAAGGCCAGCATCCCGGAGTCACCTCTTCACTGTTGACGTTGAGACTGGTGTTTTGCGGGGACTATTTTATGAAGCTGCCAGTTGAGGTCTTGTAAGGTGTCTGTTTCTCAAACTAGATACTCTAATCTACTTGTCCTCTTGCTCAGTTGTACACCGGGGCCTCCCGCTTCTCTTTCTGTTCTGGTTAGGGCCAGTTTGCTCTGTTCTGTGAAGGGAGTAGTACACAGCGTTGTACGAGATCTTCAGTTTCTTGGCAGTTTCTCGCATGGATAAGCCTTCATTTCTCAGAACAAAAATAGACTGATGAGTTTCAGAAGAAAGTGCTTTGCTTCTGGCCATTTTGAGCCTGTAATCGAACCTACAAATACTGGCGCTCCAGATACTCAACTAGTCTAAAGAAGGCCTGTTGTATTGGTTCTTTAATCAGCACAACAGTTTTCAGCTGTGCTAACATAATTGCAAAATGGTTTTCTAATGATCAATCAGCATTTTAAAATGAGAAACTTGGATTAGCTAACACAAACGTACCATTGGAACACAGGAGTGATGGTTGCTGATAATGGGCCTATGTAGATATTTAAAAAAAATGTAATGCCGTTTCAAGCTACAATAGTCATTTACAACATTAACAATGTCTATACTGTATTTCTGATCAATTTGGTGTTATTTTAATGGCCAAAAAATGTGCTTTTCTTTAAAAAACAAGGACATTTCTAAGTGATTTTTGAACTTTTGAACGGTAGTGTTTATAAACATATACTACATCTGATGTTCATGATATAGCCCTACTTTTAGATGATTATACAACTACACTGTTTGACAACCCAATAGGTTTATTCAGAACAGATCAATCTGAAACCATCTGTGTGTTTTTAGCTGCATTTCATGGAAGAGCAGTCACAGGCCAGTTGTCATTGGAATTCAATCCATGCACTTAATTACAGTGTTACGGACTATTAGCCTGTTAATATGAACCCATAATGAAAATACAAAGAGAAGCAGAGTGTAATATTGGGATCAAACTCCAAATTGAATACATTTCAACTCTATATCTGACATGGTGCAGGTGGCTTATTTGTTTGCCCATAACCAAGTGTGTGAGGTGTATACTTTTCTTCAAATTAGATTTGTTTAATACTCACAAGAATCTGCCCTTATATAGTAAAAGGTTATCAAGTAAAAGGTCACAATTTCCCACTGAGGTGTCTAAGATGTTATTAACGATCATTTAAAGGGACAAATAGGTTTTTAATCCACAGTATGGATTCCTTTAGCTTATATATAAATATAAATATTTTCAGAAGTATTGATAAAGTCTACTCCAAGGTTGTAGCAATTTACAAAATAAACAAAATAATTCCCAGACAATACTTATAATACTTGTTGCATAACTATTGGGAACAATCCAGACGTGTTGTATTGTATTGGGGAAAGAAGGTATCTCAGCTTCTGAATCACACCAGCAATGAACCACTCACCTGTGACCACAAGGGGCACTATGTCTCGCTCGTAGTCATCTGCAACCACAATCTGACAATGGTAGGTGCCTGTGTCGTTGCTACGGAGGCCTGAGATCTCCATGGTAGCATTTAGGTTGTTAGCAGCATATCCAAGCAACCTGACCTGGCCAGCGAAAGCCTTATTCACCTTCACCATATCACCTTTGGAAAATAATGAAAAATAAAACAATTTCTATGAAAGTGTATAGACCTTTTCAACTGTCAAAACAATAACCCTCTCATAATTTTGTCATAACAAATTAATTATTACAAATAGCCAAATATGGCATGTTTAAGTCCATGTTGATTGAAACTAATATCATTGAATCACTAGCTTTAATTTAAAAGAAGCAGGACCATCCATACTAAAGCCCTTTCCCACAGTCAAATTACCTAGTGGCCTCATGGGTGGAATGTTATTAACATTTGTAATAATTTCCTAATTAATAAACATTCTTTCTTTTTTTACGCCAAAAAATGTCAGTCTTCTGTGATGTATATAAAGTGTAATATTAGGATGAAAACTCAAAATGTAATACATTTCAACTATATCTGACATGGTACAGGTCTCTTCTTTCATTTTTAAGCCCATAACCATGTGTGTGAGGTGTATATTCTTGCTTCAAAGTAGATTTGTTTAAGACTACCAAAAAACGCTCTGTGTGAACCTGATTTAGCCCACTGGAGTAAAAGGTTAAAGGAAGTTAATAAAACCGCTCAACACCGAACCCCATGGAGGAAGTTAGTGAATGACCTAAGCTCCACAAAGAGCAAAAGGGTTTAATTCAATTTACATTACTTACCCTTTGCTGAGAGAACCATCTGCTCCAGTGGACCCCCCTCTCCACCCTGCGGTATCCAGGTTCGGGTCCACTGGATGTGGGGAGGCTGGCTGGAAGGGCTGAGCTCACCGGGCTGGAGGGTGAAGACGCAGGGGAGGTGGGCGATGCCAGCCAGGGGCTCTCGTATGGTAGGGTGGGTGACTCTACGCATGTTCACTATGGAGGATGCCTCGCTCATACCTACATAAAGGAGATACAGGAAGAATGACAGGGTCATGAGTTGAAGGAAGAAAGGAAAAAGAGAAAGAAGGACAGGAAGTCTCACAGAAATAGATTTCACTCCTATGGGTACATCTAATATGGCTGCCTGTCCACCCACCACAGAACATTTCTCTTGAATGGTATTTTCCCTTCTAGTAATTCTATTTCTATGGAAGGTCTTCAGCGTTCTGTCAGTAGAGGAGGAAGGGTTAGTGTGACAAGGACATGTTCTGTCAGTCTGGTCTATTGAGAGAGCAGAAGACGAATGAGAGGACCTGAGATTCCAGGGAGGCATCTGTTAGTTAACCAGACTGAGATTCATTAGCAGCATAACACCACTCAGGGAACGTTCCAGAAACCAAGAAAAACTCCAGTCCCAATCCAGCAGAGGTGACAACACCACCGTGTAGAGTCGCAGACATTTGCAGACATGCACGGTACGCACGCACACAAACACACACAGACACACGCATACATACATACATACATACACACACATGCACGCGCACACACACACACACACATTTGACAATTGGCTGGCTAGACAGATAATTAATTCAAATTTCAGTATGTTAATTTCATCACACTCATATCTGCACTCACACCTGCTCTCCAGTCACTCTCTCTCTCTCTTTCTCTTGCCCACTCCCTCTTTGTCTCACCATCTCTCTGTTTCTATCCCCCTGCTATCTTCCTCTCCTCTATCTGCCCCTACAGTCGCCTATCTTTATCCCCCCTTGTCCTTTCCTCTCTTTTTGATTGGATGTAAAAGGGTCTTGGACGGTGTTGTCGCACAAAGCGTCAGGGTTCATCGCTCTGCAGATAGGTATCAGTAATTCACTCAGTCCAGTTGCCATGAGATACAGCCTCAGGGTAACCATGGAAACATGAATACCGGTAAAGACTACCTACCAACCCCTCCCCCCTCCACCCCACTTATCTTTCTGACTTCCCCCTTAAATCATCACCATCTGGTAGAAATACAGTTCCTACCTTCTAACAAAAACTAATATATTTTAGGGGCATTTTTTTATTCTGAAATGATTTCTCTGAAGGCCCCCCTTACTCACTCTACATAGTCATGTTTTGGAGAACATAGTACTAGTGTACCTAAAATATTTGAATTTAACGTTTTAAAAAGTGATACCTTAACATGGGTGTTTGCCATCAGTCTCAACACAAGACATCTACAAACACCATGGTAGTTATCCGGTAGGGCTGTGACTTAAGTCTGCTCATCTGTAACACTAAGATAAATACGCAGCATATCGACCAGAACAGTCAAGTCTCAAGATCCTTAGGTCAACTAAACTCCAATTTCTTTTGGGATTTTTCTTCAGATTTTTGCACGTCCTTTTGTGTTCCCTTTCAATTTCACCTTCTTTCTCAAACACATCAATTTTCTACATATTTAAAACAAATGTGGGCCTAAAGGGGAAAACGCTGTATGAAAAAACAAAGGTTTGTTTTGCCCGGTGTTGGAATAATGTGTTTAAGCCGCATGGTTGGGAGGGATGGTGGGTGGAATCCCCAGAAGATATCTCCCATCTCCATTTAGATTGGAATGTTTTCACAAGCGGAACCCCCCTAGAGAGAATCCACATGTCTGTGTTCTGAAAGCATGATGCCGCTTCAACCCAAACCAGACGTAATCACAAACACTGTTTGGTCTGGAGAGAGGGGGGGCAGAGAGAGAGAGAAGGAGAATGGGGAGGATGCAGAGAGAGAGAAGGAGAGTGAGGGGGAGAGAGAGAGAAGGAGGAGAGGGGGCAGAGAGAGAGAAGGAGAGTGAGGGGGAGAGAGAGAGAAGGAGAGAGCGGGGGGCAGAGAGAGAAAAGGAGAGTGAGGGGAGAGAGAGAGAAGAAGGAGAGTGAGGGGGAGAGAGAGAAGGAGAGAAGGAAGGAGAGAGCGGGGGGGCAGAGAGAGAGAAGGAGAGTGAGGGGGAGAGAGAGAGAAGGAGAGAGCGGGGGGGGCAGAGAGAGAGAAGGAGAGTGAGGGGGAGAGAGAGAAGGAGAGAAGGAGAGAGGGGGGGGCAGAGAGAGAGAAGGAGAGTGAGGGGGGAGAGAGAGAGAAGGAGAGAGCGGGGGGCAGAGAGAGAGAAGGAGAGTGAGGGGGAGAGAGAGAGAAGGAGAGAGAGGGGGGGGCAGAGAGAGAGAAGGAGAGTGAGGGGGAGAGAGAGAGAGAGAAGGAGAGAACAGACTGACAAAGACAGAGATATGTATTTGAGTTTTTCCTAGCCGCTGTGCTTCTACATCTGCATTGCATGCTGTTTAGGGTTTTAGGCTGGGTTTTTGTTTAAGCACTTTGTGACATCTGCTGAAGTGTAGAAGGGCCTTTATAAATACATTTGATTGAGGTAACCTCTGTGAATGAAAAAAAAACACAAGAGGTATGGAAATGACAGCAAAAACAAAAGAAAAGAGGGAGAAAAGAGGGAGAGTTCTGAAAAGGGAATCGAGGATGGAGATGACATGGACGACTCTTACTGTCGTTAACAGAGTGCGGTTTATGGTATTCTTGTCTGAGGGGCAAACTATGTACAGTGGGGAGAACAAGTATTTGATACACTGCCGATTTTGCAGGTTTTCCTACATACAAAGCATGTAGAGGTCTCTAATTTTCATCATAGATACACTTCAACTGTGAGAGACCAATTCTAAAACAAAAATCCAGAAAATCACATTGTATGATTTTTAAGTAATTAATTTGCATTTTATTGCATGACATAAGTATTTGATCACCGACCAAACAGTAAGAATTCCGACTCTCACAGACCTGTTAGCTTTTCTTTAAGAAGCCCTCCTGTTCTCCACTCATTACCTGTATTAACTGCACCTGTTTGAACTTGTTACCTGTATAAAAGACACCTGTCCACACACTCAATCAAACAGACTCCAACCTCTCCACAATGGCCAATACCAGGGAACTGTGTAAGGACATCAGGGATAAAATTGTAGACCTGCACAAGGCTGGGATGGGCGACGGGACAATAGGCAAGCAGCTTGGTGAGAAGGCAACAACTGTTGGCGCAATTATTAGAAAATGGAAGAAGTTCAAGATGACGGTCAATCATCCTCGGTCTGGGGCTCCATGCAAGATCTCACCTCGTGGGGCATCAATGATCATGAGGAAGGTGAGGGATCAGCCCAGAACTACACGGAAGGACCTGGTCAATGACCTGAAGAGAGCTGGGACCACAGTCTCAAAGGAAACCATTAGTAACACACTACGCCGTCATGGATTAAAATCCTGCAGCGCACGCAAGGTCCCCCTACTCAAGCCAGCGCATGTCCAGGCCCGTCTGAAGTTTGCCAATGACCATCTGGATGATCCAGAGGAGGAATGGGAGAAGGTCATGTGGTCTGTTGAGACAAAAATATAGCTTTTTGGTCTAAACTCCACTCGCCGTGTTTGGAGGCAGGAGAAGGATGAGTACAACCCCAAGAACACCATCCCAACCGTGAAGCATGGAGGTGGAAACATCATTCTTTGGGGATGCTTTTCTGCAAAGGGGACAGGACGACTGCACCGTATTGAGGGGAGGATGGATGGGGCCAAATATCGCGAGATCTTGGCCAACAACCTCCTTCCCTCAGTAAGAGCATTGAAGATGGGTCGTGGCTGGGTCTTCCAGCATTACAACGACCCGAAACACACAGCCAGGGCAACTAAGGTGTGGCTCCGTAAGAAGCATCTCAAGGTCCTGGAGTGGCCTAGCCAGTCTCCAGACCTGAACCCAATAGAAAATCTTTGGAGGGAGCTGAAAGTCCGTATTGCCGAGCGACAGCCCCGAAACCTGAAGGATCTGGAGAAGGTCTGTATGGAGGAGTGGGCCAAAATCCCTGCTGCAGTGTGTGCAAACCTGGTCAAGAACTTCAGGAAACGTATGATCTCTGTAATTGCAAACAAAGGTTACTGTACCAAATATTAAGTTCTGCTTTTCTGATGTATCAAATACTTATGGCATGCAATAAAATGCAAATGAATTACTTAAAAATCATACAATGTGATTTTCTGGGTTTTTGTTTTAGATTCCGTCTCTCACAGTTGAAGTGTACCTATGATAAAAAATTACAGACCTCTACATGCTTTGTAAGTAGGAAAACCTGTAAAATCGGCAGTGTATCAAATACTTGTTCTCCCCACTGTATATCAATATAAATTGCTATTCCTACTAAGGGTCCTTCAAGGCTGTTCTCTCGTTTGCCTCATTCTTGTCCCTGCCTATTACTCACTGTTGATATGTTTCATGGAGTGTAGCACTGACATACAGGAACCCTGCCGGTGATCTGAGAGAGAAGCACATTATCCAGTCATGTCTGTGCTGCTACTGCACAGCTGTCTTCAGGTATGATGGGCTAGTCCAATGAGATGGTCCCTCTGTTTCAAGTCAGTTAAATGCCTACAAGATAGATTTTATAGATGCACACAGACAGGTAAACACATGCAGACACACACACGCAGACACACACACACACACGCACACACAAACACAATCATCATACAGCAAAACCCAGCAGATTCTCAGGCCTCAGGGCATTCTCTCCCAGCACCTGCAGCCATCAATCTATCGGCTGGGATATCCATGGCAACAGCAGCTGGAGGATAGCTGGCCAGATAGGTAGTGGTGTGCGGTGTGTGGTGTGCGGTGTGTGGTGTGTGGTGTGTATGTGTGTGTGTGTGTGTGTGTGTGTGTGTGTGTGTGTGTGTGTGTGGTATGTGTGTGTATGTGTGGTGTGTGTGTGTGTGTGTGTGTGTGTGTGTGTGTGTGTGTGTGTGTGTGTGTGTGTGTGTGTGTGTGTGTGTGTGTGTGTGTGTGTGTGTGTGTGGTATGTGGTATGTGTGTGTGTGTGTGTGTGTGTGTGTGTGTGTGTGTGTGTGTGTGTGTGTGATGTGTGGTGTGTATGTGTGTGTGTGTGTGTGTGTGTGTGTGTGTGTGTGTGTGTGTGTGTGTGTGTGTGTGTGTGTCAGTGGAGGCTGCTGAGGGAGGACGGCTCATAATAATGGCTGGAACAGAGCAAATGGAATGGCATCAAACACCTGGAAACCATGTAATTTATTTGATACCATTCCAGCCATTCCGCTCCAGCCATTACCATACATACACACAATAGCAGTCAGAAGTCTGGACACACATACTCATTCAAGGGTCTTTCTTTATTTTTTCTACAATGTAGAATGATAGGGAAGACATCAAAACTAGGAAATAACACAAATGGCATCATGTAGTAACCAAAAAAGTCTGTACTAACAAATCATGTAGTAACATATCAAAACATATTTTCTATGCCAAGCCACCCTTTGCCTTGATAACAGCTTTGCACACTCTTGGCATTCTCTCAACCAGCATCATGAGGTAGTCACCTGGAATGCATTTCAATTAACAGGTGTGCTTCGTTAAAAATTAATTTGTGGAATTTCTTTCCTTCTTAATGAGTTTGAGCCAATCAGTTGGGTTGTGACAAGGTAGGGGTGGTATACAGAAGATAGCCCTATTTGGTAAAATACCAAGTCCATATTATGGCAAGAACAGCTCAAATAAGCAAAGAGAAACAACAGTCCATCATTACTTTAAGACATGAAGGTCAGTCAATTTGAAAAATTTTGAAAGTTTGAAAGTTTCTTCAAGTTCAGTCTCAAAAACCATCAAACGCTATGATAAAACTGGCTCTCATGAGGACTGCCACAGGAAAGGAAGACCCAGAGTTACCTCTGCTGCAGAGCATACGTTCATTAGAGTTACCAGCCTCAGAAATCGCAGCCCAAATAAATGCTTCACAGAGTAGCAGACACATCTCAACATCAACTGTTGTGATAAAAAAATTACGTATTTTCCTGATCTATTTGATATTAATTGTTAACAATTAATATTAAACGAATAGTAAGACATTTATGTCCTACTAGTGTTTTTTTATGGTCTCCACTCTAGTTCCCTGCAGTTAATCTGGGCTATTGGTCACCAGAGATTGCTTGAGCTGACAAATGAGTTAAAGACTGCATTACATAGACTGCATTACAAGATGTGGTGGGTGTAACCGAGATAGAGAGAGCCTGGAAGAGTTTATAACAATCCCTCATTGTCTCAAAATCATCCTTGCATATGGGAAACTAAGCCAGGGTGGGGTTAAGACAACACCCCCCAGTGCAGATAACAACAGGATGAACCCAGAGTGGCTTATGATGCCCATATCTTCATGGGAGGGGTGGAACCAACCATGACTAAGCATTCTTAGTGTCAGCTGTATAAAGAACTCTGCATTTGGTTACAGGTTAGGCTACTCGGCTCAACAGTCAAGACTCTGGGGTTGACTAGTCTCATTCTTGCAATAATTAATTAATATTGAATAAATATGATTGTTTGAAGAAATGACAAAGTCTCTCTCACATGATTAGAATATTCCACGACATTGTTCAGAGGAGACTGAGTGAATCAAGCCTTCATGGTCGAATTGCTGCAAAGAAACCACTACTAAAGGACACCAATAAGAAGAAAAGACTTGATTGGGCCAAGAAACACGAGTAATGGACATTAGGCCAGTGGAAGTCTGTCCTTGTTCTGAGTCCAAATTTGAGATTTTTTGTTCCAACCGCCGTGTCTTTGTGAAATGCAGAGTAGGTGAACATATGATCTCCGCATGTGTGGTTCCCACCGTGAAGCATGGAGGAGGAGGTGTGATGGTGTGGGGGTGCTTTTGTGGTGACACGGTCTGTGATTTATTTAGATTTCAAGGCACACTTAACCATCATGGCTACCACAGCATTCTGCAGCAATGTGCTTAGTGGGACTCTCATTTGTTTTTCAACAGTACAATGACCCAATACACCTCCAGGCTGCGTAAGGGCTATTTGACCAAGAAGGAGAGTGATGGAGTGCTGCGTCAGATTATCTGGCCTCCACAATCACCAGACCTCAACCCAATTGAGATGGTTTGGGATAAGTTGGACCACAGAGTGAAGGA
>NC_056438.1:71833801-72048801 GCF_018296145.1 Oncorhynchus tshawytscha | reverse complement strand
AGAATTCCCCTAGTGGTGGGTTCAGGACCCACTTGTGCACCATTGCTGATTCATTTTGGGTCACGTCTTCAGTTTGGGTCCCAGTTAGACACATTGGTTATGCTCACCGGGTGGGCCACACAAACATTTTAAAGCGGTTTGTTGGGTCATGATGAGGCCACATCTGCTGTCTGATATTATTATTATTATTATGCTGGGTTACAGAGCTGCAGTAAAGGGTGTGGGATTGGCCACGACCCAACAGCCACTGCAGTCACAGCTAGCATACAGAGTAGAAGAGTAGGGGCCTGCCTATGGGCATCACCGTGGAAACCATACAACTCTCCTTGCTATAGACGGCCCATTCAGGCCTTTGATTCAAGGGATTTACAACAGTACACTATGGACCTGAATGCACCAGCTGTATACTAACCAGCCTCACCTATTGTTGCAGAGGAACCATCGGATGTAGTTAACGCCATCCTCTCCTTTCAGCTATCCTTTATTTATTTCACACGCAGAGTTGTCTTAGGCGGAGAAAAGACCTCAAGGAGGCTCTAGAATGTGTCTGTGAATGGGGGTGTCCATTCCGTCCATTCTGATTGTATGGGCTGAATAGGAGACATTCTAAGAGGCCTGACAGAGCATACGGTGGGACCGACTGAGATGCAAGCAGACAACCACCCCTGTGACAGGACTGGGAGAAGATAGATACAGTCGTGCTCTGTGCTGAGCTGAGCTGTCTATTGGTGAAGAACAGCAAATGCACTGAACCCACTGACTTCACTATATGATGACTTCAGCAGGAAAGGAAGGGCCCTCCAACCTAGACCCGCTGCCCCAATTCCCCCATCCTGCTGGACTGAAAGAATTCTACCAAGTCTTTCAGGGGGCTTTTCTGCTGTTGCCAACCTTGAAGGTTTGCAACATTTGTGCACTGCCAAACCGAAATCGAAAAACTGAACGGAAAAACTGCTATGCTCCACCAGATAAATGAAAAGTTGTTGGAATACACAGAATCGAACCATCCATCTTTCCACCCCATGGGTGTTGTAGGAGGAGGGAAACCTCTAAATCACTCCCCACGATCGCATACATCTAGTGGGCATGAGCTCTCCCCCCTGCCTGATCTCATTACCACAGATACAAGCAGGTCTCTCTGTGTGTGTGTGTGTGTGTGTGTGTGTGTGTGTGTGTGTGTGTGTGTGTGTGTGTGTGTGTGTGTGTGTGTGTGTGTGTGTGTGTGTGTGTGTGTGTGTGTGTGTGTGTGTGTGTGTGTGTGTGTGTGTGTGTGTGTGTGTGTGTGTGTTTCACGGCCTCCGAACTCAGCTCAGACCCACATAGAGTCAGCAGTGACAGAGGGCTGTTAGGTATCTTTAGGTAATCAACCCACTGGCTGTTAAGTATCTTTAGTTAATCAACCCACTGGCTATTAAGTATCTTTAGTTAATCAACCCATTGGCTGTTAAGTATCTTTAGTTAATCAACCCATTGGCTATTAAGTATCTTTAGGTAATCAACCCACTGGCTATTAAGTATCTTTAGTTAATCAACCCATTGGCTGTTAAGTATCTTTAGTTAATCAACCCATTGGCTGTTAAGTATCTTTAGTCAACCCATTGGCTGTTAAGTATTTTTAGTTAATCAACCCATTGGCTGTTAAGTATCTTTAGTTAATCAACCCATTGGCTGTTAAGTATCTTTAGTCAACCCATTGGCTGTTAAGTATTTTTAGTTAATCAACCCACTGGCTGTTAAGTATTTTTAGTTAATCAACCCACTGGCTGTTAAGTATATTTAGGTAATCAACCCACTGGCTGTGAAGTATTTTTAGTTAATCAACCCACTGGTTGTTAGGTATCTTTAGTTAATCAACCCATTGGCTGTTAAGTATCTTTAGTTAATCAACCCATTGGCTGTTAAGTATCTTTAGGTAATCAACCCACTGGCTGTTAAGTATCTTTAGTTAATCAACCCACTGGCTGTTAAGTATCTTTAGTTAATCAACCCATTGGCTGTTAAGTATCTTTAGTTAATCAACCCATTGGCTGTTAAGTATCTTTAGTTAATCAACCCATTGGCTGTTAAGTATCTTTAGTTAATCAACCCATTGGCTGTTAAGTATCTTTAGTTAATCAACCCATTGGCTGTTAAGTATTTTTAGTTAATCAACCCATTGGCTGTTAAGTATCTTTAGTTAATCAACCCATTGGCTGTTAAGTATCTTTAGTTAATCAACCCATTGGCTGTTAAGTATCTTTAGTTAATCAACCCATTGGCTGTTAAGTATTTTTAGTTAATCAACCCACTGGCTGTTAAGTATTTTTAGTTAATCAACCCATTGGCTGTTAAGTATCTTTAGTTAATCAACCCATTGGCTGTTAAGTATCTTTAGTTAATCAACCCACTGGCTGTTAAGTATCTTTAGTTAATCAACCCATTGGCTGTTAAGTATCTTTAGTTAATCAACCCACTGGCTGTTAAGTATCTTTAGTTAATCAACCCACTGGCTGTTAAGTATCTTTAGTTAATCAACCCATTGGCTGTTAAGTATTTTTAGTTAATCAACCCACTGGCTGTTAAGTATCTTTAGTTAATCAACCCACTGGCTGTTAAGTATCTTTAGTTAATCAACCCACTGGCTGTTAAGTATCTTTAGTTAATCAACCCACTGGCTGTTAAGTATCTTTAGTTAATCAACCCATTGGCTGTTAAGTATCTTTAGTTAATCAACCCATTGGCTGTTAAGTATCTTTAGTTAATCAACCCATTGGCTGTTAAGTATCTTTAGTTAATCAACCCATTGGCTGTTAAGTATCTTTAGTTAATCAACCCATTGGCTGTTAAGTATCTTTAGTTAATCAACCCACTGGCTGTTAAGTATCTTTAGTTAATCAACCCACTGGCTGTTAAGTATCTTTAGTTAATCAACCCATTGGCTGTTAAGTATCTTTAGTTAATCAACCCATTGGCTGTTAAGTATCTTTTAGTTAATCAACCCACTGGCTGTTAAGTATCTTTAGTTAATCAACCCATTGGCTGTTAAGTATTTTTAGTTAATCAACCCACTGGCTGTTAAGTATCTTTAGTTAATCAACCCATTGGCTGTTAAGTATCTTTAGTTAATCAACCCACTGGCTGTTAAGAATCTTTAGTTAATCAACCCACTGGCTGTTAAGTATCTTTAGTTAATCAACCCACTGGCTGTTAAGTATCTTTAGTTAATCAACCCATTGGCTGTTAAGTATCTTTAGTTAATCAACCCACTGGCTGTTAAGTATCTTTAGTTAATCAACCCATTGGCTGTTAAGTATCTTTAGTTAATCAACCCACTGGCTGTTAAGTATCTTTAGTTAATCAACCCATTGGCTGTTAAGTATCTTTAGTTAATCAACCCATTGGCTGTTAAGTATCTTTAGTTAATCAACCCATTGGCTGTTAAGTATCTTTAGTTAATCAACCCACTGGCTGTTAAGTATCTTTAGTTAATCAACCCACTGGCTGTTAAGTATCTTTAGTTAATCAACCCACTGGCTGTTAAGTATCTTTAGTTAATCAACCCACTGGCTGTTAAGTATCTTTAGTTAATCAACCCATTGGCTGTTAAGTATCTTTAGTTAATCAACCCACTGGCTGTTAAGTATCTTTAGTTAATCAACCCACTGGCTGTTAAGTATCTTTAGTTAATCAACCCACTGGCTGATAAGTATCTTTAGTTAATCAACCCACTGGCTGTTAAGTATCTTTAGTTAATCAACCCACTGGCTGTTAAGTATCTTTAGTTAATCAACCCACTGGCTGTTAAGTATCTTTAGTTAATCAACCCATTGGCTGTTAAGTATCTTTAGTTAATCAACACATTGGCTGTTAAGTATCTTTAGTTAATCAACACATTGGCTGTTAAGTATCTTTAGTTAATCACTGGCTTTAGTTAATCAACCCACTGGCTGTTAAGTATCTTTAGTTAATCAACCCACTGGCTGTTAAGTATCTTTAGTTAATCAACCCACTGGCTGTTAAGTATCTTTAGTTAATCAACCCACTGGCTGTTAAGTATCTTTAGTTAATCAACCCACTGGCTGTTAAGTATCTTTAGTTAATCAACCCATTGGCTGTTAAGTATCTTTAGTTAATCAACACATTGGCTGTTAAGTATCTTTAGTTAATCAACACATTGGCTGTTAAGTATCTTTAGTTAATCAACCCACTGGCTGTTAAGTCTCTTTAGTTAATCAACACATTGGCTGTTAAGTATATTTAGTTAATCAACCCATTGGCTGTTAAGTATCTTTAGTTAATCAACCCACTGGCTGTTAAGTATCTTTAGTTAATCAACCCATTGGCTGTTAAGTATCTTTAGTTAATCAACCCACTGGCTGTTAAGTATCTTTAGTTAATCAACCCATTGGCTGTTAAGTATCTTTAGTTAATCAACCCACTGGCTGTTAAGTATCTTTAGTTAATCAACCCACTGGCTGTTAAGTATCTTTAGTTAATCAACCCACTGGCTGTTAAGTATCTTTAGTTAATCAACCCATTGCTGTTAAGTATCTTTAGTTAATCAACCCACTGGCTGTTAAGTATCTTTAGTTAATCAACCCATTGGCTGTTAAGTATCTTTAGTTAATCAACCCATTGGCTGTTAAGTATCTTTAGTTAATCAACCCATTGGCTGTTAAGTATCTTTAGTTAATCAACACATTGGCTGTTAAGTATCTTTAGTTAATCAACCCATTGGCTGTTAAGTATCTTTAGTTAATCAACACATTGGCTGTTAAGTATCTTTAGTTAATCAACACATTAGCTGTTAAGTATTTTTAGTTAATCAACCCACTGGCTGTTAAGTATCTTTAGTTAATCAACACATTGGCTGTTAAGTATCTTTAGTTAATCAACCCATTGGCTGTTAAGTATCTTTAGTTAATCAACCCATTGGCTGTTAAGTATCTTTAGTTAATCAACCCATTGGCTGTTAAGTATCTTTAGTTAATCAACCCATTGGCTGTTAAGTATCTTTAGTTAATCAACCCATCTTTGGTAATCAACCCACTGGCTGTTAAGTATCTTTAGTTAATCAACCCACTGGCTGTTAAGTATCTTTAGTTAATCAACCCACTGGCTGTTAAGTATCTTTAGTTAATCAACCCATTGGCTGTTAAGTATCTTTAGTTAATCAACCCATTGGCTGTTAAGTATCTTTAGTTAATCAACCCATTGGCTGTTAAGTATCTTTAGTTAATCAACCCATTGGCTGTTAAGTATCTTTAGTTAATCAACCCACTGGCTGTTAAGTATCTTTAGGTAATCAACCCACTGGCTGGTAAGTATCTTTAGTTAATCAACCCACTGGCTGTTAAGTATCTTTAGTTAATCAACCCACTGGCTGTTAAGTATCTTTAGTTAATCAACCCATTGGCTGTTAAGTATCTTTAGTCAACCCATTGGCTGTTAAGTATTTTTAGTTAATCAACCCACTGGCTGTTAAGTATTTTTAGTTAATCAACCCACTGGCTGTTAAGTATCTTTAGTTAATCAACCCACTGGCTGTTAAGTATTTTTAGTTAATCAACCCACTGGCTGTTAAGTCTCTTTAGTTAATTGACCAAATGGCCTTTAAGTGTCTTTAGTTAATTGACCCAATGGCCTTTAAGTATCTTTAGTTAATTGACCCAATGGCTTTTAAGTGTCTTTAGTTAATTGACCCAAATGACTGTTAAGTCTCTTTAGTTAACCAACCCAATGGCTGTTAAGTCTCTTTAGTTAACCAACCCAATGGCTGTTAAGTCTCTTTAGTTAATTGACACAATGGCTGTTAAGTCTCTTTAGTTAATTGACACAATGGCTTTTAAGTCTCTTTAGTTAACCAACCCAATGGCTGTTAAGTCTCTTTAGTTAACCAACCCAATGGCTATTAAGTCCCTTTAGTTAACCAACCCAATGGCTATTAAGTCCCTTTAGTTTTCCTTCCCAATGGCTATTAAGTCCCTTTAGTTAACCAACCCAATGGCTATTAAGTCTCTTTAGTTTACCAACCCAATGGCTGTTAAGTATCTTTAGTTAACCAACCCAATGGCTGTTAAGTATCTTTAGTTAACCAACCCAATGGCTATTAAGTCCCTTTAGTTAACCAACCCAATGGCTGTTAAGTATCTTTAGTTAACCAACCCAATGGCTATTAAGTATCTTTAGTTAACCAACCCAATGGCTATTAAGTCCCTTTAGTTAATCAACCCACTGGCTGTTAAGTATCTTTAGTTAATCAACCCATTGGCTGTTAAGTATCTTTAGTTAATCAACCCAATGGCTGTTAAGTATCTTTAGTTAATCAACCCAATGGCTGTTAAGTATCTTTAGTTAATCAACCCAATGGCTATTAAGTATCTTTAGTTAATCAACCCACTGGCTGTTAAGTATCTTTAGTTAATCAACCCAATGGCTGTTAAGTATCTTTAGTTAACCAACCCAATGGCTGTTAAGTATCTTTAGTTAACCAACCCAATGGCTGTTAAGTATCTTTAGTTAATCAACCCAATGGCTGTTAAGTATCTTTAGTTAATCAACCCAATGGCTGTTAAGTATCTTTAGTTAATCAACCCAATGGCTGTTAAGTATCTTTAGTTAACCAACCCAATGGCTGTTAGGTATCTTTAGTTAACCAACCCAATGGCTGTTAAGTATCTTTAGTTAACCAACCCAATGGCTGTTAAGTATCTTTAGTTAACCAACCCAATGGCTATTAAGTCCCTTTAGTTAACCAACCCAATGGCTGTTAAGTATCTTTAGTTAACCAACCCAATGGCTGTTAGGTATCTTTAGTTAACCAACCCAATGGCTGTTAGGTATCTTTAGTTAACCAACCCAATGGCTGTTAAGTATCTTTAGTTAACCAACCCAATGGCTGTTAGGTATCTTTAGTTAACCAACCCACTGGCTGTTAAGTATCTTTAGGTAATCAACCCACTGGCTGTTAAGTCTCTTTAGTTAATCAACCCAATTGCCTTTAAGTATCTTTAGTTAATCAACCCATTGGCTGTTAAGTATCTTTAGTCAACCCAATGGCCTTTAAGTATCTTTAGTTAACCAACCCACTGGCTGTTAAGTCTCTAGAAATGCACACACACACACACACATTGCCACCAGCCCTGTGGAGTGCTCCTGAATTCTTCATGATATACTTAATCTTTCTCAGGGGCAATAAGCACATGCTCACGTCACAAACACACAGCATATACAGTCATACACCCCCGCCCCCACACACAGATATACACACACATTGGCATACAACCATACACACACACACGTCATACACACACACACAAAAAAAAGAAAAGATAATGAACCCTGTTTGTTTTCTGCTGGGTTTGCTGTTCCCTCTACCTGGCTTGATATAACTTTTAGTCTAACTCCCACTGGCAGAGCACAAACGTTCTCAACGTCTCTTGGGGAAAGGACTTCAGTAACAGTTGAATTATGTTATTTGAGTTGATGAAGAGAACATGCTCTCATTGATAACAAGGATCTGGGGAAGGGTGTCAGACTATCCAACCTCCCTTAATATTTCATTACGAGGGGAACAACAGAGTGACAAAGAAGGGAACGACAGAGTGACAGAGGAGGGGAACAACAGTTTATTTTACCGTTATTTAACTAGGCAAGTCAGTTAAGAACAAATTCTTATTTTCTTATTTTCAATGACGGCCTAGGAACAGTGGGTTGGTTAACTGCCTGTTCAGGGGCAGCTCGGGATTTGAACCTGCAACCTTCCGGTTACTAGTCCACCGCTCTAACCACCAGGCTACCCTGCCACCCCAATGACAGTGACAGAGGAGGGGAACGACAGAGACGGAGGAGGGGAATGACAGAGTGACGGAGGAGGGGAACGACAGAGAGACGGAGGAGGGGAACAACAGTGACAGAGGAGGGGAACGACAGATTGACGGAGGAGGGGAACGACAGAGACGGAGGAGGGGAACGACAGAGACGGAGGAGGGGAACGACAGTGACGGAGGAGGGGAACCACAGAGACGGAGGAGGGGAACGTTAATCAACAGAGACGGAGGAGGGGAACGACATTGAGCGGTAGAGGGGAACGACAGAGACGGAGGAAGGGAACGACAGAGACGGAGGAGGGGAACGACAGAGACGGAAGAGGGGAGCGACAGAGACAGACGAGGGGAACGACAGAGACGGAAGAGGGGAGTGACAGAGACAGACGAGGGGAACGACAGAGTGACGGAAGAGGGGAACGACAGAGTGACGGAAGAGGGGAACGACAGAGACGGAAGAGGGGAACGACAGAGACGTTGGAGGGGAACGACAGAGACGGAGGGAGGGGAACGACAGAGTCGTTGGAGGGGAAGGACAGAGACGTAGGAGGGGAAGACAGAGAGACAGAGGAGGGGAACGACAGAGAGACGGAGGAGTGGAACGAGAGAGACGGAGGAGGGGAACGACAGAGTGACGGTAGAGGGGAACGACAGAGACGGTGACGGGGAACGACAGAGACGGAGGAGGGGAGCAACAGAGACGGAGGAGGGGAACGACAGAGTGACGGTAGAGGGGAACGACAGAGACGGAGGAGGGGAACGACAAAGTGACAGAGGAGGGGAACGACAGAGACGGAGGAGGGGAACGACAGAGTGACGGAGGAGGGGAATGAGAGAAACGGAGGAGGGGAACGACAAAGTGACAGAGCAGGGGAACGACAGTGACAGGGGAGGGGAACGACAGAGACGGAGGAGGGGAACGACAGTGACGGAGAAGGAGAACGACAGAGTGACGGTAGAGGGGAACGACAGAGTTATGGTGGAGGGGAACGACAAAGTGACGGTAGAGGGGAACGACAGTGACGGAGGAGGGGAACGACAGAGACGGAAGAGGGGAGCGACAGAGAAATCAAATCAAATCAAATTTTATTTGTCACATACACATGGTTAGCAGATGTTAATGCGAGTGTAGCGAAATGCTTGTGCTTCTAGTTCCGACAATGCAGTAATAACCAACAAGTAATCTAACTAACAATTCCAAAACTACTGTCTTATACACAGTGTAAGGGGATAAAGAATATGTACATAAGGATATATGAATGAGTGATGGTACAGAGCAGCATAGGCAAGATACAGTAGCTGATATCGAGTACAGTATATACATATGAGATGAGTATGTAAACAAAGTGGCACAGTTAAAGTGGCTAGTGATACATGTATTACATAAGGATGCAGTCGATGATATAGAGTACAGTATATACATATGCATATGAGATGAATAATGTAGGGTATGTAAACATTATATAAGGTAGCATTGTTTAAAGTGGCTAGTGATATATTTACATCATTTCCCATCAATTCCCATTATTAGAGTGGCTGGAGTTGAGTCAGTGTCAGTGTCAGTGTGTTGGCAGCAGCCACTCAATGTTAGTGGTGGCTGTATAACAGTCTGATGGCCTTGAGATAGAAGCTGTTTTTCAGTCTCTCGGTCCCAGCTTTGATGCACCTGTACTGACCTCGCCTTCTGGATGATAGCGGGGTGAACAGGTGAACAGGCAGTGGCTCGGGTGGTTGATGTCCTTGATGATCTTTATGGCCTTCCTGTAACATCGGGTGGTGTAGGTGTCCTGGAGGGCAGGTAGTTTGCCCCCGGTGATGCGTTGTGCAGACCTCACTACCCTCTGGAGAGCCTTACGGTTGAGGGCGGAGCAGTTGCCGTACCAGGCGGTGATACAGCCCGCCAGGATGCTCTCGATTGTGCATCTGTAGAAGTTTGTGAGTGCTTTTGGTGACAAGCCAAATTTCTTCAGCCTCCTGAGGTTGAAGAGGCGCTGCTGCGCCTTCTTCACGATGCTGTCTGTGTGAGTGGACCAATTCAGTTTGTCTGTGATGTGTATGCCGAGGAACTTAAAACTTGCTACCCTCTCCACTACTGTTCCATCGATGTGGATAGGGGGTGTTCCCTCTGCTGTTTCCTGAAGTCCACAATCATCTCCTTAGTTTTGTTGACGTTGAGTGTGAGGTTATTTTCCTGACACCACACTCCGAGGGCCCTCACCTCCTCCCTGTAGGCCGTCTCGTCGCTGTTGGTAATCAAGCCTACCACTGTTGTGTCGTCCGCAAACTTGATGATTGAGTTGGAGGCGTGCATGGCCACGCAGTCGTGGGTGAACAGGGAGTACAGGAGAGGGCTCAGAACGCACCCTTGTGGGGCCCCAGTGTTGAGGATCAGCGGGGAGGAGATGTTGTTGCCTACCCTCACCACCTGGGGGCGGCCCGTCAGGAAGTCCAGTACCCAGTTGCACAGGGCGGGGTCGAGACCCAGGGTCTCGAGCTTGATGACGAGCTTGGAGGGTACTATGGTGTTGAATGCCGAGCTGTAGTCGATGAACAGCATTCTCACATAGGTATTCCTCTTGTCCAGATGGGTTAGGGCAGTGTGCAGTGTGGTTGAGATTGCATCGTCTGTGGACCTATTTGGGCGGTAAGCAAATTGGAGTGGGTCTAGGGTGTCAGGTAGGGTGGAGGTGATATGGTCCTTGACTAGTCTCTCAAAGCACTTCATGATGACGGATGTGAGTGCTACGGGGCGGTAGTCGTTTAGCTCAGTTACCTTAGCTTTCTTGGGAACAGGAACAATGGTGGCCCTCTTGAAGCATGTGGGAACAGCAGACTGGTATAGGGATTGATTGAATATGTCCGTAAACACACCGGCCAGCTGGTCTGTGCATGCTCTGAGGGCGCGGCTGGGGATGCCGTCTGGGCCTGCAGCCTTGCGAGGGTTAACACGTTTAAATGTCTTACTCACCTCGGCTGCAGTGAAGGAGAGACCGCATGTTTTCATTGCAGGCCGTGTCAGTGGCACTGTATTGTCCTCAAAGCGGGCAAAAAGTTATTTAGTCTGCCTGGGAGCAAGACATCCTGGTCCGTGACTGGGCTGGATTTCTTCCTGTAGTCCGTGATTGACTGTAGACCCTGCCACATGCCTCTTGTGTCTGAGCCGTTGAATTGAGATTCTACTTTGTCTCTGTACTGACGCTTAGCTTGTTTAATAGCCTTGAGGAGGGAATAGCGGCACTGTTTGTATTCAGTCATGTCACCAGACACCTTGCCCTGATTAAAAGCACTGGTTCGCGCTTTCAGTTTCACACGAATGCTGCCATCAATCCACGGTTTCTGGTTAGGGAATGTTTTAATCGTTGCTATGGGAACGACATCTTCAACGCACGTTCTAATGAACTCGCACACCGAATCAGCGTATTCGTCAATGTTGTTGTCTGACGCAATACGAAACATCTCCCAGTCCACGTGATGGAAGCAGTCTTGGAGTGTGGAGTCAGCTTGGTCAGACCAGCGTTGAACAGACCTCAGCGTGGGAGCTTCTTGTTTTAGTTTCTGTCTGTAGGCAGGGATCAACAAAATGGAGTCGTGGTCAGCTTTTCCGAAAGGGGGCGGGGCAGGGCCTTATATGCGTCGCGGAAGTTAGAGTAACAATGATCCAAGGTCTTTCCACCCCTGGTTGCGCAATCGATATGCTGATAAAATTTAGGGAGTCTTGTTTTCAGATTAGCCTTGTTAAAATCCCCAGCTACAATGAATGCAGCCTCCGGATAAATCGTTTCCAGTTTGCAGAGAGTTAAATAAAGTTTGTTCAGAGCCATCGATGTGTCTGCTTGGGGGGGGATATATATGGCTGTGATTAAAATCGAAGAGAATTCTCTTGGTAGATAATGCGGTCTACATTTGATTGTGAGGAATTCTAAATCAGGTGAACAGAAGGATTTGAGTTCCTGTATGGTTCTTTCATCACACCATGTCACGTTAGTCATAAAGCATACGCCCCCGCCCCTCTTCTTACCAGAAAGATGTTTGTTTCTGTTGGCGCGATGCGTGGAGAAACCCACTGGCTGCACCGCCTCGGATAGCGTCTCTCCAGTGAGCCATGTTTCCGTGAAGCATAGAACTTTACAGTCTCTGATGTCCCTCTGGAATGCTACCCTTGCTCGGATTTCATCAACCTTGTTGTCAAGAGACTGGACATTGGCAAGAAGAATGCTAGGGAGTGGTGCACGGTGTGCCCGTCTCCGGAGTCTGACCAGAAGACCGCCTCGTTTCCCTCTTTTTCGGAGTCGTTTTTTGGGTCGCTGCATGGAATCCACTCCGTTGTCCAGGATCCGCGTCGCGAAAAACATATTCTTGGTCGTACTGATGGTGAGTTGACGCTGATCTTATATTCAGTAGTTCTTCTCGACTGTATGTAATGAAACCTAAGATGACCTGGTGTACTAATGTAAGAAATAACACGTAAAAAAACAAAAAACTGCATAGTTTCCTAGGAACGCGAAGCGAGGCGGCCATCTCTGTCGGTGCCGGAAGTAGAAGTAGAGACGGAGGAGGGGAACGACAGAGTGATGGAGGAGGGGAACGACAGAGTGACGGAAGAGGGGAGCGACAGAGTGACAGAGGAGGGGAACGACAGAGACGGAGGAGGGGAAAGACAGAGTGACGGAGGAGGGGAACGACAGAGTGACGGTGACAGAGGAGGGGAAGTGACAGAGTGACAGAGTGACAGAGGAGGGGAGCGACAGAGTGACGGAGGAGGGGAACGACAGAGTGACGGTAGAGGGGAACGACAGAGATGGAGGAGGGGAAGTGACAGAGACGACAGAGATGGAGGGGGAACGACAGAGACGGAGGAGGGGAACGACAGAGTGACAGGGGAGGGGAACGACAGAGACGGAGGAGGGGAACGACAGAGACGGAGGAGGGGAACGACAGAGAGACGGGGGAGGGGAACGAGAGAGAAGGAGGAGGGAAACAACAGAGTGACGGTAGAGAGGAGCGACATAGACGGAGACGGGGAACGACAGAGATGGAGGAGGGGAACGACAGAGACGGAAGAGGGGAGCGACAGAGACGGAAGAGGGGAACGACAGAGTGACGGAGGAGGGGAACGACAGAGACGGAGGAGGGGAACGACAGAGTGACGGAGGAGGGGAATGAGAGAGACGGAGGAGGGGAACGACAGAGTGACAGAGCAGGGGAACGACAGTGACAGGGGAGGGGAACGACAGTGACGGAGGAGGAGAACGACCGTGACGGAGGAGGGGAACGACAGAGTGACGGAAGAGGGGAACGACAGAGACGGAGGAGGGGAACGACAGAGACGGAGGAGGGGAATGACAGAGACAGAGGAGGGGAACGACAGTGACAGGGGAGGGGAATGAGAGAGACGGAGGAGGGGAACGAGAGAGTGACAGAGCAGGGGAGGAGGGGAACGACAGAGACGGAGGAGGGGAACGACAGAGACAGAGACGACAGAGACGGAGGGGGAACGACAGAGACGGAGGAGGGGAACGACAGAGACGGAGGAGGGGAACGACAGAGACGGAGGAGGGGAACGACAGAGAGACGGGGGAGGGAACGACAGAGTGACGGTAGAGGGGAACGACATAGACGGAGACGGGGAACGACAGAGTGACAGAGGAGGGAAACGACAGAGACGGAGGAGGGGAATGACAGAGTGACGGAGGAGGGGAATGAGAGAGACGGAGGAGGGGAACGAGAGAGTGACAGAGCAGGGGAACGACAGTGACAGGGGAGGGGAGCGACAGAGTGACGGAGGAGGGGAACGACAGAGACAGAGGAGGGGAACGACAGAGACGGAGGAGGGGAACGACAGAGACGGAGGAGGGGAACGACAGAGACGGAGGAGGGGAACGACAGAGAGACGGGGGAGGGGAACGAGAGAGAAGGAGAAGGGAAACGACAGAGTGACGGTAAGAGAGGAGCGACATAGATGGAGACGGGGAACGAAAGAGATGGAGGAGGGGAACGACAGAGACGGAAGAGGGGAGCGACAGAGACGGAAGAGGGGAATGACAGACTGACAGAGGAGGGGAACGACAGAGACGGAGGAGGGGAACGACCGTGACGGAGGAGGGGAACGACCGTGACGGAGGAGGGGAACGACAGTGACGGAGGAGGGGAACGACAGAGACGGAGGAAGGGAACGACAGAGACGGAGGAGGGGAACGACAGAGACGGAGGAGGGGAACGACAGTGACGGAGGAGGGGAACGACAGAGATGGAGGAGGAGGGGAACGACAGTGACGGAGGAGGGGAACAGTGACAGAGATGGAGGAGGGGAACGACAGAGACGGAAGAGGGGAGCGACAGAGACGGAAGAGGGGAATGACAGACTGACAGAGGAGGGGAACGACAGAGACGGAGGAGGGGAACGACAGAGACGGAGGAGGGGAACGACCGTGACGGAGGAGGGGAACGACAGTGACGGAGGAGGGGAACGACAGAGACGGAGGAAGGGAACGACAGAGACGGAGGAGGGGAACGACAGAGACGGAGGAGGGGAACGACAGTGACGGAGGAGGGGAACGACAGAGACGGAGGAGGGGAACGACAGTGACAGAGGAGGGGAACGACAGTGACGGAGGAGGGGATCGACAGAGACGGAGAGGGGAACGACAGACTGACAGAGGAGGGGAACGACAGTGACGGAGGAGGGGAACGACCGGAGGAGGGGTGATGGAGGAGGGGAACGACCGTGACGGAGGAGGGGAACGACAGTGACAGAGGAGGGGAACGACAGAGACGGAGGAGGGGAACGACAGAGTGACGGAGGAGGGGAACGACAGTGACAGGGGAGGGGAACGACAGAGACGGAGGAGGGGAAAGATAGAGACGGAGGAGGGGAACGACAGAGAGACGGGGGAGGGGAACGAGAGAGAAGGAGGAGGGAAACAACAGAGTGACGGTAGAGAGGAGCGACATAGACGGAGACGGGGAACGACAGAGATGGAGGAGGGGAACGACAGAGACGGAAGAGGGGATCGACAGAGACGGAAGAGGGGAACGACAGACTGACAGAGGAGGGGAACGACAGAGACGGAGGAGGGGAACGACAGAGTGACGGAGGAGGGGAATGAGAGAGACGGAGGAGGGGAACGACAGAGTGACAGAGCAGGGGAACGACAGTGACAGGGGAGGGGAACGACAGAGACGGAGGAGGGGAACGACAGTGACGGAGGAGGAGAACGACAGTGACGGAGGAGGGGAACAACAGAGTGACGGAGGAGGGGAATGACAGAGACAGAGGAGGGGAACGACAGAGAGACGGAGGAGGGGAATGACAGAGACGGAGGAGGGGAACGACAGAGAAAGAGACGGAGGAGGGGAACGACAGAGACGGAGGAGGGGAATGACAGAGACAGAGGAGGGGAACGACAGTGACAGGGGAGGGGAACGACAGAGACGGAGGAGGGGAACGACAGAGACGGAGGAGGGGAACGACAGAGACGGAGGAGGGGAACAACAGAGACGGAGGAGGGGAATGACAGAGACAGAGGAGGGGAACGACAGAGAGACGGAGGAGGGGAATGACAGAGACGGAGGAGGGGAACGACAGAGAGACGGAGGAGGGGAACGACAGAGAGACAGAGGAGGGGAACGAGAGAGAGACGGAGGAGGGGAACGACAGAGAGACGGAGGAGGGGGAACGACAGAGACGGAGGAGGGGAACAACAGAGAGACGGAGGAGGGGAACGACAGAGAGACGGAGGAGGGAACGACAGAGTGACGGTAGAGGGGAAGACATAGACAGAGACGGGGAACGACAGAGTGACAGAGGAGGGAAACGACAGAGACGGAGGAGGGGAATGACAGAGTGACGGAGGAGGGGAACGACAGAGAGACGGAGGAGGGGAACGACAGAGTGACGGAGCAGGGGAACGACAGAGAGTGACAGGGGAGGGGAGCGACAGAGTGACGGAGGAGGGGAACGACAGAGACGGAGGAGGGGAACGACAGAGACGGAGGAGGGGAACGACAGAGAGACGGGGGACGGGGGGAGGGGAGGGGAGAGAGAAGGAGAAGGGAAACGACAGAGTGACGGTAAGAGAGGAGCGACATAGATGGAGACGGGGAACGAAAGAGATGGAGGAGGGGAACGACAGAGACGGAAGAGGGGAGCGACAGAGACGGAAGAGGGGAATGACAGACTGACAGAGGAGGGGAACGACAGAGACGGAGGAGGGGAACGAGTGACGGAGGAGGGGAACGACCGTGACGGAGGAGGGGAACGACAGTGACGGAGGAGGGGAACGGAGGAGAGACGGAGGAAGGGAACGACAGAGACGGAGGAGGGGAACGACAGAGACGGAGGAGGGGAACGACAGTGACGGAGGAGGGGAACGACAGAGACGGAGGAGGGGAAGTGACGGAGGAGGGGAGTGACAGAGGAGGGGAACGACAGTGACTGAGGAGGGGAACGACAGTGACTGAGGAGAGGAGGGGAACGACAGTGACTGAGGAGGGGAACGACCGTGATGGAGGAGGGGAACGACCGTGACGGAGGAGGGGAACGACAGTGACGGAGGAGGGGAACGACAGAGATGGAGGAAGGGAACGACAGAGTGACGGAGGAGGGGAACGACAGACTCATGGGTTGTCTTGAGCTTTGACACTGTAAATTTGATTCAATAGCTATACTCTGTAATCTAGGATCAGAACATTATTGGTGCCATAGTCTTGTGTAGGTAATGGGCTGTAGTTTGGCATTACTTTATCATTTGCAATAACATTGTTTTGTATGTTATATAGGATCAACATGTTGTTGTGGCATAATAACAGGAAAGACAGATACTAATATTTTGGTAAGGGGTGGGAAGTAGATAGAGAACTACAGAATAATTGCTGAAGATATTATCAGAAAATAACTTTGCCCCTCCAACCGCTCATTCCAATTCCTCTTCTGAAAAAGTTCTACCAGAAAAGCAAATTGAGCTGAATCAGACGTTATTCTCTTCCTGGTCCCCCAGGTATTGTAGTCTGTTTTTGCCTGCACATGTGTGTTGAATAAGTCTGATGAATAATCACACTCTAAGCAGCTAATGACTCATGAAAATGCTGCAGCTGTGACACGAGGGGGAGAAAGAGACTGAAAGCTTTAGGTAAGATAGGACCCAGTGGTGAGGAGAGGAGGGGATGGAAGGGGAGGGACGGGGAGAGGAGTGGAGGGGCGGGGAGGGGAGGGGATAAGAAGAGAGGAGAGGAGGGATTCTACAAGGAACCCAAAAGGGTTCTACCTGGAACAAACAAGGGTTCTTCAAAGGGTTCTCCTATCGGGACAGCCGAGGAACCCTTTAAGGTTCTAGATAGCACCTTGTTTTTTGTATGGTTTGTATGGTATGATGGGGAGGGAGAGAAGGACAGCATGACAAAGACCGAGCGAGCAGGGAAACAAAGAAAGATAAGAGAAATAATGAAGGTTTAGGACAAAGAGAGAGTTTGTCAAAACGATGTGTAAAAGAGACCTTGTAGCTAGGCAACCTTTTTTTAACGGCATCAATTGCATGTAGGGAACATAGGCATTGATTTCCATTAGGCTTGATTATTGGAGCAAATGGCCTGGGACCATGCAGCGGTCAGCACCACAATATTGAGGTTACTGTCCAGAACATAACCATGACAGAGGGTGGTAGCTATAGAGCAAGCCATCTACTGTAGGTCTACTTAATCAGACAGTACCAGCCTACCAACCATAACCCACTCTCTGTCCCTCCAGACTGTTGTCAGCCTACCAACCATAAACCACTCTCTGTCCCTCCAGACTGTTGTCAACCTACCAACCATAACCCACTCTCTGTCCCTCCAGACTGTTGTCAGCCTACCAACCATAAACCACTCTCTGTCCCTCCAGACTGTTATCACCCTGCCAACCATAATCCGCTCTCTGTCCCTCCAGCCTGTACCAGCCTACCAACCATAACCCACTCTCTGTCCCACCAGACTGTTGTCACCCTATCAACCATAACCCACTCAATCCCGAGAGAGTGCATTTCTTGTTTTCCTTTTATATTGACAACATTATTGTCCGGTTGAAATATTATTACAACCTGAGGATTGAATATACACATCGTTTGACATGTTTCTATGAACTTTACGGATACAATTTGGATTTGTTGTCTGCCTGTTTTGACTGCGTTTAAGCCTGTGGATTAATGAAGAAAACGCGCAAACAAAAAGGAGGTTTTTGGATATAAAGAGACTTTATCGAACAAAAGGAACATTTATTGAGTAAATGAATGTCTTCTGAGTGCAACCATATGAAGATCATCAAAGGTAAGAGATTAATTTGATCTCTATTTTAGAGTTTTGTAACGCTTCTGCTTGGCTGGTTACTGTTTGTAATAATTTGTCAACTGGGCTATGTTCTCAAATAATCGTACGGTATGCTTTCGCCGTAAAGCATTTTAAAAATCTGACACCGTGGTTGGATTCACAAGAAGATCATCTTTAAACCTATGTAAAAAATTGTTTTGTTTTCTGAATTTTTATAATGAGTATTTCTGTATTTGAATTTGGCGCTCTGCAATCTCACTGGATGTTGGCCAGACGCTAGCGTCCCATATACCCTAGAGAGGTTAAATATACACTTGTTGTAAATCCAGCCACAGTGTCCGATTTCAAATAGGCTTTATGATGAAAGCAAACCAAACGATTATGTTAGGTCAGAGCCAAGTCACAGAAAAACACAGCCATTTTTCCAGCCAAAGAGAGGAGTCACAAAAAGTAGATATATAGATCAAATGAATCCCTAACCTTTGATGATCTTCATCAGATGACACTCATAGGACTTCATGTTACACCATACATGTATGTTTTGTTCGGTAAAGTTCATATTTATATCCAAAAATCTGAGTTTACATTGGCGCGTTATGTTCAGTAGTTCCAAAACATCCGGTGATTTTGCAGAGAGCCACATCAATTTACAGAAATACTCATAATAAACATTGCTAAAAGATACAACTGTTATGCATGGAATTTTAGATCCACTTCTCCTTAATGCAACTGCTGTGTCAGATTTCAAAAAAGCTTTATGGAAAAAGCACACCATGCAATAATCTGAGTACGGCGCTCAGAGACCAAAACAACCCAAACAGATATCCGCTATGTTGTGTAGTCAACAGAGGTCAGAAATAGCATTATAAATATTCACTTACCTTTGATGATCTTCATTAGAATGCACTCCCAGGAATCCCAGTTCCACAATAAATGTTTGTTTTGTTCGATAATGTCCATAATTTATGTCCAAATACCTCCTTTTTGTTCGCGCGTTCAGTACACAATCCAAACTCACGACGCGCGATCACTAGAAGCAGACGAAAAGTCAAAAAGTTCCGTTACAGTCCGTAGAAACATGTCAAACGATGTATAGAATCAATCTTTAGGATGTTTTAACATAAATCTTCAATAATGTTCCAACCGGAGAATTCCTTTGTCTGAAGAATTGCAATGGAACAGAGCCAACTATAACGTGAATGTGTGAGACTGAGCTCGTGGCTCTCTGGCAGACCTCTGACTCATTCCCCTCTCATTCACCCCCACTTCACAGTAGAAGCATCAAACAAGGTTCTAAAGACTGTTGACATGTAGTGGAAGCCTTAGGAAGTGCAATATGACCCCATAGACACTGTGTATTCGATAGGCCAAGAGTTGAAAAACTACAAACCTCAGATTTCCCCCTTCCTGGTTGGATTTCTTCTTAGGTTTTTGCATGCCATATGAGTTCTGTTATACTCACAGACATCATTCAAACAGTTTTAGAAACTTCAGAGTGTTTTCTATCCACATCTACTAAACTACAGAGTGTTTTCTATCCAAATCTACTAATCATATGCATATTCTAGCTTCTATGGCTGAGTAGCAGGCAGTTTAATTTGGGCACGCTTTTCATCCAAAATTCCCAATGCTGCCCCCTACCCTAGAGAAGTTAAAGACTGTGGGGAATATACAACGACATACCATGAAACATACAAAAAAACTTTCATGAGACTGAAAGGTTTTATTTGACTAGCTCAGTTGTGGCTTTACAGTAAAAATACAAACATAGTTTTAAAGAGAAGACCATTGAGACAATTCAAGTTGCAATGGCAAATATACTTCAAATTAGTAGGTAACACTCACCAAGGTGTTATAGGCCAACATTGCTGTTCTGCAGAATGAACTAGTCATATGCATTCCTCCTGGCCACCACATTCAGCAGCATCTTTTGCTCATCACATAACCTATCCCTTGCACATAGAGTGGAAGCCTTTTCTGTTCACGTAGTTGAACTCGTTTTGGGATGGTTCTTTTATAGCGATCTGGGTATCGTCTGTTGCTCCGTTCGGATTTGAGAACCCATTGATGGTAAATAAACTCCCATTGAATTTAACCTGTTGTGCGATGGTGTATTGAAATTGAATGTAACTTCATATTGCTGATAATTGCATCCAACACATCCGCTCATTGAGGGCTGTGAGATGCCGATCGGCAAGCTCCAACTAAAAAGTGCCTGTTGCCAAAAACCTGAGGGTGGATAGTAATTGGATGTGCACCAAAATAGTATGTGTTTGCCTTTCTAAAGTAGGTCTTAAAACCTCTACAGGATCGGTGGGTCCCCCGCGAGGAGAGTGCACAGTTATGGACTTGAAAATGTATTAATAAACCAATTAGGCACATTTGGGCAGTCTTGATACAACATTTTGAACAGAAATACAATGGTTCATTGGATCAGTCTCAACCGTTGCACATACACTGATGACATCTAGTGGCCAAAATCTAAATTGCGCCTGGGCTGGAATAATACATTATGGCCTTTCTCTTGCATTTCAAAGATGATGGTACAAATGTTGTTGTTTTTAAATGCATGCTTTGTTTTCTTTGTATTACCATTTACCATATCTAATGTGTTATATTCTCTTACATTAATTTAACATTCCACAAACTTCAACATGTTTCCTTTCAAATGGTATCAAGAATATACATATCCTTGCTTCAGGTCCTGAGCTACAGGCAGTTAGATTTGGGTATGTAATTTGAGGCAAAAACTGAAAAAAAAGGGTCCGATCCTTAAGAGGTTTTAAATCATCGCAAATATCCTATAAGATTGGTGTGGGAAACGATATCTGAGGATTCAATCAGTACTTTCAGAAAAAAAAGTCCCACCTGTCTCTAAAAATGCAGCTTGCGCCAAATTTTCCAACAGAGCAAGATCAGCGATGGCTCATTAGATTTCCCATTATCTAATTCTTTTATAGTATTTTAACAATGGTTTCACTTTCACTACTGCCTCTAATTTAACAAATTACTGTACTTTAAATTAATTATCAAGATTCAGTATTTTGTACGAATTCACAATGGAAATACACTGAAATGTGTTATTATTACTCTCCCAATTTCACACATATTCAACATACAGTACATTTCCCCCAGTCACTAGGCTTTGCTTCATTCCATTCATTCCACTTGGCACTGTGCATACGCATGGTCATGGCTGTGCGTAAATCCATGCACACTCTCAAGCAAACGTTCATATTGATAAATCTCCCACTTTGTGTGGAAATGAGCCCACGCATGGTTTACGCATAGATTTGTGCCTATGCATGATTGGTAAATGAGGCCCTTGAAGTCCTTGAAGTCCTCACAAGTAATCCAACTAAAATTCAGAGAAGTGAGGACATTTTGCTGGTCCTCACTTGTAAAAATGGGCATTTTAGGCTTAGAGCTAAGGTTTAGGGTTAAGGTAAGAATTAGGGTTAGAATTAGGGTTAGGGGTTAGTGTTTAATGTTAGGAGTTAGGGTTATGTTTAGGAGTTAAGGTTAGGGTTGGGTTACCCTGACTACACCCTAAGTTATTAAATGATTGCACCCACACTGCTCACGCGCGTCAACGAGCATCTGCGTTGCCACGCACTAAAATAGAAGTCATTCTATTTCTGAAGCAGATCGCGCTGCAAGTCCTGCCTCTCCCATCTTCTCATTGGTTTATAGAAGCAGGTACCCACGGGCCATCTCCTCATTGGTTATACCCATGGGGTATACCCATGTGGGTGATTGAAAGACGAACTGTGTTGCCGGTAGTCCTGGTAATACTATGAAAGTTGATATGACAATCACCATATAAGTTCAAAGATGAAAAAGCCGGGAAGGAGGAGAGATGACTAGAAATTATTTTATGTGTGGATTAATTGTCGGAGTAGAGGACCTTGTGCATTTCAGGTAAAATAACAACCTAATGTTTATATCCCAGGACAAATTAGCTAGCAACAGCAAGCTAGCTAGCTAAATAGGACAAATTAGCTAGCAACAGCAAGCTAGCTAGCTAAATAGGACAAAAAGAGCTAGCAACAGCAAGCTAGCTAAATAGGACAAATTAGCTAGCAAGTGTAAGCTAACTAGCTAAATTGCCTTAAATGTTTAATGCTTTTCAACCTGCCCCTAAGTTAATGTAATTGGTTCAGAGTTTGTTTTGATATTTTAACCTGCGCGTCGTGATCATGTTTGGTGTGGGGGGACAAAATAAATGTATGCACGATGTCGTACAATGGCGTACATGTGCAGACGGTTTGGGTTCCGTGTTGGTCCCCAAAAAGCCCCCACAAATATAGTAAGTCTGTGTGAGCGTGTGTGTGTGTAAGTAAGTAAGTTTATAATAATTAGTGGAGCTGAAGGGTGGTACTAACAATAACAAGATAACTACTGTAAAATATACTGTGTTCGTAAAATGTATATACATTAAGTTCATGAACTTTTGTGAAACAGCACAGTTGAAAAATAGAAATCAAAACTGGATGGTCTTCAGAGATATATGGGATGGGTTGAGGGTAGCTGGAGGATGGGAATAAAAACTAACAAAAGATAACTAGTGTAAAACCTACTTTCTGTAAAAATGTATATAGTATGTATAAGCTGGAAGTAGAAGTCTAAGTGTTATTGTCCATTAGTTTACTCCAAGTAGGGGATGGGTGGTAGGGTTAGGGGAAAATAATGAAGGAAAATATATATTTTTAAAATATATATACTGTATATTGTATATAAGTACAGTACCAGTCAAAGGTTTGGACACACCTTCTCATTCCAGGGTTTTTCTATATTTGTACTATTTTTACATTGTAGAATAATAGTGAAGACATCACAACTATGAAATAACATATATGGAATCATGTAGTAACCAAAACAGTGTTAAACAAATCAAAATACATTTTATATTTGAGATTCTTCAAAGTAGCCGCCCTTTGCCTTGATGACAGTTTTGCACACTCTTCCTGATTGATGTCTTGAAATGTTGCTTCAATATATCCACATAATTTTACTTTCTCATGATTCCATCTATTTTGTGAAGTGCACCAGTCCCTCCTGCAGCAAAGCACACCCACAACATGATGTTGCCACCCCTGTGTGTCACAGTTGGGATGGTGTTCTTCTTTTCGCACCAAAGTACATTAATCTCTAGGACACAGAACACGTCTCCTTCCTGAGCGGTATGATGGCTGCGTGGTCCCATGGTGTTTATAGTTGCGTACTATTGTTTGTACAGATGAACATGGTACCTTCAGGCATTAGGAAATTGCTCCAAAGGATGAGCCAGACTTGTGGAGGTCTAAAAAGCTAATTGGAGTCAGGAGTCAGCTAACCTGTCCAATCAATGAGACGAGATTGGAGATGTTGGTTAGGGCTGCCCTGCCCTATAAAAAACACTCACAAAATGTAAGTTTGCTATTCAAAAGAAGCGTTGCCTGATGTGAACCATGCCTCCAACAAAAGAGATCTCAGAAGACTTAAGATTAAGAATTGTTGACTTGCATAAAGCTTGAAAGGGTTACAAAAGTATCTTTAAAAGCCTTGACTTTTATCAGTCCACGGTAAGACAAAGTGTCTATAAATGGAGAAAGTTCAGCACTGTTGCTACTCTCCCTAGGAGTGGCCATCCTGGAAAGATGACTGCAAGAGCACAGCACAGAATCAATGAGGTTAAGAAGAATCCTAGAGTGTCAGCTAAAGTAAATCAACAACAAAATGGCTTCAACAGAAGAAAATATGCCTTCTGGAGTGGCCCAGTCAGAGTCCTGACCTCAACCTGATTGAGATGCTGTGGCATGACCTCAAGAGAGTGGTTCACACCAGACATCCTAAGAATATTTCTGAACTGAAACAGTTTTGTAAAGATGGTCCAAAATTCCTCCTGACTGTGGTGCAGGTCTGATCCGCAACTACAGAAAACGTTTGGTTGAGGTTATTGCTGCCATAGGATTGTCAACCAGTTATTAAATCCAGGGGTTCACATACTTTTTGCACCTCCACTGTGAATGTTTACACGCTGTTCAAGAACGACATAAAAACATCATTGTTTGTGTGTTATTAGTTTAAGCAGACTGTGTTTGTCTATTGTTGTGACTTAAATGTAGATTAGATCACATTTTATAACCAGTTTATGCAGAAATCCAGGTCATTCCAAAGGGTTCACATACTTTTTCTTGTCACTGTACATGTGAAAAACAGCAGATATACAATACCTAATAATGTATGTATTAATATTACATTCTCATGCCCAACTCTTCTTTCAATAGATTACATTAAGATACATATACTTACATTGATTTAAATAGGCTACAACCATGACAAAATTGTCCCTCTGTCTTACCTTTAGAGAGGAGTCTGACGGCGTCCTGACAAATCAGCAAGGGTCCCTTTGTATGAAATCCTGAAACACAGGAAATATTTACATGTAATGTTTCATTTAATATGTAGCTAACGTTGCTAGCGAATGACCATCCCCTCTCATAGCCTATTACACCCCAACAGGATATAGAGGACAGACAGACCAATTTCACTTCAGTCCACAGGAAAAGGAGGAGGAGGTATAGAGGTCCCTGATAACATGTAGCAGGGTCAGAGGTCAGATGTAGCTAGGGGCTGTTAACACACCTGCGGAAAGCCGTTACTCCAGCTGTACTGCATGTCTGGCCGGGGTCAGGGGTTAAAGTTGAGGGGTTAAAGGTGATAGCTTAGAGGTGAGGGGCCAATGTGGTTTGTAAAATCAGGTGTAGGGGATCAGGTGCATGGGCAGTGGCTTTGACTTCAATCCACCCACTAGGAGAAATGGGGTGAATCTGAAATGGCGCTCTCTTACCTATACCGTATAGTGCATTACTTTTGGAGTAACTTAGGGAATAGGGTGCCATTTTAGACATGGCTATGATCAGAGATGTGACATCATAAAGAAAAATAATAATATTATCAAGTTAAGAGGTGCTGGTGCCCTGGAGATAAGCTACTTCCATTTCCATGGCTGCCACTTCATCCAGGAGTTTACGTGTTTAATGACCCGCACAGGAGTTGCTCAGTCCACAGAATATAAAATAGGTTGATACAGAATGAGTTATTGCAGATAGAGCCTTCGTCCGAGCACTGGTGTGTCGGTAACCAACCGTTTTTATTGAATGTGCATCAAAGTTGAATCTATCACTTTTTCATCCCCATACAAAATAAAGACGGTTACAAAATGGGATCACCATTGGACACTGTGACGTCACTAGACACTGGGGACACAGCACTTTGTTTATATGGAGTCTGCTGGCTCCCAGCTACTGTAGGCTAAACTGAAGAACACACGGATCAACAGATAACATCATAATATTGTCATTTAGCAGACACGTTTTATCCAAAGCCACTGACAGTTCACTCATATGTACAGTTGATGTGTCTCAGGCAGGAATCAAACCAACAAGCCAACAAGCTGAGAAGCTCTAACCAATCACATCAAATAGCCTGTTCCCGACCAGCTCAAACAGGGATACCCAACATGACAGCATTACCTTCAGCATCTGCCACCAGTCAATAGCAGAGAAAGGAGGCTCTACTCTGGCCAGAGACAAAGAGAAAGGCCGTTCTCTTTATGTGAGAGCCTTTTAGCTGTGGTGCTATGGTCTCATCCAGGCCTGTATGCTGATTGGTTTGAAGGGACGTGTTAGTCCCTCCCTGCCAGGGTGCAAAAAGAAACTTGATTGATTGCTCACTCCTTCCAACCCCCCTCCGGGCTTCTCGCCATTGGAGACTTCACAACAGGGGAGACGAAGAGAGAGAGCGAGTGAGAAAGAGAATCTGAGGTGGAAAATATCTCTCCCGCTCTGCTGTTCTTTTATCAGCTTGAAATGGTTGAAATTCAAGTCATGTCGTCCATACACAGAGAAAATAAATATTTCACTCAAAACCTCAACTTTCAGTCTGATTCAATCTTAGAACATAATCGGTTCACACAATAAGAGTCACATACTTTTCTTCTTAAAACTACATTAAAAAAACAGTAGCAAAGCCAAATCCAACCTAAAAGGTTCAAGCCCGCACTGGTATATGACTCCAGTTTTCAGTGTAAGACATAATACCTACATGCTAATCAAAGATACTGCATAATACTTAACTGTGGTAGGTTTACTTGAATCTGTTCCTCAGTCACAATGGACCTGTCCAGTTGTGAAAAGCTCCTCAATAAGCCAGAGAAGACAAAGAGTGCCTGTTCTCCTGTTGTTTGTGTAATAATGACCAGATGATTAAGTTGGCGCAGTACAGCTCTATGAAACCAATCCTCTGGGCTTTTGGTACAGTTTTTAGTGTGCCAAAGGTTGTGGGTTCAATTCCAGCAAGGGACAGCTAGTCCCCAATATTATTGCATTTGCTAAATGCTAGTAAGCATAACAAAATAATGCAGACCCTCAAGCAAAGGGAGACATTATACTTCTGTATACTGCTGACCGTAATAATGAACACTTCTCAAACTCAAATCACTTTATATTGTATACTGGAATTCCCATTCACCACTAATGTGTAGCAACCACCTGAGAAGTTTGTATCGAAACAATTTGATACCACACAGATCATTGTACCAGATCTCATGTCTGAAAATAACATCCAAGCTGTCCAGAACATAAATCTCAACCTTCTGGCTACTGAAAAACATCAAAAATGGTAACTGATAAGAGAAACTGTAGTCTACTAGATTGTGTATCATTCCAAGTATTTAGTTTTCCTCTCCAGGCCTGAAATTCAGTTTATTAGGTACACCCATCAAGTACCAATTCGCATCAAGGGACCTAACGTGTGCCAGGAAAAAATTCCCAACACCATTACACCACCAGCCTGTACCGTTGACACCAGGCAGGATGGGACCATGGACTCATACTGCTTACGCCAAATCCTGACTCTGCCATCAGCATGACGCAACAGGAACCGGGGTTTGTCGGACCAGACAATGTTTTCCCACTTCTCAAATGTCCAGTGTTGGTGATAGCGTTCCCAGTGGAGCTGCTTCTTCTTGTTTTTAGCTGATAGGATTGGAACCCGGTGTGGTTGTCTGCCACAATAGCCCTTCCATTACAAGGGCCAATGAGTTGTGCGTTCCGAGATGCCATTCTGCACACCACTGACGTACTGCGCCATGATTTTGCTGTTGGTGGCCCGCCTGTTAACTTGTATGATTTTTGCCATTCTCCTTTGACCTCTCTCATCAATGAGCTGTTTTCACCCACAGGACTTCCGCTGACTGGATGTTTTGTGTTTCTCGCTCCATTCTCTGTAAACCATAGACACTGCTGTGCGTGAAAAGCCCAGGGTGCCGGCTGTTTCTGAGATACAGGAACCGGCTTGCCTGGCACGGATGATCATTCCACGCTCAAAGTCACTTAGGTCCCTCGTTTTGCCCATTCTAAAGTTCAATCAAACAGTAACTGAATACCTCGATGTCTGTCTGTCTGCTTTATATAGCAAGCCACGGACACTTGACTACATTTTTTATTTTTTATTTCACATTTAACCAGGTAAGCTAGTTGAGAACAAGTTCTCATTTACAACTGCGATCTGGTCAAGATAAAGCATAGCAGTGCGACAGAAACAACAGAGTTACACATGGAATAAACAAACTTACAGTCAATAACACAATAGAAAAAATCTATATACAGTGTGTGCAAATGGCGTGAGGAGGTAAGGCAATAAATAGTCCATAGTAGCGAAGTAATTACAATTTAGCAAATTAACACTGGAGTGATAGATGTGCAGGTGATGATGAGCAAGTAGAAATACTGGTGTGCAAAAGAGCAAAAAAGTAAATAAAAACAATATGGGGATGAGGTAGGTAGTTGGATGGGCTATTTACAGATGGGCTGTGTACAGCTGCAGCGATTGGTAAGCTGTTCAGATAGCTGATGCTTAAAGTTAGTGAGGGAGATATAAGTCTCCAACTTCAGAGATTTTTGCAATTCATTCCAGTCATTGGCAGCAGAGAACTGGAAGGAAAGGCGGCCAAAGGGGGTGTTGGCTTTGGGGATGACCAGCGAGAGATACCTGCTGGAGCACGTGCTACTGGTGGGTGTTGTTATGGTGACCAGTGAGCTGAGATAAGGTGGGGCTTTACCTAGCAAAGACTTGTAGATGACCTGGATGTCTGTAGGTGTGAACCATTTTCGTGAACAGGGTGGTGTACCTAGTAAACTGGCCACTGAATGTAAACTGGCCACTGTCCGTGGTGTGCGGAAACTGATCTTATCTGCACATATGGACAACTAAAACCAACATGTTACCAGTTCAGACAAACCTCTCTATCCCGGCTATGCTTATTCTTTAGGCTATTTCTAACATGCTATACATCTGCACCACATTTTCCTACACAGACCAGTGGTTCTGGGACATGATCCATGTATAGTTTTGGGAATTTTATTGGGAATTACTTTTCTTGGGAATTTCTGTTTGAGAAAAATGTACAATATTTCTAATCACAACCCTGTCATTTGCTGTGGCGTAGAGGGAGCTGGCTGTACAAACCCTGGTATAAGTTACGTCAGCATCTGGCCCAGGCCTCCTATAACCGCTTGCCGTCCAGTATCTAAAGTAATTGGTTACCAGAATTTTTTTTATAGCTTTGAGCCTTTTCTTATGACCCTCGTAATAAAAAATGAATAATAGATTTCTTGCCCCAACCTTGTAAATCACCCAGGAAGAGCTAGCTACAACACCATTTGGGAAACACTGGCACAGGTTACAGTAAAGATATCTGGCCCTGCCGTGGTTAACCATCTTGCCAGTAGATCAGGCTAGCCTACCAGTCTTCTCTGTTTCTCCTTCAGCGGGTCGGCTCCTCCCATCCACTCCTCCCGGTGGGAGTGCACAGCCTCTCTCTGATCTGATGGGCTGTGAGGGAGTTCTGTGAGGCCTCTGGCAGTGAGCCAGGAATCCCGGGAGTGAACTCTCACGCACTCACCCAGACAGAATAAAAAATGCATGGGTGCCACTGGAGAAGTTTCAGTCTGGTTGGTGAAATCCTCGTCCTCTCTGTCTCTGTCTCTCTCTGACTCTCTCTCTCTGACTCGCTCTCTATATTGTCCGACTCTCTCTCTCTGACTCTCTCTCTCTGTCTCTCTCGCAGTCCCTGTCGGTCTCTCTCTCTCTCTTTCTGTCTCTGTCCCTGTCTCTCTCTGTCTCTCTGTCCCTGACTCTCTCTCTCTCTGACTCTCTCTCTCTCTGTCTCTCTCTCGCAGTCCCTGTCGGTCTCTCTCTCTCTTTCTGTCTCTGTCCCTGTCTTTCTCTCTCTCTCTGTCGCTGTTCCTGTCTCTCTCGCTTTGTCTCTGTTTCTCTGTCTCTATCTCTCTCTCTCTGCGTCTCTCACTGCCTATCTCTGTCTCTCTCTCCCTGTCTTCTCTTGTGTTCCTCTCTTTCTCCTCCTTATTTCATTCTTTCATCTCTCTGCCTGACGATCCTCTCTACCCCCTCCCTCCCGATCCATCCCCCCTACCTACCTCCCTCATTCTCTCCTCTCTCTCCCCTCCCTCCATCTATCTCTCCTCTCCCCCCTCCCTCTCTCCCTCCCCTTTACCTCCCTCTATCTCTCTGTGTGGTTTCACAATGACATCAGCCCAAACTCTGTGTTGTAAAAGCTAGACTAGTTAACCTCACCCTGCTAACCACAGTTTTCTAGGACATACACTGCCGGTGGTAGACTCCCTTCTTCACAAGGCCTACCAAAAATAGAGTGACTATTTTATATGCAAGAACTATGAATTGACTAAGACAAGGCTTTGAGCTGTTAGGCCACTAATAACCTCACACAGTAGATCTTATTTGTCAATGTGACTGAAATAGTTGCGCTCCCTCAGAGTGGTACATTTCAATGTGTTTGTGTGACTTAGACTTTTAGAGTATTTAGCACCTGTGTACAGGTACAGCTGGTGTATGTGGAGAAAGACTAAATTATTAGTGACCAGACCACGAACCAGGAATGTCTGTACTTTTCCCCAGTTTCCATCATTCTGATGTTGCAAATATGCTGACCCTGTTTCCTTGCCTCTCATGTTTCCAATGATGCACATTGCATGAAGCACATTTGAAATAGACAAATATATGTGTATGCCACAAGAACCTATTCTATCATTGTCTAGGGGAGTGTTAACAGAGGTAGTGCTAACGTTCTGTCATTTATCTCTCTTATTTCATGTATCTCTGATGTCATGCCAGGGTATTGGGGTTACTAACATCAGCCACACCTCTGATTGGCCCGAGAGGTTAGAGTGGGCGGGACCATTATAAATAATGGAGAACATGATAGCTATGCAGGTGTTCTGATCTCTGATCTAAGTTCCCTCAGCTGTCTGTGGAACCAACCCTCTTTCTATTTCTCTTTTGTTTCCCTCTATCACTCTCTGATCTCTCTCTCTGCCTCTCTCCCTATCTCTCTCTGATCTCCCGCTCTCTCTGACTCTCTCCCTCTCTCGCTCTGTCTCTCTCTCCCTCTCTCTGTCTCTCTCCCCCTCTCTCTGACTCTCTCCCTCTCTCGCTCTGTCTCACTCCCCCTCTCTCTGTCTCAGTCACTCATTCTTTTTCTTGCACAAACAACATGAACTTGAGGACCATTATATACTGAGGATGCTGTTTAAATGCCACAGAACATTTAAGCCAGTGCCATAACTTTATATGCTTCTTACATATTACTGATAGCCCGCAGTATTAGAGTTGTGTCTCCCATCAGGCCCCTAGTGAGGAAGTCTATTTTTCTCCTAGCCTCCTGTATAAGGGCAACTCTGAGACAAGCCCAGAGGACCTCCCATGAGAAGAAGCTGTGTTGGGTATACACTAAAACAAGCCATTCAGTGTTCTACTTCATCAAAAAGACCCCAAAAATAAGCTACTGTAAAGCTCAGTGTGTGTGACATGCAAGAGTCTTTTCAGAGACACAGTTAGAGGTAGGCACTGAGGTCATCCTCGATGAGCTTATAGATGACCACATCTTTCATGCAAAGTAGGATACATGTCAGAAGAAAATAACATGTCAGGAAGGTACGAAATAATAGCTACAGAATGCATAACATGTCCATACAAAAGTCACGGTAAAGTCGTGTATTATACAGTGCCTGGAAAGCAGGATCTGGCTATGTAATTTTCATGGTAAAGCACCTGAAAGTACTTATAATTGGGCTGAAATTTTGGCTTGGTTGGTTGACCAACAAAGGTTTATACACTACCAAATGCATTTTTAACAGAGTAAGATAAGCAATGCATTCATTCCATTCCCTGCGGCCAGACGCCGCTGATACCCCGGTCTGCATACAGGCTTTAACCCAATATTGTTCATACAGGGTTCAATTTCCACAAATCCTTTATCACAAACAAATTGAAAAAGTTGACCATTTGCACCCAATGAAAATATGTTCAATCTTACCTGAAAATAGTCAAAATAAAAAATCCGCAGGAATGTAAGATCGGAACGCAGCGCTTCAGTGAAGGTGCTCTAAACGTATCCCGATGCTCCAATAGTGTCGTCTGTCAGCGATCGGTCGAATGGGTGAAACAGCAAAAAAGAACCGGTAAGTGAGCAAAAATGATTCAACGTCCCAAGCTACGCTTCACACCTTCAAAAAATAAGCCACCTAGTCTGCTTCACGACTAATATGCAGCATCTACCACATGACCAATTTAGAGATATCTAAATGTAAATCTGGATAGACACTCGGTGCCGGTGCTCACTCCCCGTGCGCAGGTGGCGACGCTGAGGGTGAGGAGCTGAATCGGTTTGAACAAAGAGGCGAGCACTGACACACAGACGGTTCAAGCGCCCCCCATTCAACTGAAGAAAAAAAGGGGGGCGAGGATTGGAGGAACGGATTGGTGAAAGGGGGTATTTTACATGACTATAATCCGATTCCATACATAAACCTCAAAGGTTGATCCCTTGTCTCTGAATTAAATTAAAATTCTCATGTCATGAGCTCATAACTAGGCTGGAAATCTCCGAGGGGAGGGGAGTTTCATGCGTTTTTACTCCAGTTTTCCTCAACTCCTTACAAAAGGCCTACAGGAAAGTAAATGCACCTGCAGTAATTCATTTATTATTCAATAGTCTGTAAACTATTGTTTATTACACTAAAATCCATGATTTTTCTCATCTTCAGTAAATAAAACATGAAAAACATGTTCCTATCTTATTGATAAGTGGAAGGATATTATAAGTCATAGTGTTATATAGTGTAATAAAAACGATGTTATTTGTGGCTGTGAAATCACACAGGTGACCTTAAAGAGAGCCATCCCTTGTCAATACCGCAGTGCTATGGTAGCCACGATAATAATGCCTTATAGAAATATGGTTGTCTGAGATGTATCATTTGGCTAACTCAGCACGGCAGTGGCTCACATTTCAGCACTGCAGTGCAGGGACAATAGCAACGAAGCTGCATCCATCCTCATTATAAGAGGAAGAAAACATCTCTTTGTGTTGATATTAGGCCCACTGACAGATAATATAAAATATATTACTGTGGGTTGTGTGTCAAGTCATGTTTTAAAGGAGGTAGTTGTTTGGGTGTGCAACTTCAAAGACACCAATTAGGATAGTCACATAGCAGATGAGGCCGATTCCATGACTGTGAACTCAAGGGAACATACTGTTCAATCAGACATTTGCCAGTGGCGTATGCTCAGATCATAATAATGACTTCTCTTTCAAGGTCCCTCTGTATCGATGAATATGACAAAGGTTCTGCATCATAGCATTTACAGGCACACTACATACTTACATGCACTCATTCACACACACACACACACACACACACACACTAACACACACGGACAGTGGTGTAAAGTACTTAAGACAAATACTTTAAACTACTACTTAAGTCATTTTTGGGGTATCTGTACTTTACTATTTATATTTGACAACTTTTACTTTACTACATTCCTAAAGAAAATAATGTATTTTTTACTCCATACATTTTCCCTGACACCCAAAAGTACACGTTACATTTTGAATGCTTAGCAGGACAGGAAAATGGTCCATTCACGCACTTATGAATGAAAATCCCTGGTCATCCCTACTGCCTCTGATCTGGCGGACTCACTAAACACAAATGCCCCTGGCTAACTGTCAATAAAAAGAACAAAAATGGTGCCATCAGGTTATAATATAAGGAATGTGAAATTATTAATACTTTAACTATACTTTTACTTTTGATACTTACGTATATTAGTAGTAGTATTTCACTTTTACTTGAGTCATTTTCTATTGAAGTATCTTTACTTTGACTCAAGTATGAGTAAGCTTGGCACATCTAGCCACTGGGATTTTTCCCATTCTTCAAGGCAAAACTACTCCAGCTCCTTCAAATTGGATGGGTTCCACTGGTGTACAGCAATCTTTAAGTCATACCACAGATTCTCAATTGGATTGAGGTCTGAGCTTTGACTACGCCATTCCAAGACATTTAAATGTTTCCCCTTAAACCATTTGAGTGTTGCTTTAGCAGAATGCTTAGGGTCATTGTCCTGCTGGAAGGTGAACCTCCGTCCCAGTCTCAAATCTCTGGAAGACAAACGGGTTTCCCTCAATAATTTCCCTGTATTTAGCGCCATCCATCCCTGTATTTAGCGCCATTCAATTAAAAACATCCCTACAGCATGATGCTGCCACCACCATGCTTCACTGTGGGGATGAGGTTCTTGGGGTGATGAGAGGTGTTGGGTTTGTACCAGACATAGTGTTCCCTTAATGGCCATAAAGCTCCATTTTAGTCTCATCTGACCAGAGTACCTTCTTCCATATGTTTGGTGAGTCTCCCACATGCCTTTTGGCGAACACCAAACATGTTTGCTTATTTTTTTCTTTAAGCAATGGCTTTTTCTGGCCACTCTTCCGTAAAGCCCAACTCTGTGGAGTGTACGGCTTAATGTGGTCCTATGGACAGATACTCCAATCTCTGCTGTGGAGCTTTGCAGCTCCTTCAGGGTTATTTATCTTTGGTGTCTTTGTTGCCTCTCTGATTATGCCCTCCTTGCCTGGTCCGTGAGTTTTGGTGGGTGGCCCTCTCTTGGCAAGTTTGTTGTGGTGCCATATTCTTTCCATTTTTTAATAATGGATTTAATGGTGCTCCGTGGAATGTTCAAAGTTTCTGATATTTTTTGTAACCCAACCCTGATTTGTACTTCTCCACAACTTTGTCCCTGACCTGTTTGGAGAGCTCCTTGGTCTTCATAGTGCCGCTTGCTTGGTGGGGCCTTCTAGAACAGGTGTATATTTTTACTGAGATCATGTGACACTTAGATTGCACACAGTTGGACTTTATTTCAGTAATTATGTGACTTCTGAAGGTAATTGGTTGCACCAGATCTTATTTAGGGGCTTCATAGTAAAGGGGGTGAATACATATGTAAAGGGGGTGAATACATATGCAAAGGGGGTGAATACATATGTAAAGGGGTGAATACATATGTAAAGGGGGTGAATACATATGTAAAGGTGGTGAATACATATGTAAAGGGGGTGAATACATATGTAAAGGGGGTGAATACATATGTATAGGGGTGAATACATATGTAAAGGGGTGAATACATATGTAAAGGGGGTGAATACATATGTAAAGGGAGTGAATACATATGCAAAGGGGTGAATACATATGTAAAGGGGGTGAATACATATGTAAAGGGGGTGAATACATATGTAAAGGGGTGAATACATATATAAAGGGGTGAATACATATGTAAAGGGGTGAATACATATGTAAAGGGGTGAATACATATAAAGGGGGTGAATACATATATAAAGGGGATGAATACATATGTAAAGGGATGAATACATATGTAAAGGGGGTGAATACATATGTAAAGGGGTGAATACATATGTAAAGGGAGTGAATACATATGTAAAGGGGATGAATACATATGTAAAGGGGTGAATACATATGTAAAGGGGTGAATACATATGTAAAGGGGGTGAATACATATGTAAAGGGGATGAATACATATGTAAAGGGATGAATACATATGTAAAGGGGTGAATACATATGTAAAGGGGTGAATACATATGTAAAGGGGGTGAATACATATGTAAAGGGGTGAATACATATGTAAAGGGGTGAATACATATGTAAAGGGGGTGAATACATATGTAAAGGGGTGAATACATATGTAAAGGGGTGAATACATATGTAAAGGGGTGAATACATATGTAAAGGGGGTGAATACATATGTAAAGGGGTGAATACATATGTAAAGGGGTGAATACATATGTAAAGGGGGTGAATACATATGTAAAGGGGTGAATACATATGTAAAGGGGTGAATACATATGTAAAGGGGGTGAATACATATGTAAAGGGGTGAATACATATGTAAAGGGGGTGAATACATATGTAAAGGGGGTGAATACATATGTAAAGGGGTGAATACATATGTAAAGGGGATGAATACATATGTAAAGGGGTGAATACATATGTAAAGGGGTGAATACATATGTAAAGGGGGTGAATACATATGTAAAGGGGTGAATACATATGTAAAGGGGGTGAATACATATGTAAAGGGGGTGAATACATATGTAAAGGGGGTGAATACATATGTAAAGGGGGTGAATACATATGTAAAGGGGGTGAATACATATGTAAAGGGGGTGAATACATATGTAAAGGGGGTGAATACATATGCACGCACCACTTTTCAGTTTTTCTTTTATATCTTTTTTTTTTCACTTGACCAATTTTGACTTTTTTTGTGTATGTCCGTTATGTAATGAATACTCAGGGAGAAAAAGGTGTAGATTCACGCACAGGGCGCGGCAGGTGTTTATTTCGCCTTAGCAGAAGGCAGGAATCATGGTCACAGGCAGGCAATGGTCATACACAGGTAGGCAAACAGGCAGGTGAGTCAAAACTAGGACTGAAGGCTATAACTTCTCACAAACAAGCTAGGAAAAGGTTTAGTAGAATCAAAACAAAAAATACCTCACAAAGGCAAAAACAGAATGAACTGAAGTAAATAAGGAGCTGATGAGACCAGTTGAGTAACTAACACAGGTGAAATCAATGAACAAAAATGGAAGACAGCGCTACATTCAAGAACATAAAGAAACAGGGCTACGTTCAAGAACACAATGAGACAGAACATAAGGTTTTTTTTTTTTTTTTTTTTTTTTTTTACTAGGCAAGTTAAGAACTCAGTTAAGAACAAATTCTTATTTTCAATAACAGCCTAGGAACAGTGGGTTAACTGCCTGTTCAGGGGTAGAAAGACAGATTTGTACCTTGTCAGCTCAGGGATTTGAACTTGCAATCTTTCGGTTACTAGTCCAACGCTCTAACCACTAGGCTACCCTGCCGCCTGTTGACTAAGAAAATAAATACAGAACCTTACACATTACATGAAATCGAAATAAAAATCCATTTAAATTGCAGGTTGTATTGCAACAAAATAGGGAAAAAGCCAAGTGGGAGGAATGCTTTTGCAAGGCACAAATATTGATTTTATCGAAGTAAACTTGGAGTCACGTGATGATATGGTGTTTGGGCCTTGCACTACGACTCGGTAAACCTTGCAGTTTATTAGGCTACTGAGGAATTGTTATGAACTTCACAGCGTGCTGAAAGTGCACGGTGATGAGCTTGATGCTGCTTTACATTAAATGTTGAGGGTCTTATTCTGCTGACATGATGATCGATGCTTGACTGCCGTTTGACAAATAAAAACATTCTTGCTCTTTTGTCTGTAATAGGAATCTCATCATGTAGTCTACCTGCAGAACCTACTCACACTGTCTGCCAGCTGTTGGCTAGAGCCCACGTGCCAAGATCAGAGGAGGCACATTTGCTATTTAACATTTTATGTAACAATACTATGTAGAGTTTAAAAGGTGATGGAAACACATTGAACATTAGATTTTTATTCGGTACATGAAAACTTAAGTGAAAAAAGTACATTTCGCATGCACTACGTCATGACACACTGATTTTTATCTGCAACAAGTCATTTTGGTGGAAGCACAAAACATGAGTGGAAAATTTGTGGATTTGAGAATATTTAAATGCATATCCATCATCAATTGGATGGAAACGTGTGCTTAGCCCGTTGCGCTACATCCCAGCTCCCCATATCTGCCGGGCTAGGGTGAAGATCCAGCCAGGGCGGATGGTGCCAGCCCTGCTCTCAAGATCTCCAGTACACCTTCACGGTCCGGTCCATCCAGTGCCACCTCCACGCACCAGCCCTCCGGTGGCAGCCCCCCGCACCAGGCTGTCTCTCCGTCCTTTGTCTACAGGTGCTCCCGCCTGTCCAGAGCTGCTAGAGTCGCCCGTCTCTCCAGAGCTGCTAGAGTCGCCCGTCTCTCCAGAGCTGCTAGAGTCGCCCGTCTGTCCTGAGCCATCAGTCAGCCAGGAGCTGCCAGAGCCGTCAGTCAGCCAGGAGCTGCCCCTCAGTCCGGAGCTGCCCCTCAGTCCGGAGCTGCCCCTCAGTCCGGAGCTGCCCCTCAGTCTGGAGCTGCCCCTCAGTCCAGTGGGGCCCTTTAGTAGGGTTGCCAGTCCAAGATCTGTGGCGAGGGTCGCCGTTCCTAGGAGGACACTAAAGCGGACAAAGACTATGGTGGGGTCCACATCCTGCACCAGCGCTGCCACCCCGGACAGATGCCCACCCAGACCCTCCCCTATAGGTTCAGGTTTTGCGGCCGGAGTCCGCACCTTGCGGGTGGAGGGGTACTGTCTTAGTGTTGTTGTTTTAGTGTTGGTCAGGATGTGAGCTGAGTGGGTATTGTATGTTGTGTGTCTAGTTTTCCTGTTTCTATGTTTGGCCTGATATGGTTCAATATATGGTATATGATATGGTTCAATCAGAGGCAGGTGTTAGTCATTGTCTCTGATTGGGAACCATATTTAGGTAGCCTGTTTTGTGTTGGGTTTTGTGGGTGGTTGTCTTCGTGCCTTCCTGTAGCATCGGGTGGTGTAGGTGTCCTGGAGGGCAGGTAGTTTGCCCCCGGTGATGCGTTGTGCAGACCTCACTACCCTCTGGAGAGTCATTGTCTCTGATTGGGAACCATATTTAGGTAGCCTGTTTTGTGTTGGGTTTTGTGGGTGGTTGTCTTCGTGTGTCTGCACCAGACAGAACTGTTTCGGTTTTTTCACATTTGTTGTTTTGTATTTTGTAGTGTTCACGTTTATGGTCTTTATTAAACATGATGAACACTAACCACGCTGCGCTTTGGTCCTCTCCTTCGTCCACAGAAGAAAGCCGTTACAGTTTCTCTCTCTCTCTCTCTCACACACACACAGTACTGTTTAGCTACCCTTGTGGGGACATACAATTCAGTCCCATTCAAAATCCTATTTTCCCTAACCCTAACCCAGAAACTTAACCCTAGTTCCTAACCCTAAACCTAATTCTAAACCCCCTAGAAATAGCATTTGACCTTGTGTGGACCAACAATGTCCCCAGTTGGTCAAATTGTATTTGTTTACTGTTCTTGTGGGGACTTCAGATCCCCACAAGTATAGTTAAACACGTCCACACACACACAGGCAGAGCAAGGCTGATCAGCGAGGTCTAGGCGTGTGTGGTGACTTTTAGAAATGTCAGGCATCTACCCGAACAGACATGAGATGTCAATCACTCCCAGCTAGAAGGCAGACATCCACAGAAAACACTGTCTGGCCTAACTACCACACAAGCTTCTGAAGGGACATTCTCAAAGGATGATCTGCTGCAATAAACACTTTAAATCAATCACCTAATGTGAGCAAACACCAAAAAAACACAATAAATCATCATAGACAAGGTAGAGACTTCAGGGTTTAAAATCATATTTGCTCTCCTATTGAAAAATGATCGCCTCAACCAGACTCAGATGTATTCATGATATGTAGATGTATACACAAATAATATGTATGCACAGTAGATATGACCCTGGCCGAAACCACACAATGGCAAACTAACAGTTGGTTTGGAGCAGGATGGCATGTTGGTTTGTGTGTGTGTGTGTGTATTAGCCTTCACTGGATGCAGTCTTTGTGCTGATGGGACAGTCAATCAGACTTGGCAGCCATTCTGGGGCCAAGTGTTCCCATGCCAACAAGCCCATCTGTGCAACAGAATTGCAACTGCAACTGTGGAGAAAGTGAGATGCTGGTGAGCTTCCATCTTACTGTAAACCCAATTAAGCTTATGCACATGGTAATATACAGTATGTGCTGCATGTAGGTAGTACATAATACTGTGTGCTAATACTGGAGCCATGAATATGCATAAACATAACACAAAGGACTTTAAACTGTTTGGAACAATATGTTTGTCCCACATGTCCTCCAAAACAGTTGTGAAATTCAAATTTTACTGGATCAGTCATTGTAAAATCTTGTTTCAACAAAACTATTAGTAGAGATATTAGGGAGATATACAACACACAGCAAAGTTCTTCTTCCCCCTTGAGTCAAACTTCAGTTGGCTCCGAAGATAAAGCAGAATGAATTCCTTCATTTGAATGTTAATTTGTCTTTCATTTGGACCCGTGACACTATACCTGGAACTGAATGTGAACCCTTCAACCGAATAACCATATATCTCAGTTTTAGAACATTTTGGTGATATGGTACATTTCTAGCAGTGGATATGAATGATCCAGAGTCTTGATATTACTTAGACTATAAATAGTCACCATGGTATATTACCACCTCTGGATATTACAGTGAACTTGTAAGATACAAAATCAGTAAAGATCTGAAAATGCAAAATGCACATACAGATGTAGGATCTTAATTTGATCACCCTGTTGCAGGATAACCTTAAAAAGGTTTCTGAAGTATGTGAGATTCACTTAAATTTCAAACTTGATTTTCCCTTATGAAAAATGTGTCAACCCCAACAAAGATGTCCATTAATTATACTCCACATAATAATTCACATTTCCTGTTGCTGCAGGATTCTGTTCCTGCTGTAGCAAACTGGCTCAAATTAAGATCCTGTATGGTTCTTCTGTTGAAGGGTTCATATGTATTTGGACAAAAGGCTGCTGGGGAGTAGAGAGAAAGCAGAACAGAAAAAGCGGGGAGAGCGGGGAGAGCGGGGAGAGCGGGGAGAGCCAAAAAATAAGAAATGTCCTGTTTTAAAGAAATGTCCTAAAGGGTCTCCAAGTGGCCATATGGTGAGTTTAAAATGTGAACTTTCTGTGGTGACAATGTGTCCTGTTCATATTACAGTGTAATAATTCACGTATGTGTTCACGTTTGTGTGTGTGTGTGTACACTGTTTGATGTGTGACGGACATAAAGGAGCAGCCTGGGCGACAGCCTCCAAACAACGAGAAAACGTTTTACACTGGTCCACCTAGGCGCTTAACATTCAAGTCATGCACGAAGTGGCAGCTGTGTGTGTGTGTGTGCATGTGTGTGTGTTCTCATGCTTGCATGCGTGAGAAAGCATCTGTGAGATCTTGTTGGTGTGCATGTGTGAGTGGAAGTTTACTCATCAATAAAGTCCCTTAAGAAGCATATGAGGCCCGTGTCTCACTCTGCATCTTCATCCTCTACTTACACTATGCCCAGCTCACTGTCCCTATGAAAACACTGATGACACAAGCACTAAGGGGCTTAGGAGCACATACAGTATGGGCATTTTATGATTTATTTTGAAGAGGCCACACACACACAGCCCTTTTATGTCTATAACATTAACCTCCTTTCAAGCCTTCCAAGAGCATTCTCATTTCTAATGCTAGCAGCTAGAGTATGTACTGTACAGCACAGAGACAGAAAGGCAAACACACACACGAAGAGGCTCTTTGCATTTATAACAAACCCAAGTGGATTTCCACTGATGATGTCATGGTAGCCTGGTCCAATACCTGGATCCCAGAGATAATGTCTTTATCTTGGTGGACTAACATGGTCTTGATTTATTCTAATTATTCTAATTCTCTCTTTCTCTCTTTCTTTCTCTCTCTCTGAGGACCTGAGCCCTAGGACCATGCCTCAGGACTACCTGGCATGATGACTCCTTGCTGTCCCCAGTCCACCTGGCCGTGCTGCTGCTCCAGTTTCAGCTGTTCTGCCTGTGATTATTATTATTTGACCATGCTGGTCATTTATGAACATTTTAACATCTTGGCCATGTTCTGTTATAATCTCCACCCGGCACAGCCAGAAGAGGACTGGCCACCCCTCATAGCCTGGTTCCTCTCTAGGTTTCTTCCTAGGTTTTGGCCTTTTTAGGGAGTTTTTCCTAGCCACCGTGCTTCTACACCTGCATTGCTTGCTGTTTGGGGTTTTAGGCTGGGTTTCTGTACAGCACTTTGAGATATCAGCTGATGTACAAAGGGCTATATAAATTGATTTGATTTGATTTGATGTACAAGTACACCCACTGGACAGAAATCCAGTACTCACTTTGTATTATCTTCCATTAGAGTTCATTCAGATTGATTCCTATTGCATCTGGCTGTATACAGTTGCCTACTTCAGCCCTGTACATTCATAGATCAAAATAAATTGTTGTAATCTGTTTCGTCTGCTTGTCTATCCAGATGTCTATTTCTCTTCCTGTGGCTTCCTGCCTCTCTCCAACTTCTCTCTGTCTTCATACAGGAGCAAGAGCCAACTATCCTATCATTCTGCCTCTGAGTAAGGCAGTTGACCCATTGCTCCCCGGGCACCGCTGACGTGGATGTCATCTACCTCCCTGATTGAGGAGTCTTGTTAAACGTGTAAGACACGTTTCAGTTGAACAACTGACTAGATACCCTTTCTCTTTGTTCAGCTGAACAGTGATCAGTGTGCCTTGGTTGGTTTGTCTTCTCAGCTCAACAGATAGCATTCTATCCCCAAAAGTACAAAAGGACCTCAGTCGAGATTTGTTCTGCTGTCATTTACTGTTACGCATGCCTCTTGGAGGGGGGAACGCAACACCCTGCGATACGCAACTCCCCGTGGAGTGAAAGAGGTATGTGATTGTAGGTGCTGGTAAGGATGACAGAGAATATTACAGTTACAGGGAATGTATTTCCTTAACATGGTAATGTGGGAGAAAAGGGCTGGACAGAACCAAAGCAAAGAGAGTAAAAGTTGAAGAGTCCGTTCTCCTACCTTACCTGCCTACCCACTACTTACCTAACCTTTTAGCACCTCCTGGTGTGCTAACCAAAATACAGGGGGTGGTCCATCCAGGTCTTACCTAGTGTGCATAGACAGAGTACATACTACGGGTATATGTATGCCCACAGGCCTCTTGCCTAAAAACTCCCAAGGTGCAGAAACAGAATTACTCACGTAAAATGAACCATTTCAATAATCAAAAACAGTCCTTTTAACCGGCAGGACCGGCCACAAAATACTTTACAAATTTACCAGACCAACCACCAACACAACATGTACATAGAAGCTCCTAACAAAGGAACACTGGCTTTTCAAGCTGCAGAAGGAGTCGGTAATTGCAGAAAGTTGTATCCCCTGACGAGATGGTGGGGTCAGAGCTCCAATCTGCAATGGGGCTAACCAATCAGCTGCTTTGGAACCCAGGAAGCCATTTCCTGAAATACACACATACATATACACAAACAAACCCAAAACACAGAAACTGGGGAACGTAGCACACCCACCCCAAAACCTGCAATCTTCCACTTTGCAATAAAACCAACACGCATCCCCAGTTACTGAACCCATGATAGTGTGTCGGCAACCACATTCGCCGAATCCTTCACATAGTAAATCTGTATATTGTATCCGTGTACAATCAGAGCCCACCGCATAAGGCGGCGGTACATTTGCCTAAGAAACACTGAAGGATAATGGTCCGTGAAGACCAGAACAGGCAAGGCATTGGAGCCCACATACCTCAAAAAACTTAGGCTAGAAATAAAGCCACCGTCTTGTTCAGTGGTGGAGTACCTTGACTGACACGAGTTGAACTTACGGGAGAAAAAATAAAAATAAATACAGGCCGATCCACTCCCTCTTAATCTTCCTGCAAGAGAACCGCTCCCAGCCCCCACTATACTATCGTCTACCTCCAACTTAAAAGGTTTGTCAAGCACTGGGGCACTACAAAGTAACGCTTTGGCGGACTCAAAAGCATAGTTACAGTCCTGGGACCACTTAATTGGTACTAAGCAGAGATTAAGGGGAGCTACTACCATCGAAAAATTCTCACAGAAGGTACGATAGTACCCTACCATCCCCAGAAATCTGCGCAACTGGCGGCGAGTCGTGGAAGCAGGAAAAGCAACAATTGCTTCTACTTTGCCAGTTACTGGGCGCCCTTGACCCCGTCCCACCTGCTTCCCTAAGTTACAGTAGCCTTCCCAAACTCACTTGGCAAAATTGAGGGTTAAAGAAGCATTCTCCAACCGCTGAAACACTTTAAGGTGGAGAGATGATCAGACCAAGTAGACGAATGAGTCACATCGTCAAGGTAAGCAGTACATTTTGGCACATTTGCGAACAAAATGTTAACTAAGCACTGAAAAGTAGCAGGTGCATTACACATTCCAAAGGGCATCACAGTGTATTGTACGAAGTCATCAGGCATCACATAAGCAGAGATGTCAGAAACTCGAGAGGTCAGAGGCACCTGCCAACAACCTTTTAGCAAATCTAACTTACTAAAGTAAGCAGCAGAGCCAAGTCTATCAATGCAGTCATCTAAGCAAGGTAGAGGAAAAGAATAAGACTTTGTAATGGCATTTACGCGACGATAGTCAGTACATAAGCGGGACGTATTGTCATGGCTTAGGAACAAGAATGCACAGGGAACTCCAGGAGCTATTACTGGGTTTTGCCACGTCATTCAATGTCAATAAGCTACCTTACTTTATTACCTCCCTTTTCTTAGCGTTAACCCGGTACGGATGCTGACATGTAGGAGCAGCGTTCCCCACATCCACGTTATGTTCCAAGATGGACGTGCGACTTGGAACATCCTGTAACACATTGAGAAAACTATTTATCAATAGGATAAGATCATTAGTTTGATTGTTATCCAAATGTTCTATCTAAGAGGCTAACTTTTTCAGCATCTCTGAATTACATAAGAGTTCACATTGCTGTAACATATGGCGTAACTCCAACACATCCTTATCCTCTTCTAGGTCCCAGTCAGGCTTCAGCACTACAGCAGCCACACTGGAGACAGCAGGCTGGACCTGCTTACCTGAGGAGCTGTTGGGAGAATCATGCTCATAATATGCTTTCAGCATGTTAACATGACACACACGGGAAGAACGCATACGATCTGGGGTCTTTATCACATAATTGGTGTCACTGAGTTTTTTCCACAAAGATATGGCCAAGAAAACATGTCGACGGATGAGCCAGGGATTAGCAACAAAACTAAAACTTGATCCCCTGGTGCAAAAGAACAGGAGAGAGACTTTTGGGCTAAAGCAATATGCAGCGTGCAGTCTCTCCCACGCCTTACTGACATAATCCAACACATTTGTAGGGGCGCTACTGGGTGTAGGAGATAGGATATGCTCCTTCAAAACTTTTAGCGGACCCCGTGGGGTGTGTCCAAACACAAGGTCAACAGGGCTTAACCCTAAGGACTCTTGTATTGTTTTCCTGACAGCAAATAGGACCAAGGGCACCCCCTCATCCCAATCAGTACTGGTATCCATGCAATACTTGCGTAACATCACCTTCAGTGTCTGATGCCAGCGTTCGAGGGCCCCTTGACTCTCCGGATGACACACACTAGAGACCTGATGGGAAATAGTGTCTTTAACACATTTGAGAACAGTTTTGACAAAGTTGGTTCCCTGATCAGTTTGGAATATTTTAGGGAGTCCAAACGTAGAGAAGAACTTCACCAGTGCCTTCACCAGTCTTAGCCATTATAGTACAGAGAGGGATAGCCTCTGGGTATCGAGTAGCACTGCACATTATTGTTAGTAAGAACTGGTAACCTGACCTGGTTTTTGGCAACGGGCCTACACAATTGATTATCACTTGTTCAAACGGTTCCCCCACCACAGGAATCAGACAGAGCAGTGCACGAGGAATTTTTTGACTCGCTTTCCCAGTGAGTTGACACGCATGACATGTTTTACAAGATTGGACCACGTCAGACTTCAAACCTGGCCAGAAAAAATGCAGAAGGACTCGGTTAAACGTCTCCGTGATCCCCAAATGTCCGGACCACGCCTGGTCATGGGCAAGTGACAGCACCTGCTGTTGGAACAGTGTTGGAACAACCACTTGACACACTTCACTCCAGTCACTAACGGTGTTATGAGCTTCCCATTTACACATCAAAACTCCTGCTTCCATAAAGTAGGCGGTCTCCCTAGTTTTAGATTCCTCAGTGGAACTTACCGAAGCAATACACTTGCAAAGAATGGGGTCTCCCTTTTGACTTTCAATCACTTTCTCGGGGGTGACAGACAAGAATGTCAGGTAATAAATTCGTCGGGCTTGCAGAAGGAATACTCAAGGCACTGTCTACCTCAACAAATCCACCACATCTCCCAGCTTGCGAGATTGTGCCCTCGTTAACACAAGCAGGAAAAACATGGGAAAATTCTTGAACCAATTTATCTGTAGTTTTGATTTCTGGGTTGTCTACTACTTAACACAGGAGTGACATTACCACCAGCAGTATCATTCCCTAGTAGCAATCTGACTCCTTTTACTGGCAGTGTAGACACTAAACCAACACGGAAACGTCCTGATACCAAGTCTGACACTAAGTGGACCCAGTGTAATGGTACATTGTTTGTCTCTATACCCTGTAATATGACATGCGAGCCACAATACATTTCAGGGGACCAGTGTAAAGCATCAGTAATGATTACTGTGTCTCGTAAGATTTGTATGGGCTTTTAATCCGATTGTTCTCCAGTTAAGGAAACAACCGGCAGAGATAAATGGAGTATAGATAGAGTCCGTTTTCCCAAATGCTGAATCAATAACTCGGTCCAACAGACGAGCCATAGACTGGACTAAACCCACACTTTTCAATTTAGGGGATGGTGACAGGGGCTGTTTCGGTTTATTTTTCAAAACCGGGCAGTCCGCAATCACGTGACCCTTTTGGTGACAGTAAAAACATTCAGATTTCTTGCGAAGACTTGGGGTCATTGGAGGAAAAGCAACCCGACCGAGGCTCTGATGATGTAATCATTCGGCCTTCAAAACATGGTGCACCAAACAGTGTTGTGTGTCATAGCATACTCATCTGCCAACACTGCTGCCTGGGTCAATGTCACCACTTTCTGTTCATTTAAATGAACTACAATCCTATCAGGCCGGTTGCTTTTAAAATCCTCCAACAGCATCAACTCTTGAATATCAGAAAAGGCATTCACTTTGCTGGATGAACACCAGCGATTAAACAGAGACTTTGTCCCTTGCAAACTCAAAAGTACGGAGAGAGAGTTTTTTGTGGTTCCTTTTTGTGCGCTGCCTATAAGCTTCAGGCACCAACTCATAAGCCTGCAACACAGTTGTTTAAACAATATCGTACTGTAAACTGTCTTTTCCACTGAGAGAGCAGCTACTACTTCCTGAGCTTTCCCAGACAATTTACATTGCAACAGGTGCAGCCAAACCTCGAGTACCCAATGCAGCGAAGTGGCCACACGTTCAAACGAGTGAGAAATAGGAATCAACTTCCGACTCCCGGAATGGAGGGACTAAAGCAATATTTTTTACATATATCGAGGTGGGCTTGGTGATGGGCAGGTTGTGGAGTCGCACTGGAGCCAGCGTCTAGCTCCAGTTCTCGGATCCTATAACCATTTTCCTCATTTCTATATCAACTCCATCTGTCTAACACACTCCATCTTTTTGTGCCATTTCCAAATGGGCCAGCCTCACCTTTAGCCTAGCGGTCACGTCTGAACGACCCGAATCAGAAGATAAAGGGTTGAATCAGGGCAATGTAACAAATGTAATGCAATTCTACACATTTTGCCATGGGGCAGAGATAACTTTTCTCCGTTTTACAGCTAATTTCCTGCAAGTCTATCCATTTTGCCATTGAGTGGAGAGTCGTATATTTTGTGTGGGAAATCCAACGTGGTAATTTCGGATATTTTCTGTGCCAATGCCACGTTTCCCGTATGATGTGTGCTAATGCTTTTTAGTCGATATTTCTTTTCAGGGCTGGGTTTCTTTTCAGTCTAGGTTTCCTTTCAGGGCTGGGTTTCTTTTCAGTCTAGGTTTCCTTTCAGGGCTGGGTTTCTTTTCAGTCTAGGTTTCCTTTCAGGGCTGGGTTTCTTTTCAGTCTAGGTTTCCTTTCAGGGCTGGGTTTCTTTTCAGTCTAGGTTTCCTTTCAGGGCTGGATTTCTTTCAGTATAGGTTTCCTTTCAGGGCTGGGTTTCTTTCAGTCCAGGTTTCCTTTCAGGGCTGGGTTTCTTTCAGTCTAGGTTTCCTTTCAGGGCTGGGTTTCTTTTCAGTCTAGGTTTCCTTTCAGGGCTGGGTTTCTTTCAGGGCTAGGTTTCCTTTCAGGGCTGGGTTTCTTTTCAGTCTAGGTTTCCTTTCAGGTCTGGGTTTCTTTTCAGTCTAGGTTTCCTTTCAGGGCTGGGTTTCTTTTCAGTCTAGGTTTCCTTTCAGGGCTGGATTTCTTTCAGTCTAGGTTTCCTTTCAGGGCTGGGTTTCTTTCAGTCCAGGTTTCCTTTCAGGGCTGGGTTTCTTTCAGTCTAGGTTTCCTTTCAGGGCTGGATTTCTTTCAGTCTAGGTTTCCTTTCAGGGCTGGGTTTCTTTTCAGTCTAGGTTTCCTTTCAGGGCTGGGTTTCTTTCAGTCTAGGTTTCCTTTCAGGGCTGGATTTCTTTCAGTCTAGGTTTCCTTTCAGGGCTGGGTTTCTTTCAGTCCAGGTTTCCTTTCAGGGCTGGGTTTCTTTTCAGTCTAGGTTTCCTTTCAGGGCTGGGTTTCTTTTCAGTCTAGGTTTCCTTTCAGGGCTGGGTTTCTTTTCAGTCTAGGTTTCCTTTCAGGGCTGGGTTTCTTTCAGTCCAGGTTTCCTTTCAGGGCTGGGTTTCTTTTCAGTCTAGGTTTCCTTTCAGGGCTGGGTTTCTTTCAGTCCAGGTTTCCTTTCAGGGCTGGGTTTCTTTTCAGTCTAGGTTTCCTTTCAGGGCTGGGTTTTATTTGAATATTACCACCCACCCAGCATGGCATTGTTTATTAATCAGAAACACCTTTAAAGTTCTCCCTCTTCGTGAGTCGCGACTGATCTGAGCAATATTATAGATCATCTCTGAAAGAGCCAAACAGCTTTTCTCTGTAGCCGACACATGGCCGCCTGAGCCACGGAGAAAATTCAAATGGGGGTGCAAACATGGGTTTTTACACCTCCATTTTTTTACCAGCAAATGATCATAATCCATTAGATAATTTGTCAAGTATCACTTATTTTTGAGCTAGTCTGTATAAACAAATATGACAATTTTATAAATGGTAAAATTGCGTGTGATATGATTGCATTTTGGAACCTCGCTCCCCCAAGTCTCCCCAAGATGAATGGTTTTGACCATGCTTCACTGCTTTGATTGGTGCAAATTCCACAAAGTTGTTAATCAATTTTGTGCTGTTGTTGCATTTGTATTGGTGTTTCGTTTTGTGTCCGATGCGCTCAGGGTGTTGTTACATATAATTTTCTGCGTGCGGGCTAATTGTCAGGTAATTGACATAACAAGAGAAAACTGCTTATGCACAACTCAAAATTGCACCTGGTGTATTTAGGATCCCCTAGTCACTGGGGGCCCTAAGAGACCGCTAATGTTGTTTATGCCTGGAGCCGGCCTAGCGTCCTATACAAAGAGTTAAGATACACTAGGAACATTGTGTAGAGCTAGAAACAATTGTTTCAAACACTGTTAGCGACTGGATATTTATAAACTGAAAACTCAAAGCCCAGGAGAAAATGGAACTCAGAAAAGGTCATACATTCTGTAGATATTTCACTTTGATTGTTTGCAACTGAAATCAAAGAGGACCCAAATGGCTCTAAAATATCATTATTCACAACACCGCCAAAGCTGCTCAAACATATAAATGGTGTGAAAAGACAATATGGAAATTACTTTGGGCAATTTTACGGAGTTCATTAGGTGGAAATGAAGCAGGGGGTGCAGAAATGTAGCATGCGTGTTAGGACTGCAAAACACAAAACAAAGAATATGGGTTATGAAAAACTACATATTTCTATTTCTGTATGATAATGTATTTCTTTACACGGTGGTATGGTATTATGGTATTGTATCAACAAGTCCACAATGTATTGTGTGTCACATTGGCACATCTTGAATAGTGTGTTTATGAAAATGAACTCAGACAAAATCTCTATCTAATTACAAACCAGATGGGCTCTCTCTCTCCCTCCCCTGCTCACTCTGCTCTGTACCCATTCTCTCTCTCTCTCTCTCCCTCCCCTGCTCACCCTCTGCTCTGTACCCATTCTCTCTCTCTCTCTCTCTCCCCTGCTCACTCTGCTCTGTACCCATTCTCTCTCTCCCTCTCTCTGCTCTGTACCCATTCTCTCTCTCTCTCTCTCTCTCTCTCCTCTCTCTCCCTGCTCACTCTGCTCTGTACCCATTCTCTCTCTCTCCTCCCTCCCCTTCTCACTCTGCTCTGTACCCATTCTCTCTCTCTCTCTCTCCCCTTCTCACTCTGCTCTGTACCCATTCTCTCTCTCTCTCTCTCTCTCTCTCTCTCTCTCTCTCTCCCCTGCTCACTCTGCTCTGTACCCATTCTCTCTCTCTCTTCTCTCTCCCCTCTCTCTCTCTCCCACCCCTGCTCACTCTGCTCTGTACCCATTCTCTCTCTCTCTCTCTCTCCCCTCTCTACCCATTCTCTCTCCTCCTCACTCAGCTCTGTACCCATTCTATCTCTCTCTCTCTCTCTCCCCTGCTCTCTCTCTCTCTCTCTCTCTCTCTCTCTCCTCCTCACTCTGCTCTGTACCCTCTCTCCCCTCTCACTCTCTCTCTCTCTCTCTCTCTCTCTCTCATTCTCTCTCTCTCCCTCCCCTGCCCCTGCTCTGTACCCATCTCTCTCTCTCCCCTCTCACCCTCTCCTCTCTCTCTCTCTCCCCTTCTCTCTTTCTCTCTTCCTCCCCTCTCTTCTCTCTCTCTCTCTCCCTCCCCTCTCTCTCTGTCTCTCTCTCTCTCTCTCCCTCTCACTCCGCTCTGTACCCATTCTCTCTCTCTCTCCCTGCTCACTCTGCTCTGTACCCATTCTCTCTCTCTCTCTCCCCTCTCTCTCTCTCTCTCTCTCTCCCCTGCTCACTCTGCTCTGTACCCATTCTCTCTCTCTCTCTCTCCCTCTCTCTCTCTCTCTCTCTCTCTTCTATCTCTATCTCTCCTGCTCACTCTGCTCTGTACCCATTCTCTCTCTCTCTCTCTCTCTGTACCCTCTCTCTCTCTCTCTCTTCTCTCTCTCTCTCTCCTGCTAACGCTGCTCTGTACCCATTCTCTCTCTCTCTCTCTCTCTCTCTCTATCTCTATCTCTATCTCCCCTCTCCTGCTCACTCTGCTCTGTACCCATTCTCTCTCTCTCTCTCTCTCTCTCTCGTTCTCTCTCTCTCTTGCTCTCTTTCTCTCTCTCAATTTAATTCAATGCAATGTGCTTTATAAACATTACATTACAAAGGTTTCAGAGGAATAGAGAAATGGCAAGTGTCATATTATGTGCAAATAGCTTAAGTACAAAAGGGAAAATAAATAAGCATAAATATGGGTTGTATTTACAGTGGTGTTTGTTCTTCACTGGTTGCCCTTTTCTTGTGGCAACAGGTCACAAATCTTGCTGCTGTGATGGCACACTGTGGTATTTCATCCAATAGATATATGGGAGTCTCTCTCTCACTCACACACACACACACACACACACACACCTTCCTTTCTCTCTGGGTGAAATGACCCATCTGCTTGGCTCTTCTAATTAGAAACATTTGGTTGTCAGCACATTATGGCAGCATGTGCCGGGCATACTTTCCTAAACACTCGGCCCCAACGTGACGGGCTACAAACACAACCACCACGGGGAGAGGAGACCATCACAAGGGCACATTGAACTGTAACATGAAAGAGAAAATATGCACCTATTCCTCAGGCTCTGCATAGAAAAGACATTTTAAAAAGTAAATCCTATCTGCATCTCTAATATTCTCCCAAAGTTGATTTATTGGTGAGCTGCTTAGGCACAGGTAGGCCTATGCTACAGTAAACTGCCACATGCATATATTACATCACTTCCACATGTATGTACCCTACAGCTGCATCATCAGTAACTAACAGCCTACCGGGTGTACAGAAATACAATTTGAAGATACTTCAGTATAAAAAATATGAAAATATATAAATCTCCATCATCATTCTGAGCCTGCCTGTCCTTCGCCTGTCTGCTTTTCTTTTGCCATCCATCCATCTCTCTCCCTCTATCTCGCCATCCATCCATCTGGCTCTCCCTCTATCTCGCCATCCATCCATCTGTCTCTCCTCTATCTCGCCATCCATCCATCTGTCTCTCCCTCTATCTCGCCATCCATCCATCTGTCTCTCCCTCTATCTCGCCATCCATCCATCTGTCTCTCCCTCTATCTCGCCATCCATCCATCTGGCTCTCCCTCTATCTCGCCATCCATCCATCTGTCTCTCCCTCTATCTCGCCATCCATCCATCTGTCTCTCCCTCTATCTCGCCATCCATCCATCTGTCTCTCCTCTATCTCGCCATCCATCCATCTGTCTCTCCCTCTATCTCGCCATCCATCCATCTGTCTCTCCCTCTATCTCGCCATCCATCCATCTGTCTCTCCCTCTATCTCGCCATCCATCCATCTGTCTCTCCCTCTATCTCGCCATCCATCCATCTGTCTCTCCCTCTATCTCGCCATCCATCCATCTGTCTCTCCCTCTATCTCGCCATCCATCCATCTGTCTCTCCCTCTATCTCACCATCCATCCATCTGTCTCTCCCTCTATCTCACCATCTATCCATCTGTCTCTCCCGTTATCTCGCCATCCATTTGAGCATTCTGTCTGACCAGTCTGTTTATGTGGAGATTATGTAGACAGGGGTTGTATATTTTTCCGCATTACCAACCGTCGTTCCACACAGTAACAGCATGCTGTACAAATGTGACGGCTTTGTACTTGACCGGATGCTAAATCACCTCTTAGCGCTGGAGGATTTATCTAAAGTGTATGTGTGGGCTGGAGGAACAGGGAATGCAGGGCTTCAATACTGCTCCAAGAGGTGCATGCTTTTGTTCTAGCACTAACACATCTGATTCAGCTAATCAAGGTCTCGATGGTTACTTCATTCATTGAATTGAGCGTGTTTGTGCTGGGCTTGAACAAAATCACCTCCATCCGCTCTCCAGAACCTGGGCTGGTAACTACTGTGTTAAATGTTATGATATCTATGATACCTCACTATGTGGCTGCAGCATACCTCCAGTTTCTTCCCTAGCCCATCCCCAGTCTACCTACTGACTCAGTGTGGTCTGGTCTGTGGTGCTCAAGGTTGCACTGCTCGCTAATATAAACAGACCACAGGAGCCTCAGGAACTGCAGGGCTGAACTCTGATCTCTGCGGTGAAAGGTTGGCATAATTGAAACCTGGAGAGAGCTCTGGAGAGCTGAACAGTGTACTGCGTCGGAGAGAGTCCTGACCTGAGGTCATCTTCCTCCCCCTTCCTCATCCTCCCACCTCGCACATCTCTCTTTCTTTCCCCTGAGCTTCCTTTAATGATTTGATCATATGCACCTCGCGCCATCGGAAGCTCCACACCTGAACGGTGGCCAATATTCACCTCCTTGCTGTCATGGTACTTACTGTATCAAATTCTGAGAGGTCTTTGGAGAAGCTAACCTGAAGGACACAGAGATGCTGAATGGTGAAAATCCTTGTTTGCTGTGTTTTTTTTGTCCCCAAAACACGTGTAAATAATGGACTATTCATTTTGCCTTCCTGTATTATACTGATGCTAAAATGTTTATTCTATTCTACTGAGCCATTTACTTTATGTTCGTATTCTTATATTTTATAACGTCTTATTGTTGTTGAAATGTCGAGTGGGAATCTGCAAGTAAGCATTTTGTTGGACAGTGTGTACCATGTGTATCCTGTACATATGACGAACGCAACTTGAAAATTGTTAGGGTGTTCTGCAGAATCAGTTATTCTCGTCTGTAAAAGCAACGGAAGAGACACCTAAAGCTCAGTTGGTAGAGCATGGCGCTTGCAATACCATGTTTGTGTTCGATTCCCACGGGGGACCAGTATGAAATGTATGCACTCACTACTGTAAGTCGCTCTGGATAAGAGCATCTGCTAAATGATTCAAATGTAAATGTAAAAATGTAATTCTGACAGTCTTGGAAAGAAGCAGACGAAAGGCTGACCTCAAGGTGTGAGACACAATATATCATTGTACAACAGCTTCACTAAAAAACACTGCATCCCAGTTTGAATACCTTAAAGTTTCATAATTCCTTCCCTCCTTGGCCCATCTGGCTATTCTGGATTGGTGAATGCAATAAGGAAGAACAAAACCTGCTTGGTAACATAACAGATGTGATTGTTGAAGTGGATTAAAAGCCTGCCCACACACTGTGCTTCAACAAGGTGGCCAATGGTCGCCCCCTAGTGCAATCTGAGATCCATTGGACGTCCAACTCTGATGTCACCCCTTTGAAGATTGAATTTAAAATGGTTAAGGTTAGGGTTTAGTGTAGGGACATCCCAAGGATCATGGATAGCACTAACCCTAGTGTGGGGCATGGTTGAATGGAGACAAGGGGATTGATTGAATAGTATCGCCATCCAGTGGAGGCAGTTGGGGACACATCCAACACCCTCAGACAGGAGAGAGCAGCGAAAACTCATGTGCAGAACTGGGCAGTTCAGTCTTGATTCAGGGCAGAAGGAGAGACACTCAACTGGAGAGGGATATACAGCAGCAGCATACTATACTTCCACACTGGTTTTATCGCCACCCCAAAAAAACACTGTTGGAAAAATAACCGGAGAAGAATACATATGCATCTATTTCCCCTCAGGAAACTGAAAAGGTTTGGCATGGGTCCTCACATCCTCAAAAAGTTATACAGCTGCACCATCGAGAGCATCCTGACCGGTTGCATCACTGCCTGGTATGGCAACTGCTCGGCCTCCTACCGCAAGGCACTACAGAGGTTACTGTGTACTCCAATACATCACTTGTGCCAAGCTTCCTGCCATCCAGGATCCCTATACCAGGTGGAAGGCCCTAAAAATGGTCAAAGACGGTTCTCTCTGCTACCGCACGGCAAGCGGTACCGGAGCGCTGAGTCTAGGTCCAAAAGGCTTCTTAACAGCTTCTACCCCCAAGCCATAAGACTCCTGAACAGCTAATCAAATGGCAACCCCCCCCCCCACCCCAACCCCCTCTTTTATGCTGCTGCTACTCTCTGGTTATTATCTATGGATAGTCACTTTACCTCTACCCACATGTACATATTAGCTCAATTACCTCGACTAACCTGTGCCCCCGCACATTGACTCTGTACCGGTACCACCTGTATATAGCCCCGCTATTGTTATTTTACTGCTGCTCTTTAATGTTATTTTTATTTTTATTTCTCACTTGTGTATTTTTTACCTAACACTTATTTTTCTTAAAACTGAATTGTTGGTTAAGGGCTTGTAAGTAAGCATTTCACTTTCATTTCACTGACAAATAACATTTGATTTGATTTGACTTGATTTACATTGGATGCTGTAGCAGGCTATAATCAATCCACCATCCTATAGTTACTTGTTATGAGCTATTCACATTTTACCACGAGGTGTCAGGCTTTCCCATAGCAATGACAGCAGCCATACACCAGCCCAGCTATAGAGGGATTCACCTTTTCGGGGGGAGTTTGCTTCCCTTTCACCAATCTCCTTTTATTCACATTGACATCAAATGGAGACGCATTGGAAAATGAAACAATGCATTTCAGGGCCCAGTCACTGGCTAATATATGTAAAGGGCCCAGTCACTGGCTAATATATGTAAAGAGCCCAGTCACTGGCTAATATATGTAAAGGGCCCAGTCACTGGCTAATATATGTAAAGGGCCCAGTCACTGGCTAATATATGTAAAGGGCCCAGTCAACTGGCTAATATATGTAAAGGGCCCAGTCACTGGCTAATATATGTAAAGGGCCCAGTCAACTGGCTAATATATGTAAAGGTCCCAGTCAACTGGCTAATATATGTAAAGGGCCCAGTCACTGGCTAATATATGTAAAGGTCCCAGTCACTGGCTAATATATGTAAAGGTCCCAGTCACTGGCTAATATATGTAAAGGGCCCAGTCAACTGGCTAATATATGTAAAGGGCCCAGTCAACTGGCTAATATATGTAAAGGTCCCAGTCACTGGCTAATATATGTAAAGGTCCCAGTCAACTGGCTAATATATGTAAAGGTCCCAGTCAACTGGCTAATAAATGTACAGGGCCCAGACACTGGCTAATAAATGTACAGGGCCCAGACACTGGCTAATAAATGTACAGGGCCCAGACACTGGCTAATATATGTACAGGGCCCGGACACTGGCTAATATATGTACAGGGCCCAGACACTGGCTAATATATGTACAGGGTTATGTGTGTGTGTGTGTGTGTGTGTGTGTGTGTGTGTGTGTGTGTGTGTGTGTGTGTGTGTGTGTGTGTGTGTGTGTGTGTGTGTGTGTGTGTGTGTGTGTGTGTGTGTGTCTTCATCGGTATCTCACTGTATGCCAAACTCCCATGAAACTCCTTCAGGGTGTAGCTGTAAAACCAGACAGTTCTATTTCCTCTGTTGACAAAACACAACTGCTGGTACAACCTTTGTGACGCAAATAGGTTTCACATTAAAGATTGAGGAAAACAATAGGTTTCACATTAAAGATTGAGGAAAACAATAGGTTTCACATTAAAGATTGAGGAAAACAATAGGTTTCACATTAAAGATTGAGGAAAATAATAGCCATAAAGCTTCTCTATGTCCCCAATTGAAGCCTGTCAATTTCTATCTCTCTGGGACCCCAAAATGACGTCCCCCCCCAAAATGAATCACAAATTACCCTTCTCATCCATGGCTGCTCACCCTTTCCCACCCAAATCAAAAGGGGGGGAGTCACTAGAGGTCATGTCTGGGCACGCCCCAGGAGAATAGCAGGGTTTCTGTCTGCCCGTCCCTGCCCAGCCCTTTAACAGCTCTCTATGGTCCCTATAGCAACAGCCAGGGTCTAGAGAAGGCCGCAGACTGGGGTGTCAAACCAGATGCCCATAATTAACGTTATTATACAGAGGTGTCAGCCCAGCCAGTCTCCCCTTAATAGAGGCAGACACTCTCCCAGACCAGCCAGTCTCCCCTTAATAGAGGCAGACACTCTCCCAGACCAGCCAGTCTCCCCTTAATAGAGGCAGACACTCTCCCAGACCAGCCAGTCTCCCCTTAATAGAGGCAGACACTCTCTCAGACCAGCCAGTCTCCCCTCCACAGAGGCAGCAGACAGACACTCTCCCAGACCAGCCAGTCTCCCCCAGACACTCTTCCAGACCAGCCAGTCTCCCCTCCACAGAGGCAGACACTCTCCCAGACCAGCCAGTCTCCCCTTAATAGAGGCAGACACTCTCCCAGACCAGCCAGTCTCCCCTTAATAGAGGCAGTCAGACCAGCCAGTCTCCCCTCCACAGAGGAAAACACTCTCTCAGACCAGCCAGAGAGGCAGACACTCTCCCAGACCAGCCAGTCTCCCCTTAATCTCCCAGACCAGCCAGTCTCCCCTTAATAGAGGCAGACACTCTCCCAGACCAGCCAGTCCCCCTCTATGACTGGCGAGCAGTGTGTGTGTGTGTGTGTGTGTGTGTATGTGTGTGTGTGTGTGTGTGTGTGTATGTGTGTGTGTGTGTGTGTGTGTGTGTGTGTGTGTGTGTGTGTGTGTGTGTGTGTGTGTGTGTGTGTGTGTGTGTGTGTGTGTGTGTGTGTGTGTGTAGGCTGGGTGAAAATGACTGTCCAGTGATCACATTCCATGTTTTCATATGACCGCCAGTTGATCATAGTGATGACGGCTCCAGCCATAATGATCCAGTGTTGAGCCACAACCCAGCAGGAAACACCACCTACACACCCACTTAGAGAGCACTGCTTTAGGGGTTCAAATTGACTGCATTATATATCATTATAGCGCATTCTGCAGAATCGATTATGCCTTTTGTCTGTCTGAGCATTAGTGAGGTTGGGCGCTGATATTGGACGATTAGGCCTGGCTCCGCATTCGGTGTTCCAATTAATCCCAAAGGTGTTCGAAAGGGTTGAGGTCAGGTCTCTGTCAAGTTCTTCCACCGATCTCAACAAGCCATTTCTGTATAGTCCACGCTTTGTGCAAGGGGGCATTGCTATGCTGAAACAAGAAAGGGTCTTCCCCAAATTGTTGCCACAAAGTTGTAAGAACAGAATCGTCTAGAATGTCCTTGTACACTGTAGAGTTAAGATTTTCCTTCACTGGAGCGAAGGGGCCTAGCCCAAACCATGATAAACAGCCCCAGACCATTATTCCTCCTCCACCAAATTTTACAGTTGGCACTCTGTATTGTGGCATGTAGCGTTCTCCAGATTCCTCTGTTGGACTGCCAGATGGTGAAGAGTGATTCATCACTCCAGAGAACGCGTTTCCACTGCGCCAGAGTCCAATGGCGGTGAGTTTTACACCACTCCAGCCAACACTAGACATTGCGCATGGTGATCTTAGGCTTGTGTCCGGCTGCTCAGCCATGGGAACCCATTTCATGAAGCTCCCAATTAACATTTCTTGTGCTGACATTGCTTCCAGAGGCAGTTTGGAACTCGGTTGTGAGTGTTACAACCGAGGTCAGGCGAATTCTATATGCTACTAACTTCAGCATTCGCCGGTCCCATTTTTTGAGCTTGTGTGGCCTACCACTTCACGGCTGAGCCGTTGTTTCTCCTAGACGTTTCCATTTCACAGTAACAGCACTTACAGTTGACAGGGGCAGCTCTAGCAGGGCAGGAATTTTCACAAACTGACTTGTTGGAAAGTCACTGAGCTCTTCAGTAAGGCCATTCTACTGCCAATGTTTGTCTATGGAGATTGAATGGCTGTACACCTGTCAGCAAATCCACTAATTTGAAGGGGTGTCCACATACTTCTGTATAAATAGTGTACATACAATTTACAGTACAAAATCATGGAAATAGCATGAGTTTCCTGCCCTCATCTGAGCTTCAGAATAACTAACTGAACCATTGTGGATTAGACAGCAGCACATTTCAGAAGATCAATCAAGGATCACTCAGATTTAGCCCAATCAAAGGTCAACACAATGACGAAGATACTATCGCCCCTGGCTTTCTATAGGTCAAGCCCTGACCTGGTCAATCTGATCAGCCCTGATTGGGTTAAAGATGCATCCGTCTGCTGTCCGTCAAATGACATAAGAGGTCACTCAATCGATGCACTATCCTATAGTTTATCAACACTCTCCCTGGTCACCGACACACTCCCTGACCATAAAGGTCAAGGGGTCATCTGACTCTCTGTCCCTGACCAGTCCCACTTGTCTACGTTACATAATGAGTTTCAAGCAACTTTGTCTGTAGACAAGTATTTTACAGCCAGGCAGGCAGTCTGTAAAAAGGACTGTACAGCCAGGGAGGCAGTCTGTAAAAAGGACTGTACAGCCAGGGAGGCAGTCTGTAAAAAGGACTGTACAGCCAGGCAGGCAGTCTGTAAAAAGGACTGTACAGCCAGGGAGGCAGTCTGTAAAAAGGACTGTACAGCCAGGGAGGCAGTCTGTAAAAAGGACTGTACAGCCAGGGAGGGAGTCTGTAAAAAGGACTGTACAGACAGGGAGGGAGTCTGTAAAAGGACTGTACAGCCAGGGAGGCAGTCTGTAAAAAGGACTGTACAGCCAGGGAGGGAGTCTGTAAAAGGACTGTACAGCCAGGGAGGCAGTCTGTAAAAAGGACTGTACAGCCAGGCATCAGTCTGTAAAAGGACTGTACAGCCAGGCATCCGTCTGTAAAAGGACTGTACAGCCAGGCATCAGTCTGTATAAAGGACTGTACAGCCAGGCATCAGTCTGTATAAAGGACTGTACAGCCAGGGAGGCAGTCTGTAAAAGGACTGTACAGCCAGGGAGGCAGTCTGTAAAAAGGACTGTACAGCCAGGGAGGCAGTCTGTAAAAAAAAGGACTGTAGAGCCAGGGAGGGAGTCTGTAAAAAGGACTGTACAGCCAGGGAGGCAGTCTGTAAAAAGGACTGTACAGCCAGGGAGGGAGTCTGTAAAAAGGACTGTACAGCCAGGGAGGGAGTCTGTAAAAAGGACTGTACAGCCAGGGAGGCAGTCTGTAAAAAGGACTGTACAGCCAGGCATCAGTCTGTAAAAAGGACTGTACAGCCAGGCATCCGTCTGTAAAAAGGACTGTACAGCTAGGCATCAGCCTGTGGCGGACTGCAATAGCATCGAATAGTCCCCGTGATATGCAACTGTTCAGGGAAGTCCGGAACCAATACACGCAGTCAGTCAGGAAAGCTAAGGCCAGCTTCTTCAGGCAGAAGTTTGCATCCTGTAGCTCCAACTCCAAAAAGTTCTGGGACACTGTGAAGTCCATGGAGAACAAGAGCACCTCCTCCCAGCTGCCCACTGCACTGAGGCTGTAAAAAGGTAACACGGTCACCACCGATAAATCCATGATTATCGAAAACTTCAATAAGCATTTCTCAACGGCTGGCCATGCCTTCCGCCTGGCTACTCCAACCTCGGCCAACAGCTCCTCCCCCGGCAGCTCCTCGCCCAAGCCTCTCCAAGTTCTCCTTTACCCAAATCCAGATAGCAGATGTTCTGAAAGAGCTGCAAAACCTGGACCCGTACAAATCAGCTGGGCTTGACAATCTGGACCCCTATTTCTGAAACTATCCGCCGCCATTGTCGCAACCCCTATTACCAGCCTGTTCAACCTCTCTTTCATATCGTCTGAGATCCCCAAGGATTGAAAGCTGCCGCAGTCATCCCCCTCTTCAAAGGGGAGACACCCTGGACCCAAACTGTTACAGACCTATATCCATCCTGCCCTGCCTATCTAAGGTCTTACACAGTGTAAGGGGAAAGCCAAGTCAACAAACAGGTCACTGACCATCTCAAATCCCACCGTACCTTCTCCGCTGTGCAATCTGGCTTCCGAGCCGGTCACAGGGAGTCCGGGTGCACCTCAGCCACACTCAAGGTACTAAACGATATCATAACCGCCATCGATAAAAGACAGTACTGTGCAGCCGTCTTCATCGACCTTGCCCGGGCGGGGCTTTCGGGACTCTGTCAATCACCATATTCTCATCGGCAGACTCAGTAGCCTCGGTTTTCGGATGACTGCCTTGCCTGGTTCACCAATTACTTTGCAGACAGAGTTCAGTGTGTCAAATCGGAGGGCATGCTGTCCGGTCCTCTGGCAGTCTCTATACAGCCAGGGGGGGTACCACAGGGTTCAATTCTCGGGCCGACTCTTTTCTCTGTGTATATCAATGATGTTGCTCTTGCTGCGGGCGATTCCCTGATCCACCTCTACGCAGACGACACCATTCTATATACTTTCGGCCCGTCATTGGACACTGTGCTATCTAACCTCCAAACAAGCTTCAATGCCATACAACACTCCTTCCGTGGCCTCCAACTCCTCTTAAACGCTAGTAAAACCAAATGCATGCTTTTCAACCGATCGCTGCCTGCACCCGCATGCCCGACTAGCATCACCACCCTGGATGGTTCCGACCTTGAATATGTGGACATCTATAAGTACCTAGGTGTCTGGCTAGACTGCAAACTCTCCTTCCAGACTCATATCAAACACCTCCAATCAAAAATCAAATCAAGAGTCGGCTTTCTATTCCGCAACAAAGCCTCCTTCTGTAAAAAGGACTGTACACTCACGCCGCCAAGCTTACCCTAGTAAAACTGACTATCCTACCAATCCTCGACTTCGGCGATGTCATCTACAAAATGGCTTCCAACACTCTACTCAGCAAACTGGATGCAGTATATCACAGTGCCATCCGTTTTGTCACTAAAGCACCTTATACCACCCACCACTGCGACTTGTATGCTCTAGTCGGCTGGCCCTCGCTAGCCATATTCGTCGCCAGACCCACTGGCTCCAGGTCATCTACAAGTCCATGCTAGGTAAAGCTCCGCCTTATCTCAGTTCACTGGTCACGATGGCAACACCCATCCGTAGCACGCGCTCCAGCAGGTGTATCTCACTGATCATCCCTAAAGCCAACACCTCAGCCGCCTTTCGTTCCAGTACTCTGCTGCCTGTGACTGGAACGAATTGCAAAAATCGCTGAAGTTGGAGACTTTTATCTCCCTCACCAACTTCAAACATCAGCTATCTGAGCAGCTAACCGATCGCTGCAGCTGTACATAGTCTATTGGTAAATAGCCCACCCATTTTCACCTACCTCATTCCCATACTGTTTTTATTTATTTACTTTTCTGCTCTTTTGCACACCAATATCTCTACCTGTACATGACCATCTGATCATATATCACTCCAGTGTTAATCTGCAAAATTGTAACTATTCGTCTACCTCCTCATGCCTTTTGCACACATTGTACATTGTATATAGACTCCCCCTTTGTTTTCTACTGTGTTATTGACTTGTTAATTTGTTTATTCCATGTGTAACTCTGTGTTGTCTGCTCACACTGCTATGCTTTATCTTGGCCAGGTCGCAGTTGTAAATGAGAACTTGTTCTCAACTAGCCTACCTGGTTAAATAAAGGTGAAATAAAAAAAATAAAAAAAATAAAAATAAAGGACTGTACAGTCAGGCATCAGTCTGTATAAAGGACTGTACAGCCAGGGAGGCAGTCTGTAAAAAGAACTGTACAGCCAGGGAGGGAGTCTGTAAAAAGGACTGTACAGCCAGGGAGGCAGTCTGTAAAAAGGACTGTACACACAGGCATCAGTCTGTAAAAAGGACTGTACAGCCAGGCATCCGTCTGTAAAAAGGACTGTACAGCCAGGCATCAGTCTGTATAAAGGACTGTACAGCCAGGCATCAGTCTGTAAAAAGGATTGTACAGCCAGGCATCAGTCTGTATAAAGGATTGTACAGCCAGGCATCAGTCTGTATAAAGGACTGTACAGCCAGGCATCAGTCTGTATAAAGGACTGTACAGTCAGGCATCAGTCTGTATAAAGGACTGTACAGCCAGGGAGGCAGTCTGTAAAAAGAACTGTACAGCCAGGGAGGGAGTCTGTAAAAAGGACTGTACAGCCAGGGAGGGAGTCTGTAAAAAGGACTGTACAGCCAGGGAGGCAGTCTGTAAAAAGGACTGTACAGCCAGGCATCAGTCTGTAAAAAGGACTGTACAGCCAGGCATCCGTCTGTAAAAAGGACTGTACAGCCAGGCATCAGTCTGTAAAAGGACTGTACAGCCAGGCATCAGTCTGTAAAAAGGACTGTACAGCCAGGCATCAGTCTGTAAAAGGACTGTACAGCCAAGGACTGTACAGCCAGGCAGGCAGTCTGTAAAAAGGACTGTACAGCCAGGGAGGCAGTCTGTAAAAGGACTGTACAGCCAGGGAGGAGTCTGTAAAAAGGACTGTACAGCCAGGGAGGGAGTCTGTAAAAAGGACTGTACAGCCAGGGCGGCAGTCTGTAAAAAGGACTGTACAGCCAGGCATCAGTCTGTAAAAAGGATTGTACAGCCAGGCATCCGTCTGTAAAAAGGACTGTACAGCCAGGCATCAGTCTGTATAAAGGACTGTACAGCCAGGCATCAGTCTGTATAAAGGACTGTACAGCCAGGGAGGCAGTCTGTAAAAAGGACTGTACAGCCAGGCATCAGTCTGTAAAAAGGACTGTACAGCCAGGCATCAGTCTGTAAAAAGGACTGTACAGCCAGGTAGGCAGTCTGTAAAAAATACTGTACAGCCAGGCATCAGTCTGTAAAAAGGACTGTACAGCCAGGGAGGCAGTCTGTAAAAAGGACTGTACAGCCAGGGAGGCAGTCTGTAAAAAGGACTGTACAGCCAGGCATCAGTCTGTAAAAAGGACTGTACAGCCAGGCATCAGTCTGTAAAAAGGACTGTACAGCCAGGGAGGGAGTCTGTAAAAAGGACTGTACAGCCAGGGAGGCAGTCTGTAAAAAGGACTGTACAGCCAGGGAGGCAGTCTGTAAAAAGGACTGTACAGCCAGGGAGGGAGTCTGTAAAAAGGACTGTACAGCCAGGGAGGCAGTCTGTAAAAAGGACTGTACAGCCAGGGAGGGAGTCTGTAAAAAGGACTGTACAGCCAGGGAGGGAGTCTGTAAAAAGGACTGTACAGCCAGGCAGGCAGTCTGTAAAAAGGACTCTACAGCCAGGCAGGCAGTCTGTAAAAAGGACTGTACAGCCAGGGAGGGAGTCTGTAAAAAGGACTGTACAGCCAGGGAGGCAGTCTGTAAAAAGGACTGTACAGCCAGGGAGGGAGTCTGTAAAAGGACTGTACAGCCAGGGAGGCAGTCTGTAGGCAAAAGGACTGTACAGCCAGGGAGGCAGTCTGTAAAAAGGACTGTACAGCCAGGGAGGCAGTCTGTAAAAAGGACTGTACAGCCAGGGAGGCAGTCTGTAAAAAGGACTGTACAGCCAGGGAGGCAGTCTGTAAAAAGGACTGTACAGCCAGGGAGGGAGTCTGTAAAAGGACTGTACAGCCAGGGAGGAGTCTGTAAAAGGACTGTACAGCCAGGGAGGCAGTCTGTAAAAGGACTGTACAGCCAGGCATCAGTCCAGGACTGTACAGCCAGGCATCAGTCTGTCTGTAAAAGGACTGTACAGCCAGGCATCAGTCTGTAAAAGGACTGTACAGCCAGGCATCCAGTCTGTAAAAAGGACTGTACAGCCAGGCATCAGTCTGTAAAAAGGACTGTACAGCCAGGCAGTCTGTAAAAAGGAAAAAATACTGTACAGCCAGGCATCAGTCTGTAAAAAGGACTGTACAGCCAGGCAGGCAGTCTGTAAAAAGGACTGTACAGCCAGGAGGCAGTCTGTAAAAAGGACTGTACAGCCAGGGGAGGGAGTCTGTAAAAGGACTGTACAGCCAGGGAGGGAGTCTGTACAAAAAGGACTGTACAGCCAGGGAGGCAGTCTGTAAAAAGGACTGTACAGCCAGGCAGGCAGTCTGTCAAAAAGGACTGTACAGCCAGGAGGCAGTCTGTAAAAAGGACTGTACAGCCAGGAGGCAGTCTGTAAAAGGACTGTACAGCCAGGGAGCAGGAGTCTGTAAAAGGACTGTACAGCCAGGGAGGGAGTCTGTACAGCCAGGGAAAAGGACTGTACAGCCAGGCAGGCAGTCTGTAAAAAGGACTGTACAGCCAGGGAGGGAGTCTGTAAAAGGACTGTACAGCCAGGGAGGCAGTCTGTAAAAAGGACTGTACAGCCAGGGAGGAGTCTGTAAAAGGACTGTACAGCCAGGGAGGCAGTCTGTAAAAAGTACTGTACAGCCAGGGAGGCAGTCTGTAAAAAGGACTGTACAGCCAGGGAGGCAGTCTGTAAAAAGGACTGTACAGCCAGGGAGGGAGTCTGTAAAAAGGACTGTACAGCCAGGGAGGGAGTCTGTAAAAAGGACTGTACAGACAGGGAGGCGGTCTGTAAAAAGGACTGTACAGCCAGGCATCAGTCTGTAAAAAGGACTTTACAGCCAGGCATCCGTCTGTAAAAAGGACTGTACAGCCAGGCATCAGTCTGTATAAAGGACTGTACAGCCAGGCATCAGTCTGTATAAAGGACTGTACAGCCAGGGAGGCAGTCTGTAAAAAGGACTGTACAGCCAGGGAGGGAGTCTGTAAAAAGGACTGTACAGCCAGGGAGGCAGTCTGTAAAATGGACTGTACAGCCAGGGAGGGAGTCTGTAAAAAGGACTGTACAGCCAGGGAGGGAGTCTGTAAAAAGGACTGTACAGCCAGGGAGGCAGTCTGTAAAAAGGACTGTACAGCCAGGCATCAGTCTGTAAAAAGGACTGTACAGCCAGGCATCCGTCTGTAAAAAGGACTCTACAGCCAGGCAGGCAGTCTGTAAAAAGGACTGTACAGCCAGGGAGGGAGTCTGTAAAAAGGACTGTACAGCCAGGGAGGCAGTCTGTAAAAAGGACTGTACAGCCAGGGAGGGAGTCTGTAAAAAGGACTGTACAGCCAGGGAGGCAGTCTGTAAAAAGGACTGTACAGCCAGGGAGGCAGTCTGTAAAAAGGACTGTACAGCCAGGGAGGCAGTCTGTAAAAAGGACTGTACAGCCAGGGAGGCAGTCTGTAAAAAGGACTGTACAGCCAGGGAGGCAGTCTGTAAAAAGGACTGTACAGCCAGGGAGGGAGTCTGTAAAAAGGACTGTACAGCCAGGGAGGGAGTCTGTAAAAAGGACTGTACAGCCAGGGAGGCAGTCTGTAAAAAGGACTGTACAGCCAGGCATCAGTCTGTAAAAAGGACTGTACAGCCAGGCATCCGTCTGTAAAAAGGACTGTACAGCCAGGCATCAGTCTGTAAAAAGGACTGTACAGCCAGGCATCCGTCTGTAAAAAGGACTGTACAGCCAGGCATCAGTCTGTAAAAAGGACTGTACAGCCAGGTAGGCAGTCTGTAAAAAATACTGTACAGCCAGGCATCAGTCTGTAAAAAGGACTGTACAGCCAGGCAGGCAGTCTGTAAAAAGGACTGTACAGCCAGGCAGGCAGTCTGTAAAAAGGACTGTACAGCCAGGGAGGGAGTCTGTAAAAAGGACTGTACAGCCAGGGAGGGAGTCTGTAAAAAGGACTGTACAGCCAGGGAGGCAGTCTGTAAAAAGGACTGTACAGCCAGGGAGGGAGTCTGTAAAAAGGACTGTACAGCCAGGGAGGCAGTCTGTAAAAAGTACTGTACAGCCAGGGAGGCAGTCTGTAAAAATGACTGTACAGCCAGGGAGGCAGTCTTTAAAAGGACTGTACAGCCAGGGAGGGAGTCTGTAAAAGGACTGTACAGCCAGGGAGGCAGTCTGTAAAAGGACTGTACAGCCAGGGAGGCAGTCTGTAAAAAGGACTGTACAGCCAGGGAGGCAGTCTGTAAAAAGGACTGTACAGCCAGGGAGGGAGTCTGTAAAAAGGACTGTACAGCCAGGGAGGGAGTCTGTAAAAGGACTGTACAGCCAGGGAGGCGGTCTGTAAAAAGGACTGTACAGCCAGGCATCAGTCTGTAAAAGGAAAAGGACTTACAGCCAGGCATCAGTCTGTAAAAGGACTGTACAGCCAGGCATCAGTCTGTATAAAGGACTGTACAGCCAGGCATCAGTCTGTACAAAGGACTGTACAGCCAGGGAGGCAGTCTGTAAAAGGACTTTACAGCCAGGGAGGAGTCTGTAAAGTCTGTAAAAGGAGGACTGTACAGCCAGGGAGGCAGTCTGTAAAATGGACTGTACAGCCAGGGAGTCTGGAGTCTGTACAGCCAAAAGGACTGTACAGCCAGGGAGGGAGTCTGTAAAAAGGACTTTACAGCCAGGGAGGCAGTCTGTAAAAAGGACTGTACAGCCAGGCATCAGTCTGTAAAAAGGACTGTACAGCCAGGCATCAGTCTGTAAAAAGGACTGTACAGCCAGGCATCCGTCTGTAAAAAGGACTTTACAGCCAGGCATCCGTCTGTAAAAAGGACTGTACAGCCAGGCATCAGTCTGTAAAAAGGACTGTACAGCCAGGCATCAGTCTGTATAAAGGACTGTACAGCCAGGCATCAGTCTGTATAAAGGACTGTACAGCCAGGGAGGCAGTCTGTAAACAGGGACTAACGGAGCCACTGAAAAGGTAGACATAGTGTGTAAATCATGAACAACAGAATGGCCAGTTGGTGATCCAGTCAGTGGTCTGTACGGCTCAGTTGTTTATTTGTTGGTGCCCTGTGGATTTCAGCCCCAGTCCAGTTGTTTATTTGTTGGTGCCCTGTGGATTTCAGCCCCAGTCCAGTTGTTTATTTGTTGGTGCCCTGTGGATTTCAGCCCCAGTCCAGTTGTTTATTTGTTGGTGCTCTGTGGATTTCAGCCCCAGTCCAGTTGTTTATTTGTTGGTGCCCAGTCCAGTTGTTTATTTCAGCCCCAGTCCAGTTGTTTATTTGTTGGTGCCCTAGTCCAGTTGTTTATTTGTTGGATTTCAGCCCCAGTCCAGTTGTTTATTTGTTGGTGCCCTGTGGATTTCAGCCCCAGTCCAGTTGTTTATTTGTTGGTGCCCTGTGGATTTCAGCCCCAGTCCAGTTGTTTATTTGTTGGTGCCCTGTGGATTTCAGCCCCAGTCCAGTTGTTTATTTGTTGATGCCCTGTGGATTTCAGCCCCAGTCCAGTTGTTTATTTTTTGATTTCCTGTGGATTTCAGCCCCAGTCCAGTTGTTTATTTGTTGATTTCCTGTGTTCAACAATATACAATATGAAAAAATGCATACATACAAAATGTGAACAAATAAAAACAGTTCATATACATTTGAAAACAATATAAGGTGTATTGCCTTCGTCTGGTCCACAGCACCCCAGTGCCTTTGGAGTGTCTGTAAAGCAGTGTTCTCCGATCCTGAACCTGATCGAGTTGCAGCCCATCACTAACATACCTGATTGGGCTTGATTAGTTGGGTTAGCCCTGGGGCTGGAACATCAATATGCACATCACAGCCCGTGGATTTGAAGATTTTCATAGATTTCTATGGGATTTATTCACTTTAGGGTCAGGGGTCATAGAGCCAGACACGATTTTATGGGTCCTCAAATAGAGAGAAATGGGGAGGCATGGGGTGTCTGGGCGAGATCAATTATAGGGTGGCTAGACACATGACGGTCACACTCCATGGATCTCCTCTACCACTGAATTCATCTTATGGTATTTCTCATGTTAACACTGAATTCATTTTATGGTGAGAAACACTATAAGACTAATTCAGTTTAAACATGAGAAATGCTATAAGATGAATTCAGTTTAACATGAGAAACACCCTAAGATGAATTCAGTTTAACATGAGAAACACTATAAGATTAATTCAGTTTAACATGAGAAACACCATGAGAATAATTCAGTGTTAACATGAGAAACACCCTAAAATGAATTCAGTTTAACATGAGAAACACTATAAGATGAATTCAATTTAACATGAGAAACACTATAAGATTAATTCAGTGTTAACATGAGAAACACTATAAGATGAATTCAGTGTTAACATGAGAAACACTATGAGATGAATTCAGTTTTAACATGAGAAACACTATAAGATGAATTCAGTTTAACATGAGAAACACTATGAGATGAATTCAGTTTAACATGAGAAGCACCATTGGATGAATTCAGTTTCAACATGAGAAACACCCTAAAAATGAATTGTTTATGCAACATTGACTCCCCTGTACATAGCCTTGCTACTGTAATTTTATTGTTGCTCCTTAATTATTTGTTATATTTCAACAACAAAAAATCTTAAAACTGAACTGTTGATTAAGAGCTTGTAAGTAAAGCATTTCACTGTAAGGTCTACACCTGTTGTATTCGGCGCATGTGACAAATAACATTTGATTTGATTTGATTTATTAATCACAAAATTCTGAATGATGACGATGTCTTATGTCAGATGAGATTCCCCTGTTCAATGCCTTCCCTTCACCTGGCATGTGGCTCAAACAGACTACTGTGAACCCCAATGCCCCATCCTCATAAGCTTGGCTGTAGCGTGCCTTTCCACAAAATTAGGGGACTTCACTCCCATAACAATTCAGGGGATCATCAAAAGCATAAAAAAGACCAATACCTTAGAAATGGTCATGTCCATTGATTTAAGGCACCTGCCCGCCCCAACTCTAACCATAAGAGCAAACAGTTCAGACTGCATCAGTTCCATATGAAAAAGTGAAAAAAGTTCATGCAAGAGCTACAGTTTCCAAGCCCAGGCTGGACTACAGTAGCCTGCAGTGCCTTCAGTAAGTATTCACACCCCTTGACTTTTTCCAGATTTTGTTGTGTTACAGCCTGGGTTTTTTTTGGTCACTGGCCTAGTCATAATACTACATAATGTCAAAGTGGAATTATATTTCTATACTTTTTTATAAATTAATAAAAAATCTCATGTTGAAATGTCTTGAGTCAATAAGAATTCAAGCCCTTTGTCATGGCAAGACTAAATAAGTGCAGGAGTACATATCTGCTTAACAAGTCACATAATAAATTGTATGGACTCACTCTGTGTGAAATAATAGTGTTTAGCATGATGTTTGACTACCTCATCGCTGTACCCCACACATACAATTATCTGTAAGGTCACTCAGTCAAGTAGTGAATTTCAAACACAGATTCAACCACAAAGACCAGGGAGGTTTTCTAATGCCTCGCAAAGAAGGGCTCCTATTGCTGGATGGGTCAAAAAAAAAGAGCAGACATTCAATATCTCTTTGAGCATGGTGAAGTTATTAATTACAATTTGGATGGTGTATCAATACACCCAGTCACTACATGATACAGGCGTCCTTCCTAACGCAGTTGCCGGAGAGGAAAGAAACCGCTCAGGGATTTCACCATGAGGCCAATGGTGACTTTAAAACAGTTACAGGGTTTAATGGCTGTGATAGGAATAACTGAGGATGGATCAACAACATTGTATTTACTCCACAATACTAACCTAATTGACAGAGTGAAAAGAAGGAAGCCTGTACAGAATAAAAGTAGTGCAAAACATGCATCCTGTTTGCAACAAGGCACTAAAGTAATACTGCAAAACAAATGTGGCCAAGCAATTAACGTTTTGGCCTGAATACAAAGTGTTATGTTTGGTGTAAATCCAATGCAACACATTACAGAGTACCATTCTCCATATTTTCAAGTGTTGTGGTGGCTGCATCATGTTATGGGTATGCTTGTAATCATTAAGGACTGGGGAGTTTTTCAGGATCCTAGAGAATCCTAGAGGAAAGCCTGGTTCAGTCTACTTTCAACCAGACACTTGGAGATGAATTCATCTTTCAGGAAGACAATTACCTAAAACACAAGGCCAAATTCTACACTGGAGTTGCTTACCAAGAAGACAGTGAATGTTCCTGAGAGGCCAAGTTACAGTTTTGACTTCCTGAATATGGTTGTCTAGCAATGATCAACAACCAATTTGACAGAGCTTGAATAATGTTTTTAAGAATAATGGGCAAATGCTGCACATTCCAGGTGTAGAGTCTCTTAGAGACATACCCAGAAAGCCTCACAGCTGTAATCACTAGGTGCTTCTACAAAGTATTGCCTCAGGGGTGTGAATACATATGTACATTTTCTAAAAACATGTTTTCACTTTGGTTTTCTGTGTAGATGGGTGAGTAAATAATGTATTTAATCAATTTTTAATTCAGGCTGTAACAAAACAAAATGTAGAATAAGTCAAGGGGTTTGAATACTTTCTGAAAGCAGTGTATATACTTTATGATGTCCTTCAGAAAGTGAAGTAGGCTCCATGGTCTCATTTTATTTGAGGTATACAGTAATTGTCTAGATCACGATTTTGTAGACGCCATGTTAAATTCGTTATTTGACAAACGTATGATTTTTCAATGATCCCATTTCATAGCAGTTCCACTGCATTTTTAAACATTGTTCCCCTTTAATCAGGGACTGATTTAGATCTGGGATACCAGGTGTGTGCAATTAATTATCTGGTCGAACAGAAATCCAGAAACCTCTGAACATCGTAGGGTAAGAGTTGAATACCCCTGTCCTACAGTATATGGCGTGAAGAAACTAGACCTACATGCTTTTTCAAGTCAAATGTAAACTAAATTACTTCTGAAATAAATTATCATTTTCTTTTCCACAAAATAGGCATATTGTGTAGTTTAGTCTAAATGTACTTTTTTTGTGTGAAGTTTATGCCTTTAGGCCCAAAAATCTAGTTTAGGCTGCTTTATATTCAGGCTCTTTACATTTTTGAATCACTTTAGACATATGCAACTACTGACATGATGACGAGTTCCTCAATGCCTGAATCTCAAAAGGTTGACGAACTCCCCACCACAGAGAGCGCGCGCTATTTTTTCATAATGAGCTGCACGACACGCCTTGAATTGCAATAGAGGCTCGCGCTTTGAGCTTGAACTTGACTGTCGGAATGTGCCTCGTGGGAACAGGCCAGAGTTTGCCCCCTCCTTTCATGATGCACAATTTGGTGTCAACTCGAATTATCATAAAACCCAGCCTGCTTCAAATTAAGGGACGAGAGGTGCTGAGAGCTAGTCTCTCTCACATCCAAGGCTGGGGAAGAATTAAGAGCTCCCTCGGTGAAGAAGCTCACTTGGGTACGTTTATTTTACAGACATTTCTACTTGAGAAAGTTTAGACCTAATATTTAATCCTAGGTACTTGTGTAACGTTAAACGAGAAATATTTGTAATTACTCACATTTTGATATTGACAATAAGTAAACGTTTGTAGGCAATATTTATTTTATTGTATACATTTCCAAGTAGGCCTATGCTGAATATTAGCCAAACTTTTATAGAGCATCATTAACATTTGCAAGAGTGTGATGTCGGCTTGCATGTAAGCCTATTCTACTTTTACTCAAGTGGGCCTAAGAAACTAGAGGTCTATTCTGATTAAATTATTTTCATCTTATTTTGAAAATTTATTTCGTTAACATAATTTCTTATTTCCTTGCAGGTGACTTTCAGACGTAACAACAGGTAATTTAAACAGGCATTAACTCCTTGTAGTAAAGCAATTTATGTTTTTAAACATAAAAAAACATTTATTTTGCAGTGTACATTTGCAGAAGGTTGTACTTAGTTAATTATCTTCAAAATATTAAGTATTCAATGTATACATTTAAATATACAGTAAAGTAGATAATAATGCATTTGTCTGATACAGTTTTGGTTATACATGTATAACCTTATTTGAATTAGCTCCCAAAAAATATTATTTTTATTTTTTATTTTTGAGTTCTTGGAACACATATATCTTCATCATATAAAATGTAGTCCACGATTCAGTGTGAAATTCTTATCAGGATTGTTAACATGATTATAATCATAACAATATATTATTATACAACTGCAAATCAATTGTTTGCCTAATAAGACAGTGTGCTATAATACTTGAATATAATAACCATGGGCAGCCTGAGATTACTCAATCTCTATCTTCATTGAATAATTTCCCTCTCAACATGGCTGATGTTACTGCACGGTACCGCACGCATGGCAAGCGGTGCCGGAGCTCAAATCTGGGACCAAAAGACTCCTGAACAGCTTCTACCATCGAGCCATAAGACAGCTGAACAGTTAGTCAAATGGCTACCCGGACACCCCCCAAATATCTAAATGTTACAACTGCAGCAAAGATGGCACCTGTTATTTCCAGAGGGAAAGAAAATAGATGATTCAATGCTTAAACAGGAAACTGTCTTGGTAATTCTTTAACATTTAACTTCTACTAGTTATGCATTTTATTCCCACTGAAAATCTATCTCTGTCTGTCTGTCTGTCTGTCTGTCTGTCTGTCTGTCTGTCTGTCTGTCTGTCTGTCTGTCTGTCTGTCTGTCTGTCTGTCTGTCTGTCTGTCTGTCTGTCTGTCTGTCTGTCTGTATGTCTGTCTCACTCACTCACTCACACACACACACACACACACACACACACACACACACACACACACACTCACTGAAAATAACAGGTGTACATTTTGCTCTGATAATAACAGATACAGTGGTCTAGTAGTCTAGTCTAGTGAATGTGGCCCTAAAAAAGGCTGTGTTGATGCTTTACTACTGTTGACCAATAAGAGTAAACTAACTGAAGGCCATGTAATGTACTTGAACTCATCATGACTTGTTGGCCACCAGAAGCATAGACAGAGTTTGGGAAACTCGGTCTTGATATTTTTTATTTCAATGACACAATGCTGGCACCAAAAGCTAAAACACATTCTAATTTCTAAATTAGAAGATTTTTGTGGAATGTTTTCTATCAACAAGGAGGACGGTTTGGTGAACTGTTATGTGTTTTTGCCATTTTGTGCATGGCTACGGTAGTCCAATGCAACATGCAAATATTGTAGAGGAAGCATATCCGCGGGAAGTAGGAGTGCTGAAAGTGCTGCAGCACCCCTGAAAAATCTGAATTAAAAAAAACATAAAAAAATATATGTATTTATATTTTATAGAGTGCAGGGCTTTTAAATGAATGCATGCCCTCGGGAGCTGAAATACTGCTGTGTTTATAATATTCCTGGCTAATCAATTCATTGTATTGATTGTCCAGTTAAAAGTTAACCCCGAAAGCTTCTTCAAAAGTTATTCGAGGATCCAATTAAAAGGGGTTATTTGAAGAACTTATAGGGGTTCCCCCACAGTTTCAATTTGGAGAACCTCTAAAGGATACTCCAGGAACCTTTTCTTTTTCGAGTGTAGGACGGTGCACAATTGGCCCAGCGTCGTCCGTGCTAGGGTTTGGCCGAGGAAGGCCGTCATTGTAAATAAGAATTTGTTCTTAACTGACTTGCCTGGTTAAATACATTTTTATCATCAGCCAGGGCTAGTTTGGATCTTTACACATTTTGTCTTTAGATATATGATCGTGTTTTTTTTACATATATGTTGTTGTTTTCACTGTCTGTTTCCCCACACATTCTTCCATGCTAAATAGACATAATAATCCATAAACTCTCCATACAATATTTAAATATTTGGACACTTATTTTAAATACACTTGTTTTACTATTTTGATCATATATACCTCGAGACTGTATCTGTATTTTCCTATGAAAAAGGCTTCACACACCATGATGTATAAAAACATGATAAATACCCTCACAACCAAATATAATGTGACAAAAGGGTCGTTTAAATGCAGTCCTTCACAATATGACTGCATTAATGATGTTAAACAATTTGCAGTTTTTCTACAGTGAACTACGTTATTTTGGACACAGTTAAATTAAATGTTGCAGTTGAACTGCAACATCACTCCACCTGAAAACACCATACACTGCAACATCCCTGCACCTGAAGACACCATACACTGCAACATCCCTGCACCTGAAGACACCATACACTGCAACATCCCTGCACCTGAAGACACCATACACTGCAACATCCCTGCACCTGAAGACACCATACACTGCAACATCCCTGCACCTGAAGACACCATACACTGCAACATCACTGCACCTGAAGAACATCACTGCAACATCACCTGAAAACACCATACACTGCAACATCACTGCACCTGAAGACACCATACACTGCAACATCCCTGCACCTGAAGACACCATACACTGCAACATCACTGCACCTGAAGACACCATACACTGCAACATCACTGCACCTGAAAACACCATACACTGCAACATCACTGCACCTGAAAACACCATACACTGCAACATGTGGTATTAAATGTGTTATTCTGTGGTATTCTATAAGTTTGGGATTTTGAACACGTAACTTAACATGTCAAGTAGCTATTTTTTGAGAAAGCATTCATTCTACAGGACTTTACTCTCGTGAGGCTATTCTCACAATTTTTCTCTGACATAATTTTGAATTGATCGCATGTACCCACAGAATACCTTTACAGTATATGATTTACTCCTGCATATTGGGGTATGATATCAGTGGCATAATCATTAAAAAACAACTTTAATGCGTATATAGAACACACCTGTGAAGCATGATGGAAGTGGTGTATTCCCCCATGTCTACCGTGTAAACCCTATCTCCAAAATAAGTCATCTGTAAATAATACTGTAACATCAAATCACTTATCAAACTTTATTCAAAATGCATTTACATTTAAACACACTTTAAAGTAGACTTGTTTACATATTTGTTGACGTATGTTTTATCTAGAGGGTTGTATGTTAAACTCACTTGGTTGAAACTATTTACGGTCTTGTACTGTACTTGACGCTTTAAGACGGTAAACGTACATAAAAAAAACATGTATTCTCTCAATTGTATCAGGATGGCTTATATGCATTGATAAAACTGTTATTACGTAAGAAATTACCAAGTAATTACTGGTTAGTTTATTTGTGAGTTATAGCAAATAAACATATTGCTCAATAAATAGCATACCATCTGAAAATTAAAATTAAGCGTTTGATGCAAGTTTCAGACTAAGCAAGTACCTATTGTTATAAATTATGTAGGTTACCAAATCATCGTCCTTATTCATGCGGTCAAATTATTTATAGGCCATATTGAAATAAAAGGACATTTAAAAAGTTGCAGCGCTCCTTTTAACCATATAGATTTATCGTTATTTTGTCACGGAATTACAGCACAAGTTGGTTGGTGCAATTCAGTAAATGTTAGTTTTCTTTAGGATCAATTCAATTTGTGCTGAATTAATCTAACACTTAAAATGAACTTCAACCAATACAATCGAACATCAAAGTTTGATTCTGGCCTCGAAATATCAGTACGATGACGTTTAGACTGCAGGTCAAACCAAATAAACATATCCACACGTATTTAGGCGTAGGCTAGCGTAAAATAACGTATAACCTTCTCAAAATGTGAATGACGTAGCCTATACATTAGGTGACATTTTTCCTTTATCGTTTCTTAATTACAAATGCAAATATGTTAATTAAAGACTCCGAATGAAGCACTGAATACTGTAGTGAAACATTAAATATAATTGGTGAATTGTGTCCTTCCATTAGCTTTCTATGACTGCATGAAATGTCCACCCAGTTTTTGAAGGTGTGTGTTTGAAATATTACCTGAACATTTTACAATCTGTAAAGCGTATCATTCGTTTTTCAAATGAGAAGGCAAACACACAAATAAAGCATTTTAATTTATGATACAGTCTGTAGCCTACTTCAGGCTAATCTAAACAAAGGCTCACCTAAAACACATATTCACATAGCTATCTCTCCCTCTAATTGTCTGTGTATCGTGTTTTTTCGTGTAGTCAATAACTGACAACCTATATTTAACTGTAAAAGGACATTAACACTGCAGTCTACACTGTAGTCCAATCCACTGAAGACAATGTTCATGTCCCCTGTCACCAAAGAGCGTCGCTGTTTCTATCATTCGTGTACTGTAGGATGGGGGGGATTTTTCCTCCCAAAGTTTTGACAATATTAATTCCGAGAGATATACTGTATGTTCTATATCATTTTATTTGGGTCAGGGTCACATAGCCTACATTCTTAGCATACAATCCATAACGTTAGATACGTTCATATTGTACTTTCATATTGAAAAGCAGATGCTTACCAAGTATTTTTGTTTAAATATAATAATTCAGTATTTTGTTTGCTGTTTAGACGGTTAGCCCTGTTAGTATTATTCCTTATTATTAAAAGTTACTATATGAGTATACAGACTAAAAATGAAGGTTCCTCAATGGTTCTTTGATTAAGGTGATGGTTCTATGTGGAACCATACTAACCCAAATAATAAATATTGGAGTCCTTCAGTGTTTTTTGTGATTCAAAAAGGGTCATTTCCTATTTAGTGATAATTAAAATCTAGGGTCGGCGCCTCATTAGAATATTTTGGGGTGTGGTTTGCTCACACCACTTTCCTCCATAAAGGTTCTATAATTATTTATTTATTTACAATAAAAGGGTTTTATATCCCCCAAAAGAGTTGTAACCATAGCGAACCCTTTTTTTAGTGCTATATAGACACTTTTTTAATGATTCTTTGTAGGACCTTAGGAAAGGGTTCTTTATATCACTATACAGGTTCCATTTAGAACCTTATGATTATGGTTCTTTATATAACCTTCAAAAAAAGGTTCCATATTGCACCAAAAGGCGTTGCGCTATGGTTATAAGCCGAATAACCCTTATTTGCCACTATATAGAACCAACTGTTGGGCTTTACCCATGGGCTTTAGACCTACTGAAGATTAGTATTGAAAAAATATAGTCCCAGGCCCACGATGCATTTGAGTTTATTTGGCTTGATACAAAATAACTTGAATGATGAAGATTATGGGCTGCTTCATTCTCGTTTGTAAAGAAATTATTTGGTTCCTTAAAGTTTCCTATATTTGGCGTCGATAGGGTTACCATATAACAATTCCAACAGGCAAAACTGTTCAAAAAAATCGCTCAAATAAAGATTCAATGTATATTTTTCTTTGTTTAACAGGAGTGACAGTTAGACCTGAATAAACAATGATTATTTATGGTGTGTGTGTGTGTGTGTGTGTGTGTGTGTGTGTGTGTGTGTGTGTGTGTGTGTGTGTGTGCGCGCGTGCGTGTGTGTGTGTGTGGCTCCATCGTGAGTGTTGCTTTCATCCAACAATTACATTTCTTAAATAGCCTATCACCTCATAATAGTCTGGGGTAGTAGTCCTAGGTAGGCTACTAGCTGAGTATGTAGCAAGCAGTATATGCCCTGAGCATTGCTTTTCCATAAAGTCAGGCCGAATTAATCGTATACCTATATACCATATATGGTAACCTCTTCGGATAGCATCGCCTGACCATGCGCGTACCAGCGTTAGCATTTTTATTTTCGTATCTCCCGCGACAAGCACTGCACCTATTACCTCACTGTGCGACAGAAGGCAGAGAGGCAGATGCGTCATTGAGGAGTAATTAACGCGCTAACATTAAACTTGAGCATCAGCACGGTCGCTGTGGCGCTGTTTCTGTCTCGTTGCCAAAGCCTGGCTGTTTGCTAGGAGGATAACGTCGCGATAAACAATAGCCTCGGCATTGTTTTCCCCCGTCTTCATGGTCCTACATAATTTTGAAGCTAAGGAAAGCAAGATAATACAATATTGGAACAGGTTTCTAGTGAATGCAAGGTAGGTTGTGGCATAGGTGGTTTAGGTCTGGCATGTGGTTATGCTGATATTAATTTCAGACCAACAGCCTTTGTATTGTTCCATATTTCTGCAAACATCTTTTGACACATTTGATATGTCGCCTCCCTCCTCCGCCCCCCACCTCTACATCCATCCATCCCCTCTCCATCTATAGCTTGCTGCCCTCTCTCTCTTTCTCGCTGTCTTTCTCATGCACCCCTTGTTCTCTCTCTCTCTCTCTCGATCTCGCTCACTCTCTCTCTCTCTCTCTCTCTCTCTCTCACACTCGGTTGTGTCTGGAACAAAAACGATAGGGGACGTACATTTTGAGAGGCGCAGAGAATAGGCGATCACGCAGAGTAGGAACAAAAGCCGTCTGTTATGAAAGGACCAACGAGTGAAGCTGCAGTGTTTGGGTTTCTGGCCACGTTCGCCGATGCCGCGTGAGTGGAGGGGAGAAACAACAGATTCCAATCGCTCTCTCGTGGTCTAGGCTGGGGAGAATACTGCGTGTGACTCCATTTAGTACAATAATCTTATTTATTTCTCTTGCCATTCAAGCACAAGTCATCTTTTTTGGGAACATTTTAGTAGGATAAACTTCATTGATTAATTTGATGAGCAATATAAACTTTTGAAATATCTTTAACATTAACCAAAAAGGATATCTGGTACTATTTTGGATTATAAAGATGCCCATTGTAAGTATGAACGTTTCTGGTGGTGATACTGTTAGATGTTAAGAGTTTTGTTCACCTGGTCATTGAGGATATTTCGAGTTGCATTTCATCTGGCATAATTTAGTTAGTTTTGGGTAGTTATTTTATGTTTCAATTTTTATTTATTTTTATTTGTAATACAAATCATTATTATTATAGTCATCATTATAATTTTTGGCCTACGACTTATTCTCTAAATGTAACTTAATAACTCTTCCAAAGTATCATAGCCTATTACATGAGGTATATAGAGGCCCCCCAGCGTTAAGAAAATGTTCCGAGATTGTTTAGGGATTGTTCAGAGCCTGGGAAAATGTTTCGGGGCCTACGGAGTGACGTGCTGACGAGACTCTCTTTTTCGGGGGACCTCGGGGCTACCAGACGGTATTGTTATGATAATGATTTCCAGCTCCCTGTTGAACTTGATGTTGACTTCTTTCTTTGGGGCAAATTTTTCTCTGTCACTTGTTTGTTGCGAAATCTTCCAAGGGTCTGCATGGCAGGGATTGTGAAAGGGACTATATAATGCACACCAAGGCTGATTTGAGTATAGACTGATTTATAGGCCGACATTCTTTTCTAACACTCATTTGTATGAGGTTACAGTAATTGCAATTTCTTCAAGTGAAATGATGTCGTTACTTGATGGAAGTGATGTAATTGCCTGATAGACTAATCACTAAATGTCTTGTGCTATCCCATTATTATCCTGTGGGGCATCTGCAGGGCAAGTCGTACAGATTTACGCAGATGTGCAGATGAATTTAATGCATTTAGTTTATCATGTGGCATGGGATGAATCGAATGAATTTAATATAACATAATTTTTCTGTTAAATGCTATTTCCAGTTATGCATTTTAGCGGCAACAGGTGCGGGCGGTACTGGCCGTAGCCTTTGTACTGAATGGCCAGCTGCCTATGCGCATGTCAAATTCTTATGAAAAAATTGAATGCAATTTTTCGTTTAAATATTTTGTGCAATTTTGCAATATGGGGACTGAACTTGGATGACATCACATAAACTTAATGCATTTCCCACATATAAATATAATACATTGTATTTAGGTCAAGTGTAGGTCTATTTTGTTTTAAGAACACCATTATTTGTGTTTATGTCATTTTATAGGACTAACTGCTGATTATTTGAGCTCCCGTTTTCTACTAATGTTTATGCTAAGAGGCTGCACGCGCATGCCTTACAGTCAAACGCGTGCTCAGTGGGCTAAAGGTTTGCTCGTCCAATCAAAATTCAATAAGATGATCTCAATTCATCACAATGATGCATAGTGATAGGCTCACATCACGGCATGTCTTGTGATAGGCTAATAAATACTCTGTTTTGCTTTTGTCCTCACACGGTTACAATTACTTTGTCTTCCCTGAATTTTAGTAACCATATCCGTTTTTTTTATTACAAAGGGTTTTACGTGATTGTTGTTCAGTTCACTATGAGGAATGCTGTAAGGAGCGACGCATAGCCTATGCTAGACCTTGACAAAGAACCTTTCTCATGTTATACAATCCAGGCTAGGCCTCGAGTAGCCATAACGTGACAGTATTATAATCCCTTGGGATGCGGTCCCGTTTCACTGTAATTATTCTGACCCTATAGGCCGACGTGAACTCTATATCAATGTCTCCCAAGGTGTACCTTCGTGATAACGATGTGGCTCATGTGTTATAATCAGATATGGTATCTGATGCAAGCAGGTATATTTCGTTCTGTTTAAATCTCCCTCTTCTATCTTTATTGGTAGTCTAACACTCATCATATAGCACACACACATACCCAAACTCACACACACACACACACGTGCGTGCGCGCACACACACACACACACACACACACACGCACACACACACACACACAAACACGCGCGTGCATTCTAGATGGGAAAGGCCTTTCTAACTTTATGAGTACAGTGAGATGCTATACTGCCTCGTTTCCAGTAGATCGGACAGATCTCTTTATCAAAAGATGTAGGTTGTTCATTATCCTGCAATCTCATCTATCTCTTGGCTAAAGCTATCCATCCTAACATGCTTGATAACGTGGTACATCCGGACTGAGTACACTATCAGAAGTAGATTACCGTTTAAATGTGTAGAAGCGGCCAAACAATTTCAGCACCGTGGACAGAGACTTAGAATGAAGGCCGAGAATGAGTTGAATTCCTCTGCTTTAACGAGGGAGTTGGAGCCCATTTCCAAGTCATTGCTTTAGCAAAGCTTTACAGTTAAGACCTCCTGGTGCTTTCACACGAAGGAACAACACTTATTTATGTGCTGGTATAATTTCCCTTTTGGGTAAATGTCTGTTTTTATATTGTGTTTGGCTGTGGTTGTGAGAGTGTGTAGAGGGAGAGAGAAGATGTTCTGGTCATGTTTGATGTAGAATGAATATTTGACTAAATGCAGATCTTCCTATAACACCTCATCATGGTGTAAAATCTCAAACTGTTGTTGGCTTTGAAATAGAGGGTATTAGAGGTAAGATAATGTGGACGAAAATACCAAATCCCATTAGTACAGTAAGAAAACTGAGGAAGCAGCAGTGATGAACATGATTAAAATAGCTGCTGAGATCAACAGGTAAGAGAGAATGTAGGCCAGCCAGCTAGTTGACCCAAAGTAGGCCAGCCAGCTAGTTGACACAAAGTAGGCCAGCCAGCTAGTTGACCCAAAGTAGGCCAGCCAGCTAGTTGACCCAAAGTAGGCCAGCCAGCTAGTTGACCCAAAGTAGGCCAGCCAGCTAGTTGACCCAAAGTAGGCCAGCCAGCTAGTTGACCCAAAGTAGGCCATCCAGCTAGTTGACCCAATGTAGGCCAGCTAGTTGACCAAATTTAGGCCAGCCAGCTAGTTGACCCAATGTAGGCCAGCCAGCTAGTTGACCCAATTCACCGCTCATCATGAGAGACATTAATTAGCAAGGGCTTGTTAGCAGAAACGCTCAGATGATGAGAAGCTCAGAAATGAATATTTGGAAGTAGGCTAATTGGATAAATTCCTTGAAGCACAAGTTTAGAATATGTATGTGCGAAAGAGATGATCATCAGCCCTATAAGTAGCCTATGCCTAAAAATACTGGTTTGTTTTTTACAGCAATCTTATTACTTTGAAATAGTCGTTATGGCATGCGGAGTATAGAACACTATAGCAGAAATAGGTATATTCAAAGGCAATATGAAGCTTAAGCAAAAGCACAAACGTTGTCTTATTCTTTCCTATTATAAGTCGTAGATCGGCCTATACCTCATTAAAAACTCTTAATTGAAATGTTCAAAAATAACACGAATTTTGGTTAAGTGTAGCCCTTGATTCGTGAGCATGTTTTTGCTATATTTTGAACGGTGTAATTTAGGAATTTTCACAGTTGTAATGAATAATTTCCCACTTTACCTCCCCTGACTATTTTCATGCCTTTCATATTGTAAAACATTTGATCTTTGACCAAATTGTGATGACTATTTAAAAATGTATGTGGTAAATAAATTGAAAAAAACTTGAGTAAACGGAGACAACATGCAGCCAAATATAAGTGATTGGACAATCTATAATCTAAGAAATACATTTGTATTTTTGCCAGGTAAAAATTAATGCTGAGTGGACCTATAGAGGCCCTTTCTCAAATAGGCCCGCTGTTAAAACGGTGGGTGGTATAGGCATTCCCTAAACTACTTCACGAAATTACCCTTTATGATGTCATGTATTATGAAATCAACATCACTAGCTCCTTCAATTCCGTGTTTGGGATTTTGACAAAACCTCTAGGCCTGGTGATTATATGTAGCTATTTCAGTGCATATTACCACTGAGCGTTTTATAGGCTTATGTATAGGCCTATTTATGTTAACCACAGCATTGCTGTAAATGTGTAAACCTTAATTCTGACAAACTAGCAGTGCTGCACGGGATTCTCAAGATAATGCTCAATATTCCCAAATTACATCCAACTATGTTCTTGCTGCAAAGGTTAGGGTTGTATAAGCCTTAAATTGCTGGTTGACTTGTCTATTCTGAGAGTATGTTTGGTGTCTCCATTGTATATACGCTTGTGGAGAACATCATGGACTCTTCCAGTTAGGACTACACCACAATAATGCATTTACATAGTGAAATGCACCATGAATATTTACATTTTACGTGTGTGTGTGAGAGAGAGAGAGTGTGTGTGTGTGTGTGTGTGTGTCTGTGGTGGTCAGGGCGGTTTGGGATTAGTAGGCGGGGCGCGCGGGGGAGTTAACCAATGAGCATATTGTGAACTATCTCATGCTCGTCAGTTGCAGCCTGTGTGTCAGGGAGGCGACACCATTCTGTAGCCTATGGATATCTGCCGTGGTATATTCTCATATAGTCTACTTTCTTCAACTTAACACTGAAACCTTAATTTGCCTTACAGGCTATCTACATATTCTTACTAAAAACACATTTTAGAAATTGGAATAACAAAAATGATGAACGGATACTACGAACTGTGCATCTGTGAGTAAGATGTCTTTATTTTAAGATGTGCATAATTTGTATTCATTGTATTGTCATAGGTTATAAAGATAATATTCTGAACTGTATTAGTCTTTGTGTGAAATTGTATTTTTGGGATGAGTAAGAGATAGCCTTAAGAAGTTCATGTTGCCTAGTGATGGCTTTAAGTACTATGCTTTTCGTGTACCCTCAGCATTTTCTCTTTTTTTTGTCAATATTAGCAATAACAACATGTTAGTTGCTGAGAATTTAATTAAGGCGCTTAGGCTGTTTTGTTGCAATAGCATATTTGCTACCCAGCGCATGCATTGCCTTTCTTATAGTTTTGCGTTAGGTCTATGTGATTTACTAAAATAATACCCTATGTGAATGTAACCTAGCCTATAGGCTACTCTTAATGATAGCCTTTTTAATATTATATTTTAAAGTTCGAAAGGTGGGTGTGATATTTTCAGATTTAAGTCGGTAAATCGTTTAACTTGATAGATAAGACTGTGTGTGTGGTGTGTGTCAGCTACGTAGATAGCATTCCCTTACATAGCCCTATCTACACAAATAAATAAATATATTTATATACATGGCATACATACATATGCTGGGAGAACAGCATCGTTGTCTACGGAGCTATACCGTGTGTTGGCAGTGCGGGAGAGCCTATCGAGCGCCTCGCTCCAACGACTGTTTCTGCTCCATGTGACCACAAACAGCGGATACGCAGCGGCCCCTTTAAGAGACGACGGGTTCGTTTGTGTCTTTGGTTATCTAGCTGTATGAGTTATAATTTCATAAAGCTAGAGAACCGAAAGTATAAACTAATTCCAAGGACTTCAGAAGCCGGGCCTGCGTCGAGGTGGCTATGGTCTGGGCAGGGAGAAGGTAGGGGGGCGCTGGATGCTGCACATGTCTGTGCCAGTTCAGAACACCCAAAATGCCGACGTGGGGATTCAAGTCGATTCCTGCCTGCTGAGAAACGGTAGATAGCTTTGGATTTAGTGTATTCAGGTGTGAAATTATAAATCTAAAAATGAATCAGTTTAAACTGATGTGTAGCCTATCTTGAATACGAGCTGAGAATACGCTGGCTGCGCTGTCAATGGATGCGAACAGTCGAGCATCTTGATGCTTGGACCTAATACACATTTCTAAATAGTTATAGAGTTAAGCTGCTGTACTTTATAACCGGCAAGGCAAATGAGGAATATAGAAATGCAAGACAGTTGTTCTGATAGTGTTATTGCTATTCGGTCTGGAAAAACAGAAGAAAGGGTAAAGAAATACATTTCGTCCGATTGGTCAGTTCTGAGGTGTCACTTGGTTCTTGAAGCAGCGATATCAGCAGGCAGGTCATCCATGATACAAGTCAGTATTCGACGTCCATCCATGTCTCAGGACGTCGGGAGGTGAAGTGGAAACCGGCCACTAGGAGCAACAGTGAGCACTGTTACCTTCAAGTAGGCTTTGTCTGATATGCAACAAACTCTCACGTCTCATGTCAGAATTAGACATACATGATCAGAATTAGACATTCATCCATGTATCTTAACCATCTCAAGGTTGCATGTTCGAATCCAGCAATAGAAAGTTGTTTTTGATGTTTTCCTTTTAAACCTATCATTAACCTTAACCATTACATGAACCATTATGAGTTAATGCCTAAAGTTAACCTTGGAACAATACAAAGCAGTAAGCAAACACTTCGAAATTTGATGTTTGGAACAACTTAAAAATGTGACATTTCTGAAACATGGATTAACTTCCAATTCTGATGTGAGATTGTGAGAGCTTGTTGCATATCAGACATCTCTGTGAAATGTATAGCTTTACTTAGTGGTGGGTTTCAATACTGTATATTTAAAATAATCCTGATAGTCAAACCAATATATTCACCTTCCTATTATAGCTTACCTGTATTTTGGGGCAAAAACATAATGAAAAGAAAACATAAGTTGCATAGCATACTGCCTAGGCTACCTTATCGTTTTGATGACAATCATAGACGATTACAATTGGATTTTGTGTATTTGCCAGGGGCGCAACTTTCGCTGAGGATGGGGGGACATTCCCCACATTCTGAAACTGCATTTTTGTCCCCCCCCAGTTTTATCATTGGAATGTGATACGAAATGAGGCAACGGTGTGCTTTAGGACCACGCTGACGCCTCCGAGTGGATGGGTAGGCTGTTTGGCGTGTTTATCAGACTGAAAAAAATTAATAATAATATTATGTACCCCCCACTTCTAAAACCAAAGTTGCGTCCCCTGCACCCCATCCAGGACCTATATACCAGGTGGTGTCAGAGGAAGGCCCTAAAAATTGTCAGACTCCAGCCACCCTAGTCACAGACTGTTTTCTCTGCTACCGCACGGCAAGCGATACCGGAGCTCCAAGTCTATGTCCAAGAGGCTTCTAAACAGCTTCTTCCCCCAAGCCATAAGACCCCTGAACACCTAATCAACTGGCTACCCAGACTATTTGCATTGCCCCCCTCCCTTTACACCGCTGCTACTCTCTGTTGTTATCATCTATCCATAGTCACTTTAATAACTCTACCCACATGTATATATTACCTCAACTAACCGGTGCCCCCGCACAGTCACTCTATACTGGTACCCCCCTGTATATGGTCTCACTATTGTTATTTTACTGCTGCTCTTTAATTACTTGTTACTTTTATTTCTTATTCTTATCCGTATTATATATATATTTTTAAATTTTAAATTTTTTAATATATATATATATTTTTTTAAATATTTGTTTTATATATATATATATATATATATATATATATATTTTTTTTTTTTAACTGCATTGTTGGTTAGGGGCTCGTAAGTAAATATTTCACTGTAAGGTCTCTACACCTGTTGTATTTGGCGCATGTGACTAATACGATTTGATTTGGTATTAGCCGTAACAACAGTTGTTCTACCATCTTCAAACTTTAGGTTTTACCTGTCAAGAACTGAGTGATAGCAGATTCATGTTGTTGGCTACAGCCACCTACATATTGTTAGGAGAGACACAGGCCTCTATGTAGGGTGAGAAGGAGTGTTCATTTGAATGCACACAAAACAGGTGTGATGTTAGACGTTGGCACAGCTGGATAGTTCCTGTAATTTTTTTACTGTATACACAGAATGTATGTAAATCCCTCTCACCACGTCAGAAGAACAGGGTGTATGTACTTTTTACTGTAAGAAAGAAATAGATCAATCTTCTCTATTCAGCTCCAAAATAGTATTTTGATCTCAGTATCACGGTTGTGTTGCCCTTGTGTGGAGAAGTAATGAAACTAATTCATATAGCTGGTCAGTGACAGGTTCTCAACATGTTATGTAGCCTATAATGTTTTCCTCATGATTCCATCTATATTTACTGATAATGATTGCATGTAACTGGTGACAGTTAACTGCTGGAGGTGTGTATTTGAGGCATAATAATGTTTATTCTGTTGAAGTTCCTGAAGTAGATGTTGGTTGTTCATAATGCGTACAGTACAGTATTTCAGACCAAGTTCAAAGTCAGTTTGAATAGTCCTTCTGAGGAGATTGTTCTAGAATTGAACAACGTAACACAGGACAGAACAGTTTCTGTTCTATTTATACTATTCTTAGAATGATCATAAATAAGGATCTATCTTTGGCTGTGAGTGACGTGTCATAACCCACATTCTATTTGGAGAATGAGTGACACATAGCTCAATCATTGATGTATACTTCTGGGTTGTTGAAAGTTTGGCCTTGAATTGGAATGAGAATGTAGGAAGAAGAGTAGGAGTCTTCTTGGCTGATGTTTGGATGATTTGAAATGATCTACACAGACTCTTCCTCAATCTCTAGTTGACTACTAGAAAAGTAGCAGTAGAGCAACGGAACACAGAGACAGACACAAGCAAAACTTCAGAATTTATCAATGACATGTGTTTTCAGTTGATACAATACATGCTATAATTGTATGATTTTTAAGGTTAATATACTCAAAATAATTAAGGTCATTTGTCTTTTTGAAAATTCAGGCCTAGGTGTGCTTGTTATATCCTCATTTGTATTCTCCGATATCCTTTATATGGTTATAATGGTTGATAACGGTTAATAACAGTTAATAATGGTTGATATTTTGATCAACAGCATTGTAACCCATCATGTCTCTCAATAATTGTTTATTTCAGGAAGAAGAAAAAGTGATTGTACATACTGGAAGGTGCACCTGTCAGAAAACAAGATGGCGTCTCATGTTACCTTGAGGTCTCAGATACCAGGGACTGGGAGGAGGAGGGCCCAGGTCAAACCTACAAGGATCAACCACCAATTTACAGGTAACAATACTACAGATAAAAACATAAAATATATCATATTCCACATATCCTTTCACTTAATATTCAGCTTACCTTTCGTTCTTCATGGGTGCAAATACTTAACAAGTTGGCCCTAAGAGTACGGCAGTAGTTAAAACGAGTAGTTAAAACGTTGGTCCTCAAACCGTATATACATCAATTGAGAAGTCTGAGACGTATGCATATGATGCTCTTGCTTGTATATTAGGTACCGTGGTGTAGCTACTAGCTAATGCAGTCATCCCCAGTGTTGTGTTCTGGTACAGAATAGTTTTCTATTGTGCGTAAATAAATGAGAGAAAGGGAGTGGAAGTTAGTCCATTATTGAGATGTGCTTGTTTTACTAGTTGAGGTAATTTTGTCTCAGTTGATAGGTCATTTTGGGGTTTTGGGAAGGTGCTACATGTCTTAATTTCACCCTGCTTCTCACAGCAGGCACATAATCCTGCAGCAACAGGAAATGTGAATTATTATGTGGATTATAATTCATTAAACATTTTCTAGGGATTGATACATTTCCCGACAGGGCAAACGGAGTCAATCAATTTAAAGTGGAAATTAGAAACTTTAGAAGCCATTTTAAACCTTGAATACACTACAATTAGCATTTCCTGCTGTGCAGGAAAATGATCTGCGAAAACAGTGATCAAAGTAGATGTGTATGTAAGAACCCAAAGCTGTGTGTGTATATAAGAACCCAAAGCTGTGTGTGTATGTAAGAACCCAAAGCTGTGTGTGTATGTAAGAACCCAAAGCTGTGTGTGTATGTAAGAACCCAAAGCTGTGTGTGTATGTAAGAACCCAAACCTGTGTGTGTATGTAAGAACCCAAAGCTGTGTGTGTATGTAAGAACCCAAAGCTGTGTGTGTATGTAAGAACCCAAAGCTGTGTGTGTGTATGTATGTTGTGTGTGTTGAGGACAGAGACCATGGATAGATACTTCATACCACTTAGACAGCATGGTAGTTTTCCAAATACCGTATCTAATAATTAAAACAATTTGAAATACATTTACATAGTTCATTTTTTAATTGTAAAATATTTCATTTCAAAATGTTCACAGCCTCAGGTCATGAGGACATGTATTTAGATTGTAAAAATAAATACACTTTTAGTAATTAATATAGGCCTATAGAGTATTTGTCCAAGCCAAATGTACTATTATTTTGCTGTCTAATATTTGAGTTAGGGTAAGGCTGCAAGGGTCAGTTCAACGTCACTGTTCCTCAAACCACACACTTCCTGAATATTATTTTGAACAAACTGAATACCAACTCCAAATATAATTTAGTTTATTCCTTTATCCTCTGAAATGTTAGCATTTTTCACATTCTACCCCCCCTTCTCTTGTTCTCTCTCTATTTTACTCAGAGACACACACTTCTTTTTATCCTTTTAAAATACTCTGATCAAGTGGCTTGCTATAGCTAAGGTGCAGGGGAGTTGGGTGTCTAATCCATATTTGAGAGCCTTTGCTGCGGTGCCTTATCTCTTTAAGTGAGCAAGGGGGACAGGGGCTCATCCTGGGTTTGGGACTGCTCATGTGGAAAGGCTGTTCTGGTGGCTCTGTCCGTTTCACCCCTAATTCCTAAGCAAGCCCCCCTCTTTTTCTCATTCTTTCTCTGTTCCGCTTTCTATTCTTGTAACCCCGATCTGTTAATATTTTGTTCACTTTTTCTTAAGGAATAGTCATATTTTCTAGGACACTTTTAATTCTTAGGTGTCATTTTTCGAAATATGGCAGTATTTTTGTTGATGCTTATGTTAGAGTAAAGACCTGTTTTAAGACCTACATTCACATACATTGAATATTTACAGATGTACTTAAAGAAATGACAAAGAGTACCTAAACAAGAAGGCCAGGTCCAAAGCAAGGTCAAATCATCATGGCTTCCAACCTTGGGGCGTTCAGTTGGAGGCTAGCTCAGTGAAATGTCTTGAGAGGGTCTTTGGCTTGCCTAGACTTTCCCAAGCTTTTATATTACCGTATGCAAAGACTTCTCTGTGCGCTGCTCTCAAACGTGGATGTAAATTATGCCCTGAGCATTATGCAGTCTGATTTGAGAAACATCTCTGCAAATGAATGCAGTGGTGGTGGTGGTGGTGGTGTGTGTGTGTGTGTGTGTGTGTGTGTGTGTGTGTGTGTCATGACAGGGGAACTAATGTATGTGGAGTGCATTAATAAACATCAGAAACAATCACAGACCTATAGATCATTTGTTGGCTTTTTCCTATTTTCAACCATAACAAAATATATTATGAAAATACTCCAATTGTCTCACAAGAAGGTCTCTGAGTGAAATGACAGAGAAACAATATTAATCTAGGGAAGGCGATACAAAGGCCTGCAAGTCAAATTTACACATGTATAGTTTGTGTGGTTGAGGGGCTTCAGGCCCTAAGAGCAGAGAGAGAGAGGAGAGAGAGCTCTGGTATTTCTATGCAAACTAGGGCTGGAATAATGAGAGGAGTGTGTGGGGGTGGGAGGGGTGGATGGAGGAGGGAAGGGTAGGGGGGTTCGTGGCAGGCTTTGAAAGGCAGCCGGCTGTAGACTGAATGGGAGAGAGAAACGGGGGAGACAGGGGGGGGGTAGTGGTAGGGGCCCCATTGGTATGGCCCATCCACCAGAGCAGCTGTGAAAAGAGGTCTCGTCTTTTTCCCACGCCCAGCAAGACGCAAAACAGTAGTTCAGCTCGCTAGGGTCAAGTCCCATCACTAATATATACACACACATGCATACAAACACGCAGAGAAAAACATTCATGTATAAAAGTTGTGCAAATTAATGAGCTGTCTGGGGGGCACTCTGACATGGAGACACCTGCCATTCTCCCAGAACACACTGCAGCCTCACTTGGGGCCACTGGGTTTGATGGGGAGACAAATCATTCCTCATTTCAACTTGAACTTACACTCTCAGAAGAACAAAAACACTTTTTAAAGTCTTTATTTTAGCTGCACAGTACTGCATCTCTGTTTTAAAATATTGTTACGTAATGCATTTTGTAATGGAACATATATTTCAGGATTTGTTTAGACACATTTTTGAATCGTTCAGATAGTGATATAGCCAGTCGCATATTATTACATTCAGGATGTTATGATGCTCTAGAGAGATGGTTAGTTACGGTTGTGTTGTATTACGTTGTGTTGATAGCTGTTATATTCCCACCCACACTCTGCACCCCCTGCAGACAAACTCAGACCCATAGCCTTGAGCTTGGCTGTGTGACACCTAGAATGCTTTGGGAGAAAACACAAAAGACAGCACATTTAAACAAGGAGAGAATGGGGGTCAGTGTGGGTGGGTGGGTGGAAGACATGACAACTTTAGAGGAATGTCTTGCAGGCGGACTCTCAGTGTGATTCCGGTCCTAATAATGGGGGCATGGGTGTGAAAGGGAAAGGGGACATTTTAGTATTCAGCTATACACACAGAATACCAAATACCATCTTTGATTCATGCAGGTATTCTATCGCCAGGCTCTATGATAACAATAAAGATATGAGAGTGAGGGAGAGAGCATTTCAGGAAGTCTTCAGAATGTTGTCGCAGCTACATGTTCACTCTCATATCAGAGCACATTTAAAATGTTTAGTCACGATTTGTAACAAAAGAGTTAGTTATTAGAGGATATCACCTTAAAATGTTTTAGGCTTTTAAAAGCTACCTAATATTGTTGACATATTCATACAGTCCACACATATTCTACCACTGGATTCATTGTTTGAGGTGAGCCGTTATATAGATGGCAAAAATGGTTACTGTGGTCTTGTCTTACTGTTCGTTGCAGTGGCATCGACACCCAGAGCCCTGACACACACAGTTTTCTCCCTCTTCTTTCTCTCACTGCCTGTGCACTACCCAGAACGGTGCCGCACTCAAATCACTCCTCCCGCCGTCCTCAGCTGCATCCATGCTACTCTGAGCTGTGTCACACTAATATTGCTCCCCACTTGACACGATTAACTATCCCGCTTTACGTTCCACAAAATTAAAAGACACAAGCCTTCCAGTCCTTTGAGTGAAAAGTTATTAAGCACTCCTCTCCTCTCCTCTCCTCTCCTCTCCTCTCCTCTCCTCTCCTCTCCTCTCCTCTCCTCTCCTCTCCTCTCCTCTCCTCTCCTCTCCTCTCCTCTCCTCTCCTCTCCTCTCCTCTCCTCTCCTCTCCTCTCCTCTCCTCTCCTCTCCTCTGCCCTGGTATTCAGACAGAGGTGGAGAATAGAGAGGGGCACCTCTTCCTAATTAGCTCTGTGTAAAGACGTATTGTGAGCATCAGTGTGCGTATGGAGAGGATCTGTGCCGCAGGCAGTGGGAGTATTGTGAGGTGAGTTTAGTCTGTTTATTGGGTTTGTTAGTGGAGTTTAAACCCTGCTGTTTGAATAGAATACACTCTCTCCTCTCACTCTCTCATCTTTACCCTTTGTCTCTCTCTCTTCACTCCTGTCCCTTCAGACTTTTACCGTACTACATATCAAATTGTATTAGTCACATGCGCCGAAAACAACAGGCTTACAGTGAAATGCTTACTTACAAGCCCCTAACCAACAATGCAGTTTCAAAAATAAAAGTGGGGGGCAATGTAAATAGTCTGAATAGCCATTTGATCAGATGTTCAGGAGTCTTATGGCTTGGGGGTAGAAGCTGTTGAGAAGCCTCTTGGACCTAGACCTGGTGCTCCGGTACTGCTTGCCATGCGGAAGCAGAGAGAAGAGTCTATGACTAGGGTGGCTGGAGTCTTTGACAATTATATAATAGGTTATATACTGTGTTGTGTGGTTTGTATTTGAAGTGTAGATTAATAATGTCTTACATGCGCCACTTCTGAACTGCAGCTGACATCCCCTCTGAATTCCTATAACCACTGCAGCTATAAGACCATATACTGAAGGAGAGACGGATATAAACTGAAGACAGAATGGGTGTGGAGAGGAGAGCTGAGGAGAGCTGAGGAGAGGAGATGGGGGGGAGAGATGAGTGAAGGGGGAAGTAGGGAAATGAAAAAGAGGGGAGACAAGGGGAGGTTGAAGCCAGAGAGTATACCTGCCTGCCTGCCTGGTCTGCCTGCCTGGTCTGCCTGCCTGGTCTGCCTGGTCTGTCTGCCTGGTCTGCCTGGTCTGTCTGCCTGGTCTGAGATTGTAAACGTCAATCAAAATGGAGACAGACAAAAAAGATAGAAATACAGACAGATATCCACTTTGCCCAGATTTGACTTCCCTTCTCCCTTTCTCTTTCTTCTTTTGTTCTTTTCTCTCATTCTCTTGCTTCCTCTTGTTTTTATGTCGTGTTTAATATGTTTTAATTGAGTTAGCTATAGCCGTCTGCTCTCCCCTCTCGTTCCTCTTGGTTTACTGCTCCTCCAGGGTAGGTTGAAGGAGTTCTACCATTGTAATCCTTTACTACAGGACAAAGCAGCCCCCCCCCTCCAACCACAGGGATCTTTTAGCCCCCCAGTGAGTAAGAAGGTCTCTACTCTAAGCCATGTCCCCTGTAACCACAGACAACTACTACCCCCCCCCAGTGAGTGAGAAGGTCTCTACCACTATAAACTACCTCCCCCATAACCACAGACAATTAGCCCCCAGTGAGTGAGAAGGTCTCTACCACTATAAACTACCTCCCCCATAACCACAGACAATTAGCCCCCAGTGAGTGAGAAGGTCTCTACCACTATAAACTACCTCCCCTGCAACCACAGACAATTAGCCCCCAGTGAGTGAGAAGGTCTCTACCACTATAAACTACCTCCCCTGTAACCACAGACAACTAGCCCCCAATGAGTGAGAAGGTCTCTACCACTATAAACTACCTCCCCTGTAACCACAGACAATTAGCCCCCAGTGAGTGAGAAGGTCTCTACCACTATAAACTACCTCCCCTGTAACCACAGACAATTAGCCCCCCAGTGAGTGAGAATGTCTCTACCACTATAAACTACCTCCCCTGTAACCACAGACAATTAGCTCCCCAGTGAGTGAGAAGGTCTCTACCACTATAAACTACCTCCCCTGTAACCACAGACAAAGCGATATATTGAGGAGACTATGTTTTGTCACTGCAATGGTAGTGATTTATTGTTGGGGTTTTTTAGACTTTGGGGGAAAGCTGTGAGCTGTCTGTTGAGATTATATTCTTTCACTCACTCTGCAAACTCATATTGGGGCGGCAGGATAGCCTAGTGTTTAGAGAATTGGACTAGGAACCGAAAGGTTGCAAGTTAAAATCCCTGAGCTGAGAAGGTACAAATCTGTCGTTCTGCCCCTGAACAGGCAGTTAACCCACTGTTCCTAGGACGTCATTGATAATAAGAATTTGTTCTTAACTGACTTGCCTAGTAAAATAAATAAAAAATAACAGGACAATCAATATATTCAATTGAGCCTATAGATGTCTTATTAGCCGATCTCCTTCCCTCTCTATCTTTCTCTACCTAGGCTACCATTCCTCCTCCCTTCTCTATCTTTATCTCCCTAGGCTACCATTCCTCCACCCTTCTCTATCTTTATCTCCCTAGGCTACCATTCCTCCTCCCTTCTCTATCTTTATCTCCCTAGGCTACCATTCCTCCTCCCTTCTCTATCTTTATCTTCCTAGGCTACCATTCCTCCACCCTTCTCTGTCTTTTTCTCCCTAGACTACCATTCCTCCTCCCTTCTCTGTCTTTATCTCCCTAGGCTACCATTCCTCCTCCCTTCTCTATCTTTATCTTCCCTAGGCTACCATTCCTCCACCCTTTCTCTGTCATTCCTTTTCTCCCTAGGCTACCATTCCTCCTCCCTTCATCTCCCTAGGCTACCATTCCTCCTCCCTTCATCTCCCTAGGCTACCATTCCTCCCCCCTCTATCTTTATCTCCCTAGGCTACCATTCCTCCTCCCTTCATCTATCTTTATCTCCCTAGGCTACCATTCCTCTACCATTCCTCCTCTTTATCTCCCTAGGCTACCATTCCTCCTCCCTTCATCTCCCTAGGCTACCATTCCTCCTCCCTTCTCTATCTTTATCTCCCTAGGCTACCATTCCTCCACCCTTCTCTGTCTTTTTCTCCCTAGGCTACCATTCCTCCTCCCTTCTCTGTCTTTATCTCCCTAGGCTACCATTCCTCCTCCCTTCATCTCCCTAGGCTACCATTCTCCTCCACCCCTCTATCTTTATCTCCCTAGGCTACCATTCCTCCTCCCTTCTCTATCTTTATCTCCCTAGGCTACCATTCCTCTACCCTTCTCTATCTTTATCTCCCTAGGCTACCATTCCTCCTCCCTTCTCTATCTTTATCTCCCTAGGCTACCATTCCTCCTCCCTTCTCTATCTTTATCTTCCTAGGCTACCATTCCACCCTTCTCTCCCTTTTTCTCCCTAGCTACCATTCCTCCTCCCTTCTCTGTCTTTATCTCCCTAGGCTACCATTCCTCCTCCCTTCTCTGTCTTTATCTCCCTAGGCTACCATTCCTCCTCCCTTCTCTGTCTTTATCTCCCTAAAGGCTACCATTCCTCCTCCCTTCTCTGTCTTTATCTCCCTAGGCTACCATTCCTCCTCCCTTCATCTCCCTAGGCTACCATTCCTCCGCCCTTCCCTCTCTCGATCTTTCTCTATCTAGGCTACCATTCCTCCTCCATTCTCACGATCTTTCTCTCCCTAGGCTACCATTCCTCCTCCCTATTATCCCTCAGGTCCGAAGCCCTGGGCTACTCACAAAATCAAATAAATTATATTTGTCATGTGCCGAATACAACTGGCGCAGACTTTACCGTGAAATGCTTGTTTACGAGCTCTTATCAACGATGCAGAGTAATACAAGAGGACCACAATAAAATACGCAAGAATGGAGCAGGGATTACCAGTACCAGATCAATGTGGAGCTATACAGGGAGTACCAGTACCAGATCAATGTGGAGCTATATACAGGGAGTATCAGTACCAGATCACTGTGGAGCTATATACGGGGAGTACCAGATCAATGTGGAGCTATATACAGGGAGTATCAGTACCAGATCACTGTGGAGCTATATACGGGGAGTACCAGATCAATGTGGAGCTATATACGGGGAGTACCAGATCAATGTGGAGCTATATACAGGGAGTATCAGTACCAGATCAATGGGGAGCTATATACAGGGAGTACCAGTACCAGATCAATGTGGATGTGGAACTATATACAGAGAGTACCAGTACCAGAGAGTACCAGTACCAGATCAATGCGGAGCTATATAAAGAGAGTACCAGTACCAGATCAATGTGGAGCTATATACAGAGAGTACCAGTACCAGATCAATGTGGAGCTATATACAGGGAGTATCAGATCAATGTGGAGCTATATACAGAGAGTACCAGTACCGGATCAATGTGGAGCTATATACAGGGAGTATCAGATCAATGTGGAGCTATATACAGAGAGTACCAGTACCAGATCAATGTGGAGCTATATAAAGAGAGTACCAGTACCAGATCAATGTGGAGCTATATACAGAGAGTACCAGTACCAGATCAATGTGGAGCTATATACAGGGAGTACCAGATCAATGCGGAGCTATATACAGGGAGTACCAGTACCAGATCAATGTGGAGCTATATACAGGGAGTACCAGTACCAGACCAATGTGGAGCTATATACAGGGAGTGCCAGTACCAGATCAATGTGGAGCTATATACAGGGAGTATCAGTATCAGACCACCAATGTGGAGCTATATACAGGGAGTACCAGTACCAGATCAATGTGGAGCTATATAGAGGAGTATCAGTACCAGATCAATGTGGAGCTATATACAGGAGTACCAGTACCAGATCAATGTGGAGCTATATACAGAGAGTACCAGTACCAGATCAATGTGGAGCTATATACAGGGAGTATCAGATCAATGTGGAGCTATATACAGAGAGTACCAGTACCAGATCAATGTGGAGCTATATACAGGGAGTATCAGATCAATGTGGAGCTATATACAGAGAGTACCAGTACCAGATCAATGTGGAGCTATATACAGGGAGTATCAGATCAATGTGGAGCTATATACAGAGAGTACCAGTACCAGATCAATGTGGAGCTATATACAGGGAGTACCAGATCACTGTGGAGCTATATACAGGGAGTACCAGATCAATGCGGAGCTATATACAGGGAGTATCAGTATCAGACCAATGTGGAGCTATATACAGGGAGTACCAGTACCAGATCAATGTGGAGCTATATACAGGGAGTGCCAGTACCAGATCAATGTGGAGCTATATACAGGGAGTATCAGTATCAGACCAATGCGGAGCTATATACAGGTAGTACCAGTACCAGATCATTGTGGAGCTATATACAGGGAGTGCCCGTACCAGATCAATGTGGAGCTATATACAGCGAGTACCAGTACCAGATCACTGTGAAGCTACTGTTGAAGTTGGAAGTTTACATACACTTAGGTTGGAGTCATAGCTGTTAACAAATTATAGTTTTGGCAAGTCGGTTAGGACATCTACTTTGTGCATGACACAAGTCATTTTTCCAACAATTGTTTACAGACAGATTATTTCACTTATAATTCACTGTATCACAATTCCAGTGGGTTAGAAGTTTACATACATTAAGTTGACTGTGCCTTTAAACAGCTTGGAAAATTCCAGAAAATTATGTCTTGGCTTTAGAAGCTTCTGATAGGTCAGTTAGGATCACCACATTATTTTTAAGAATGTGAAATGTCAGAATAATATTAGAGAGAATTATTTATTTAATCTTATATTTCTTTCATCACATTCATGCCCAGTGAGTCAGAAGTTTACATACACTCAATTAGTACTTGGTAGCATTGCCTTTAAATTGTTTAACTTGGGTCAAACAATTTGGGTAGCCTTCCACAAGCTTCCCACAATAAGTTGGGTGAATTTAGGCCCATTCCTCCTGACAGAGCTGGTGTAACTGAGTCAGGTTTGTAGGCCTCCTTCCTCACACATGCTTTTTCAGTTCTGCCCACAAATAATCTATGGGATTGAGGTCAGGGCTTTGTGATGGCCACTCCAATACCTTGACTTTGTTGTCCTTAAGCCATTTTGCCACAACTTTGGAAGTATGCTTGGGGTCATTGTCCATTTGGAAGACCCATTTGCGACCAAGCTTTAACTTCCTGACTGATGTCTTGAGATGTTGCTTCAATACAGCCACATAATTTTCCTTCCTCATATTTTGTGAAGTGCACCAGTCCCTCCTGCAGCAAAGCACCCCCACAACATGATGCTGCCACCCCCGTGCTTCATGGTTGGGCTGGTGTTCTTCGGCTTGCAAGCCTCCCCCTTTTTCCTCCAAACATAATGATGGTCATTACGGCCAAACAGTTCTATTTTTGTTTAATCAGACCAGAGGACATTTCTCCAAAAAGTATGATCTTTGTCCCCATGTGTAGTTGCAAACCGTAGTCTGGCTTTTTTGTGGCGGTTTTGGAGCAGTGGCTTCTTCCTTGCTGAGCAGCCTTTCAGGTTATGTCGATATAGGACTCGTTTTTACTGTGGATATAGATACTTTTGTACCTGTTTCCTCCAGCATCTTCACAAGGTCCTTTGCTGTTGATCTGGGATTGATTTGCACTTTTCGCACCAAAGTATGTTCATCTCGAGGAGACAGAACGCGTCTCCTTCCTAAGCGGTATGATGGCTGCGTGGGTCCATGGTTTTTATACTTCCGTACTTGTTACGGTTTTCTTGCAGTGAAGGAGAGGCGGACCAAAACATAGCGTGGTTACTTGTAAACATCTTTAATAAAGATGAACAATGAACAATCTACAAAACAAGAAATGTGAAAAAAACCGAAACAGCCCTATCTGGTGCAACAAACACAGAGACAGGAACAATCACCCACGAAACACTCAAAGAATATGGCTGCTTAAATATGGTTCCCAATCAGAGACAACGATAAACACCTGCCTCTGATTGAGAACCACTTCAGGCAACCATAGACTTTTCTAGAAAACCCATGCCACACCCTGGCCTGACCAAAATAATAAAGAAAACACAAAATACTAAGACCAGGCCGTGACAGAACCCCCCCAAGGTGCGGACTCCCGGCCGCACACCTAAACCCATAGGGGAGGCGTCTGTCCTCGGTGGCGGCTCCGGCGCGGGACGTGGACCCCACTCCAACAAAGTCTTAGTCCCCTTGCATCGCGTCCTTAGATTGGCGACCCTCGCCGCCGACCTTGGCCTAATAACCCTCACCAAGAACCCCACTGGACTGAGGGGCAGCTCGGGACTGAGGTAGCTCGGGACTGAGGGGTAGCTCGGGACTGAGGGGAAGCTCGGGACTGAGGGGAAGCTCAGCAATGAGAGGAAGCTCAGCACTGAGAGGAAGCTCAGCACTGAGAGGAAGCTCAGGCATGTAGTTGGCTCTGGCAGATCCTGGCTGGCTGGTGGTTCTGGCAGATCCTGGCTGACTGGCGGTTCTGGCAGATCCTGGCTGACTGGCGGTTCTGGCAGATCCTGGCTGACTGGCGGATCCTGGCTGACTGGCGGATCTGGAAGATTCTGGCTGACTGGTGGATCCTGGCTGACTGGCGGATCTGGAAGATTCTGGCTGACTGGCGGCTCTGGCTGCTCCATGCAGACTGGCGGCTCTGGCTGCTCCATGCAGACTGGCAGCTCTGGCTGCTCCATGCAGACTGGCAGCTCTGGCTGCTCCATGCAGACTGCAGCTCTGGCAGCGCTGAACAGGCAGGAGACTCCGGCAGCGCAGTAGAGGAGGAAGGCTCTGGCAGCGCTAAACAAGCGGGAGACTACGGCAGCGCAGAACAGGCGTGAGACTCCGGCAACGCTGTAGAGGAGGAAGGCTCTGGCAGCGCTAGACAGGCTGGAGACTCCGGCAGCGCTGTAGAGGAGAAAGGCTCTGACAGCGCTGGACAGGCGGGAAACTCCGGCAGCGCTGGAGAGGAGGAAGGCTCTGGCAGCGCTGGACAGGCGAAGCGCACTGAAGGCCTGGTGCGTGGTGCTGGCACTGGGCCGAGGACACGCACAGGAAGCCTGGTGCGGGGAGCTGCCACCGGAGGGCTGATGCGTGGAGGTAGTACTGGATAGACCGGACCGTGCAGGTGCACTGGAGCTCTTGAGCACCGAGCCTGCCCAACCTTACCTGGCTCGATGCCCACTCTAGCCTGGCCGATATGAGGAGCTGGTATGTACCGCACCGGGCTATGCACCCGCACTGGAGACACCGTGCATTCCACAGCATAACATGGTGCCTGCCCGGTCTCTCTAGCCCCCCGGTAAGCACAGGAAGTTGGCGCAGGTCTCCTACCTGGCATCGCCATACTCCCTGTGAGCCCCCCCAAGGAATTTTTGGTGCTGACTCCTGGGCTTCCTTCCACACCGCCGTGTTCGTCTCGCCAACCTCATTCTCCTGTAACCATCCTCGCACTGCTCCATCAAATCCCAGGAAGGCTCTGGCAGCGCTAAACAAGCGGGAGACTCCGGCAGTGCAGAACAGGCGGGAGCACCTGTGTTGATGGGACAAAGAGACAGCCTGGTGCGGGGTGCCGGCACTGGTGGTACCGGGCTGGGTACACGCACCTCAGGGCAAATGCCTTGCATACTATGCCAAACCAACAGCCTTCTCTCTATTCTGTCCAATACATCCTCAACACTCTCAGACTCAGCACTCAGCTTCGCCGACAGCTCCAATTCCATCCATGGCTCCTTACGATAAACAGGGGGAGTTGGCTCAGGTCTGACTCCTGACTCTGCCACACTCTCCCTGTGCCTCCCCCCAAGACATTTTTGGGGCTGCCTCTCGGGCTTCCAGCCGTTCTGCCGTGCTAGCTCCTCCTGCTGCACCTGTTGCTTCTCCTGCTGCTGCTGTTGCTGCTGCCTCTGTTTACCACGCCGCTTGGTCCTTGGTTGGTGGGTGATTCTGTTACGGTTTTCTTGCGGTGAAGGAGAGGAGGACCAAAATGCAGCGTGGTAATTTTGATACATGTTTAATTAAGATGAAAAACGAACAATACAAAAACAAGAAACGTAACGTGAAAACCTAAACAGCCCTATTTAAAAAAAATGTTTTTAATAAAAAATAATTTATTATCTTCAATACCATTCATTCTTTACAACTCATAATTTTCATACATACTCAAATAATGGTATTTAAATTTAACTAATTTAACTAAACAAAAACCCCAAACAAAACCTCAGGGGAGCATCTTCCCTCCCCGTCACCCTACAAACTACCTTTCCCTATCTCCCTGTCCCTAATCTATCCCCTTACAAATCTAAATGACACCCAGCCCTAAACCCCCCTTCCACCTCTCCCGAGCAGCATGCTGCCCCCACTTCCTCTCCTCCCTCTTCATCCTCCCCTCAAATCTCCTTCCACCCTCCTCACTATCCCTTCCACCCCCAATCTCTCCCTGTCTTCACCATGTTCTGCCTGGCTTCCCACAGCCCCCGTTTAAAGAGACTCATGAGAAGCCAGAGCAGAAACCTTTCCCTATCCATCCCTCTCGCTCTCCCTACACCTCTCTCTAACCTGGCCCACGTCAATACAAAATCCCCCCTTACCAAACCTAACAACACCCGTGCCCTAGCCCATACTACTCCGGCAAAGGCACAGTCCCAAAAGACATGGCGCACAGTCTCCTCCCTGCCACAAGTGGATCTTGGACAGGTGGGGGATTGCACCAAACTATACCGGTACATGATGGAACGTACCGGCAAGCACTTATGGAGGCTCAACCAATTCAGGTCCTTGAGCCTGTTGTCCAGACCCCGCGCCTGCACTCCCTCCCAGACCACTTCCGAGATGCCCACTACAGGCGCCGGACTCCCTGCCTTTCTGACCTCCTCGTACAGGTGCCTGTGATCTAAACCTACTCGGGCAACTTCAACCTCAGGGTGCGCACGCAGCCACTTGGCCGCATGACCAAAGTGCCACGGCAGCTGTTCCGCCCGAGGACCCGTGTTAGACCACACCATTACGCTTCTCGCCTGATACGAGAAGAACACCCGCAGGAGGTAACCGGACGGGTGTATCACTGGATGAGCAAGCTCCGTTAACAAGAAAGAAACAAAAATTGCGTCCAGCTTGAGGGGGAAATGTGGTACCCCCCTACCTCCCTCCCCGATGGGACAGAGCATGCGTGCCCTGGCGACCCACTCGCACCTGCCACTCCACATGAACTGAAACACAAGCCTCACTAGAGGCCTCCTCAGACAAGCCGGCAATGGGTAGATGTACGCCAAATACAAAAGAGACGGCAACACATCCACCTTTAGGACCAGGATTTTGCTCATAAAAGACAAATACCAAGCCTTCCACATTGCTAGCTTCCTCTTTACCACTGCAATACGCATGTTCCAGTTTAGCGTCGCTGAGCCAGAGGTCTCAAAATGGACCCCAAGAATCCTCAGGGCCCCCTCACAGAGAGATAACCCCCCGGGCACATCCGTTCTACCGCGCCATCTTCCGAAAAACTTGACGGAAGACTTTGCATGGTTCAGAACTGCTCCCGACGCTCGGGTGAAATCCCCAAAGATGGCAAGGGACCTTGTCAGGCACGAGTCCTTGCACAGCAGCAAGGAAGTGTCGTCGGCGTACTGCGTCATCTTAACACGCAACCCACCACTTCCAGGGATCAACAAGCCTTCCACCCCTGTGTCTGCCCTAATGGCAGCCCCCAGAGGCTCCATGTACAGAACGAAGAGGAGAGCCGAGAGTGGGCACCCCTGCCTGACCCCAGACGAGAGGTCAAAAACATCACCCAAGTGACTATTTACACTAACTCGGCACCCCGCTCCGACATATAATGTACGAATCCATCCTATGAACTTCTCCCCAAATCCTAATCGACCTAACACTCTGAATAAAAAGGATCTATTCACGCGATCAAAGGCTTTCGCCTGATCTAGCGCTGCTACCATTAAAGGCAGTCCTCTATCTTCAACCCAAGCAATGGAGTCCCTGATTAACTGTAGGTTCCATCTAATAGAGCGGCCCTCTACCCCGCACGTCTGATCCTCATGGACGACGTAGGGAAGGGCTGTGCGCAACCGGTCTGCTAAAACCTTTGCAAGTAGCTTGTAATCTACACACAGCATGGTCAACGGCCGCCAGTTGCCAAGGTCTGTTACTTCCCCCTTCTTATATAAAAGTGACAGCACACCAACAGCCATTGATCCCCCGGGACCCCGTCTCAAGGATGGCCTTCAAGACTTCGAGGACCACTGGTTCAAGTATACCCCAAAACTTGAGATAAAACTCAGCTGGCAGCCCATCCATCCCAAGCACCTTCCCTTTTCCCATCCTCCTAAGAGCGCTCTCAACCTCTTCTAGTGAAATCTGGGCCTCCATCACTTCTCTAATGTCCTCCGGCAACCGCCTGGACAAGTGTTCTAAAAACACATTTCCCTGCTCTACATCTATTTCCCTTTCCTTAAATAAACCTTGGAAATGATCAGTTGTCACCCGGACCATATCCTCTGGTTCTCTAACTATACTACCATTTTCTTCCCTAACGCCATGCATTACCTTCCTACTCTGTCTGGCCCTAACCGACTTAAAGAACATAGCAGAACAAGTCTCATTGTGTTCTAGAAAGCCACTATGCGCACGCTCCAGGAAAGCTCGAGCCTTCCGCTCCTGCAACTCCCTGAGCTGCGCCTTTAGGGCTGCGGATCTCTCCCAGTCAAACGACCCGCCGAGGTTGCCTGCCTCGTACTCGAGTTCAATTAACCTTTGGATACGATCCACCTCCCTCCTCTCCTCCCTTTTTTTCCTCTTGCAATACCCTATTATAAAAGCCCTAATCCTCACCTTAACTAATTCCCACCACTCTAACACCCCCTCGCACATGGACCGGAGGCCTTCAAGCCTCAAAAGAAACCATAAAACCCGTCAACAAAAGCCTGCTCCTCCAGCACATCCCGATCTAACTTCCAGTACCCCCTACCAAAGAGGCAGACTGGTGACCCCACCTGCAGGAGCACCCCGTCGTGATCCGAAAAGAAAACAGGCAACAGCCGCCCAGACAACTTACCCAAAGACCTGGGTACAAAAATATAGTCGAGCCTCCGCTCAACCCCCCTGGAGTTGCGCCATGTAGGACCGGCCATTTTCGGAGTAGTGTGCAGACCACCATCAACCAGACCATGGCAAGCCATTAGCCCGGTAATGGCGCCTGCACTGCTATCCCCCTATTCCTAAATCTGTATTAAAATCCCCCTATCACTAATTTCCTATTTGTGACACACAGGGGCGTCAGACAGTCCACCATCTCCCTCCTGTCTGCCACCACCTGTGGCCCATACACCACCACTAATCTAAATTTACAATCCCTTATCGTGACATCCACCCCTATAACCCTCCCCTGCATTACCACAAAAGAATCCTCCACTTTTACCTCCCTGTGCCCACACAAAATCCCTACCCCCGATGAGTGCACCCCCCCAATACCCCAAACCGACTCCCCCTTGTCCCACTCCCTCTTAAACCTACTAACATCCCCTCCATCCCTCAGGTGAACCTCCTGTAAAAAACAAAAATCAAACCCCACACCCTCCAAATAACTAAAAACCGCCCTCCTCTTAACAAAATCCCTTAAACCCCTTACATTTAAACTAACAAAAGTAAAATTAGACCCCATGAAATAATAAAATAAAAACATGTAATACACTCAAATTCTAAACCCAGACAGAAAAAAACAAAAACAGGAGACTCACCCGATGCTCCCCTGCTCCATATCTACCGGTGAGAACACCATCCGTACTCCCGACATCCCCCCCTCTTCCTCCATCTCACCAACCCAGGATGCAGGAATAGTGTTTGGCTCCGGGGTGCCCTGCACACTCCTCCCCCTCCCCAGTGCTGCAGCTGGTTTGGAAAAAAATCGGGGAGGCTGAGTCCCCAAACAAAAAACTCCCCACCTCCTCCTGTACCCAGTCTTGAGACTTGTTAGGTGTGTCCCCACCTAACAGAAGTTGAGGGCCTGGGGAAATCAGCAGCAACCCAGAGGTTTCTCCCACCCCCATCACTCTCTTGGCCATCCCCTCCCTCTCACTGTCGGCCAATCGCACCCTCCTCTTCATTCTCTTCTTTGGTGATGGCGGCAGTGGAGAGATACCACCCTCCCCCCCGCCAGCTCCTCCACCATACCCCTCATCTCTTCCACCAGGGCACTTTCCCCCCAGTCCACTTGCTCTTCCACCGTCTCCTTCTCCAACACTCCTTCCTCGCTTTCTTCTCTCTCATGCTCCTCCACTCGCTTGCCTTCTTCCGCCGCTTTTCCTGGTTCTCCTACTCCCGTGCCTTCTGTTTCCTTCTCTCTTCCATCCGCCGCTTCTTGCTCCTCCTCCTTCCTTGCGGCCTTCCCCTCTGGACCTGTACTCTGGTCATGAGGCGTGCGTATGACCTCTGACGAGCCGGGCACCCCCGTCACAGGTGTGCAGACAAGCCACACCCGTGGCACGCCTTAGGCTTGTCACAATCCCTCGCCTCGTGTTCCTCAGATCCACAAAATCGACATTTTCTTGTGCTGCACGAGGCGAATATGTGACCGTAGGCCATACAGCGCCTGCAAAATGGGGGCTGACGTGCATAAAACAACGTCCCCCTGTCAGCCCCTATTTTCTTGTGCTGCACGAGGGAGAACATAGCAGGAGGATGGAGGTAGCAGGAGGATGGAGGTAGCCACCATGTCCCTTTGGGTCCTCCCTGAGGAGGGCCTGGAAGCCTCTCCTCCCATTCCAAAACCCAAGGGAGTCTTTGAGGTGCCTTGCTGAGGAGACGTTATCCCTCACCTCTTCGTCCTTAACGTATGGGTTGTAAATGTTGACAGTTACAACCCTAAAGTTGTTCTTCGCCAGGCTTGTTATTTCATAGTGGCTCATCGGCCTCTCACCTCCCACTGCTCTTGCCCTTCTCAGGATATCATCATGTTTCTCCTCTGTATATAGTGCCACGTCGTATGCTCCCTCCAACGAGTTGCCTTGGAAACAAAACACGTCCTTCACCGTCAGCTTTAGAATCCCCATCAATATTATCCTTCCAAAAGTTTCCCATCCTAAAGGCTCCAACTCCTTTTCCTTCCAAGCAAACCGAATCGTGTTGGCCAGCCCAATCCCAGGGACCGACCGTGTTGATGTATTTTGCACCATCTCCGCAAGGAGAATGGCGCTTGTTCTTTTCTCTTCCAAAACAATGAAAAAAGAAAAACCAAAGTGACTGAGCCTATCTGGTGAAAACTAACACAGAGACAGGAACAATCACCCACGAAACACTCAAAGAATATGGCTGCCTAAATATGGTTCCCAATCAGAGACAACGATAAACACCTGCCTCTGATTGAGAACCACTCCAGACAGCCATAGACTATACTAGAAAACCCCACTATACCACAATCCCAATACCTACAAAAACCCCAAGACAAAACACACCACATAATTAACCCATGTCACACCCTGGCCTGACCAAAATAATAAAGAAACCACAAAATACTTAGACCAGGGCGTGACAGTACTATTGTTTGTACAGATGAACGTGGTACCTTCAGGTGTTTGGAAATTGCTCCCAAGGATGAACCAGACTTGTGGAGGTCTACAATTTTTCTCTGAGATCTTAGCTGATTTCTTTTGATTTTCCCATGATGTCAAGCAAAGAGGCACTGAGTTTGAAGGTCGGCCTTGAAATTCATCCACAGGTATACCTCCAATTGACTCAAATGATGTCAATTCGCCTATCAGAAGCTTCTAAAGCCATGACATCATTTTCTGGAATTTTCCAAACTGTTTAAAGGCACAGTCAACTTAGGGTACTGGAATTGTGATACAGTGAATTATAAGTGAAATAATCTGTCCGTGAACAATTGCTGGAAAAATGACTTGTGTCATGCACAAAGTAGATGTCCTAACCGGCTTGCCAAAACGATCGTTTGCTAACAAGAAATTTGTGGAGTTGTTGAAAAACGAGTTTTAATGACTCCAACCTAAGTGTATGTAAACTTCCGACTTCAACTGTACATGAAGGCAGGGTAAAGTGACTAGGCATCAGGATAGATAATAATAATAAGGTATTTGAGGTAGATATGTACATGAAGGCAGGGTAAAGTGACTAGGCATCAGGATAGATAATAATAATAAGGTATTTGAGGTAGATATGTACATGAAGGCAGGGTAAAGTGACTAGGCATCAGGATAGATAATAATAATAAGGTATTTGAGGTAGATATGTACATGAAGGCAGGGTAAAGTGACTAGGCATCAGGATAGATAATAATAATAAGGTATTTGAGGTAGATATGTACATGAAGGCAGGGTAAAGTGACTAGGCATCAGGATAGATAATAATAATAAGGTATTTGAGGTAGATATGTACATGAAGGCAGGGTAAAGTGACTAGGCATCAGGATAGATAATAATAATAAGGTATTTGAGGTAGATATGTACATGAAGGCAGGGTAAAGTGACTAGGCATCAGGATAGATAATAATAATAAGGTATTTGAGGTAGATATGTACATGAAGGCAGGGTAAAGTGACTAGGCATCAGGATAGATAATAATAATAAGGTATTTGAGGTAGATGTGTACATGAAGGCAGGGTAAAGTGACTAGGCATCAGGATAGATAATAATAATAAGGTATTTGAGGTTGATATGTACATGAAGGCAGGGTAAAGTGACTAGACATCAGGATAGATAATAATAAGAGTAAAATAAAGGACACAGTAGCAGCAGCATATTATGAGTGTAAAAGTGTGTGAGTGTACATGTGTTTGTGTTCAAATTAAATCAAGTTTTACTTGTTACATACATTTGTTTAGCAGATGTTATTGCGGGTGTAGTGAAATGCTTGTATTTCTTGCTTCAACAGTGCAATTATCAGGTGTCAGGTAAGACCCAAATGCAGACTATGTTGAAGTAACAATGTTTATTACAGCAGCAGGAGCAGGCAAACAACAGGTCAAAGCAGGCAGGGGTCGATGATCCAGAGTAGTGGGCAACGGTACAGGACGGCAGGCAGGCTCAGGGTCAGGGGCAGAGTGGTCAGGCAGGTGAGTTCAGAGACAGGACAGGCAAGGGTCAAAACCAGGAGGGCGAGAAAAAGAGAGAATGTGTGTGTGTGTGCTGTATTTTCGAGTATCATGTAGTAGCCTGAACGTATCGATGTTACATTGAACTAGGTGAATGGAATATGAATGACTGTCATCCAACATGTTGTAATAGAAATAAGGCCATCCTCATGAAAAAAATAATCATCCTCCCTCATCTTAAACAGCACGACCGCCACTGGTATGTGTACATGGTCTCGTGAGTGTGTATATATAGTCGGGTGAGTGTATATAGTCTGGTCAGTGTATATAGTCTAGTGAGTGTGTATATATAGTCTGGTCAGTGTATATATTCTAGTGAGTGTGTATATATAGTCTGGTCAGTGTATATATAGTCTGGTCAGTGTATATAGTCTGGTCAGTGTATATATTCTAGTGAGTGTGTATATATAGTCTGGTCAGTGTATATAGTCTGGTCAGTGTATATATTCTAGTGAGTGTATATATAGTCTGGTCAGTGTATATAGTCTGGTCAGTGTATATAGTCTGGTCAGTGTATATATAGTCTGGTCAGTGTATATAGTCTAGTCAGTGTATATAGTCTGGTCAGTGTGTATATATAGTCTGTTCAGTGTATATGGTCTCGTGAGTGTGTATATATAGCCTGGTCAGTGTATATAGTCTGGTCAGTGTATATATTCTAGTGAGTGTGTATATATAGTCTGGTCAGTGTCAGTGTATATAGTCTGGTCAGTGTATATATTCTCAGTGTATATAGTGTATATATAGTCTGGTCAGTGTATATATAGTCTGGTCAGTGTATATAGTCTAGTCAGTGTATATAGTCTGGTCAGTGTGTATATATAGTCTGTTCAGTGTATATGGTCTCGTGAGTGTGTATATATAGCCTGGTCAGTGTATATAGTCTGGTCAGTGTATATAGTCTAGTGAGTGTGTATATATAGCCTGGTCAGTGTATATAGTCTGGTCAGTGTATATAGTCTAGTGACTGTGTATATATAGTCTGGTCAGTGTGTATATATAGTCTGGTCAGTGTATATAGTCTAGTGAGTGTGTATATATAGTCTATATATATATAGACTATATACATATGTATATATATATATATATGTATATATATAGAGGTCTGTAATTTTTATCATAGGTACACTTCAACTGTGAGAGACTGAATCTAAAGCAAAATCGGCAGTGTATAAAATACTTGTTCTCCCCACTGAATATAGTCTGGTCAGTGTATATATTCTAGTGAGTGTGTATATATAGTCTGGTCAGTGTGTATATAGTCTAGTGACTGTGTATATATAGTCTAGTGAGTGTGTATATTTAGTCTAATTAGTGTGTATTTGTAGTCTAGTGAGTATGTATATAGTGTGTATATATAGTCTAGTGAGTGTGTATATGATATGTATATATAGTCTTGTGAGTATGTATATAGTGTGAATATAGTCTAGTGAGTGTGTGTATATATAGTCTAGTGAGTGTGTATATAGTCTTGTGAGTATGTATATAGTGTGTATATATAGTCTAGTGAGTATGTATATTGTGTGTATATATAGTCTAGTGAGTGTGTATATGATGTGTATGTGTAGTCTAGTGAGTGTGTATATATAGTCTAGTGAGTATGTATATAGTGTGTATATATAGTCTAGTGAGTGTGTATATAGGTTGTAAATATAGTCTAGTGAGTATGTATATAGTGTGTATATATAGTTTAGTGAGTATATATATGATGTGTATGTATAGTGAGTGTGCGTAGGGTCAGTGCAGATAGTTTGGGTACCATTAATTTACTATTTAGCAGTCTGGCTATTTAGCAGTCTGGCTATTTAGCAGTCTGGCTATTTAGCAGTCTGGCTATTTAGCAGTCTGGCTATTTATTTGGTCCAAGAGCTGATGCTCCGGTACCGTTTGCCGGACTGTAGCAGAGTGAACAGTCTATGACTTGGGTGGCTGGAGTCTTAGCCAATTTTTCGGGCCTTCCTTTGACAACGCCTGGTATAGAGGTCTTGGGTGGCAGAGTGCTTGGCCCCAGTGGTTTACTGGGCTGTCCGCACTACCCTCTGTAGCACTTTGCGGTCAAGGGCAGTGCATTTTCCATACCAAGTGGTAATGCAGCCAGTCAAGATGCTCTCAATGTTGAAGCTGTAGAACTTTTTGAGGATCTGAGGGTCGATGCCAAGTCTTTTCAGCCTCCTGAGGGGGAAAAGGTGCTGCCGAGCCCTCTTCACCACTGTGAGGATGTGTGTGGACCATGTTAAGTCCGTAGTGATGTGGACACCAAGGAACTTGAAGCTCTCAACCCGCTCTACAACAGCCCCATCGATGTGGATGGGTGCGTACTCTCCCCTCTTTCTCCTGTAGTCCAAGATCAGCTCCTTGGTCTTACTGATGTTGAGGGAGAGGTTGTTGTCCTGGCAACACATTGCTAAGACTTTGACATCCTCCCTGTAGTGGTGACACACAGACAAGCACTGTATTTCTCTCTCTCTCAATTCAATTCAAGGGGCTTTATTGGCATGGGAAACATGTGTTAACATTGCCAAAGCAAGTGAGGTAGATAATATACAAAAGTGAAATAAACAATAAAAATTAACAGTAAGCATTACACATACATCTCTCTCCACATACACAAACACACATCTCTCTCTCTCTCCCTCTCTCCCTCTCTCCCTCTCCCTCTCTCCCTCTCCCTCTCTCTCTCTCTCTCTCCACATACACAAACACACCTCTCTCTCTCTCTCTCTCCCTCTCTCTCTTTCTCTCTCTCTTTCTCTCTCCACATACACAAACACACCTCTCTCTCTCTCTCTCTCTCTCTCTCTCTCTCTCTCTCTCTCTCTCCCTCTCTCCCTTTCTCTCTCCACATACACAAACACACCTCTCTCTCTCTCCCTCTCTCTCTCTCTCTCTCTCTCTCTCTCTCTCTCTCTCTCTCTCCACATACAAACACAACCCTCTCTCTCTCCACATAACCAAACGCGCCTCTCTCTCTCTCTCTCCACAAACACAACCCCTCTCTCTCTCTCCACATACACAAACACACCCCTCTATGTCTCTCTCTCTATCTCCCTCTCTCTCTCTCTCTCTCTCTCTCTCTCTCTCTCTCTCTCTCTCTCTCTCTCTCTCTCTCTCTCTCTCTTTCTCCACATACACAAACACAACCCTCTCTCTCTCTCTCCACATACCCAAACACGCCTCTCTCTCTCTCTCTCCACAAACACAAACCCTCTCTCTCTCTCCACATACACAAACACCCCTCTATCTCTCTCTCCACATACACAAACACAACCTCTCTCTCTCTCTCTCTCTCCACATACACAAACACAACCTCCCTCTCTCTCTCTCTCCACATACACAAACACACCCCTCTATCTCTCTCCATCCTCCATTTTCCTTTCACCTCTCAAATCTCCATCCTTCTCTCTCTCCGCTCCTGTCTTTATAATGCAATGCCTTTACTCTGTGCTTGGTGGAAGGCTGCCCTGAACTAACATTGTCCACCCCACCCGCCTCTGCTGGTGAGGAATGGGGAGTTAACACCCATGTCTGAACCTTCTCATAACCCCCCTCTGCATAGGGCATCGTGGCTGCACCCCTGATCTATCTGGTCCCACTCACAACTCTTTCCTATCTTAGGCAAACACACTCCCTCATTAGCATGCACTGATATTCGGGGACACACACGGACACACGGCCACACACACACAGAGGAGTTCTGTACTCCAATCCTCTACTGAAATACAAGATCAACCATTACTTCCGTAACACTACCAACCTTGCGTTTTTACCAACATGTTAACCAACCACATTTGCATTCATTTTCAAATCTCCCAAATGTCTCTCACCATCATAGCTATGTTTACTATCATGCTTATCATCCCCACAGGTTGACATCTCCTGGCCCCTGGATCTGTTAGGCATAAATGGGGTTCAGTGTGTGTGTAGTTGTGGTGCGAGGCCCAGGTCAACTCTTTCACAGTGTAGGGAAGAAAGGTCAAAGGGCCTATGGCTACATAAAAGAATGTCCCCTCTGCTGTTACCATGAGAACAGGACCCAGGACATCATCAGAATAATATCACGTCAATGCACTTGGGGATGACAGAGACAAGGAGACAGGGGTTTCAGAGACTTTAGGAAACCTTGGGGATGACTGAGACAGGGAGACAGGGGTTTCAGAGACTTTAGGAAACCTTGGGGATGACTGAGACAGGGAGACAGGGGTTTCAGAAGACTTTAGGAAACATTGGGGATGACAGAGACAGGGAGACAGGGGTTTCAGAGACTTTAGGAAACCTTGGGGATGACTGAGACAGGGAGACAGGGGTTTCAGAGACTTTAGGAAACCTTGGGGATGACTGAGACAGGGAGACAGGGGTTTCAGAGACTTTAGGAAACATTGGGGATGACTGAGACAGGGAGACAGGGGTTTCAGAGACTTTAGGAAACCTTGGGGATGACTGAGACAGGGGTTTCAGAGACTTTAGGAAACCTTGGGGATGACTGAGACAGAGAGACAGGTGTTTCAGAGACTTTAGGAAACCTTGGGATGACTGAGACAGAGACAGGTGTTTCAGAGACTTTAGGAAACCTTGGGGATGACTGAGACAGAGAGACAGGTGTTTCAGAGACTTTAGGAAACCTTGGGGATGACTGAGACAGAGAGACAGGTGTTTCAGAGACTTTAGGAAACCTTGGGGATGACTGAGACAGAGAGACAGGTGTTTCAGAGACTTTAGGAAACCTTGGGGATAACTGAGACAGAGAGACAGGTGTTTCAGAGACTTTAGGAAACCTTGGGGATGACTGAGACAGGGGTTTCAGAGACTTTAGGAAACCTTGGGGATGACTGAGACAGAGGTTTCAGAAGACTTAAGGAAACCTTGGGGATGACTGAGACAGGTGTTTCAGAGACTTTAGGAAACCTTGGGGATGACTGAGACAGGGAGACAGGAGTTTCAGAGACTTTAGGAAACCTTGGGGATGACTGAGACAGGGGTTTCAGAGACTTTAGGAAACCTTGGGGATGACTGAGACAGGGAGACAGGGGTTTCAGAAGACATTAGGAAACCTTGGGGATGACTGAGACAGGGAGACAGGGGTTTCAGAGACTTTAGGAAACCTTGGGGATGACTGAGACAGGGAGACAGAGGTTTCAGAGACTTTAGATAACCTTGGGGATGACTGAGACAGGGAGACAGGGGTTTCAGAGACTTTAGGAAACCTTGAGGATGACTGAGACAGGGAGACAGGGGTTTCAGAGACTTTAGGAAACCTTGGGGATGACTGAGACAGGGAGACAGGGGTTTCAGAGACTTTAGGAAACCTTGGGGATGACTGAGACAGGGAGACAGGGGTTTCAGAAGACTTTAGGAAACATTGGGGATGACAGAGACAGGGAGACAGGGGTTTCAGAGACTTTAGGAAACCTTGGGGATGACTGAGACAGGGGTTTCAGAGACTTTAGGAAACCTTGGGGATGACTGAGACAGAGAGACAGGGGTTTCAGAAGACTTTAGGAAACCTTGGGGATGACAGAGACAGGTGTTTCAGAGACTTTAGGAAACCTTGGGGATGACTGAGACAGAGAGACATGTGTTTCAGAGACTTTAGGAAACCTTGGGGATGACTGAGACAGAGGTTTCAGAAGACTTAAGGAAACCTTGGGGATGACTGAGACAGGTGTTTCAGAGACTTTAGGAAACCTTGGGGATGACTGAGACAGGGAGACAGGAGTTTCAGAGACTTTAGGAAACCTTGGGGATGACAGAGACAGGGGTTTCAGAGACTTTAGGAAACCTTGGGGATGACTGAGACAGAGGTTTCAGAAGACTTAAGGAAACCTTGGGGATGACTGAGACAGGTGTTTCAGAGACTTTAGGAAACCTTGGGGATGACAGAGACAGGGAGACTTGGGGATGACTGAGGAGTTTCAGAGACTTTAGGAAACCTTGGGGATGACTGAGACAGGGGTTTCAGAGACTTTAGGAAACCTTGGGGATGACTGAGACAGGGAGACAGGGGTTTCAGAAGACATTAGGAAACCTTGGGGATGACTGAGACAGGGAGACAGGGGGTTTCAGAGACTTTAGGAAACCTTGGGGATGACTGAGACAGGGAGACAGAGGTTTCAGAGACTTTAGATAACCTTGGGGATGACTGAGACAGGGAGACAGGGGTTTCAGAGACTTTAGGAAACCTTGAGGATGACTGAGACAGGGAGACAGGGGTTTCAGAGACTTTAGGAAACCTTGGGGATGACTGAGACAGGGAGACAGGGGTTTCAGAGACTTTAGGAAACCTTGGGGATGACTGAGACAGGGAGACAGGGGTTTCAGAAGACTTTAGGAAACATTGGGGATGACAGAGACAGGGAGACAGGGGTTTCAGAGACTTTAGGAAACCTTGGGGATGACTGAGACAGGGGTTTCAGAGACTTTAGGAAACCTTGGGGATGACTGAGACAGAGAGACAGGGGTTTCAGAAGACTTTAGGAAACCTTGGGGATGACAGAGACAGGTGTTTCAGAGACTTTAGGAAACCTTGGGGATGACTGAGACAGAGAGACATGTGTTTCAGAGACTTTAGGAAACCTTGGGGATGACTGAGACAGAGAGACAGGTGTTTCAGAGACTTTAGGAAACCTTGGGGATGACTGAGACAGAGAGACAGGTGTTTCAGAGACTTTAGGAAACCTTGGGGATGACTGAGACAGAGAGACAGGTGTTTCAGAGACTTTAGGAAACCTTGGGGATGACTGAGACAGAGAGACAGGTGTTTCAGAGACTTTAGGAAACCTTGGGGATGACAGAGACAGGTGTTTCAGAGACTTTAGGAAACCTTGGGGATGACTGAGACAGGTGTTTCAGAGACTTTAGGAAACCTTGGGGATGACTGAGACAGGTGTTTCAGAGACTTTAGGAAACCTTGGGGATGACTGAGACCGGTGTTTCAGAGACTTTAGGAAACCTTGGGGATGACTGAGACAGAGAGACAGGTGTTTCAGAGACTTTAGGAAACCTTGGGGATGACTGAGACAGGTGTTTCAGAAGACTTTAGGAAACCTTGGGGATGACTGAGACAGGTGTTTCAGAGACTTTAGGAAACCTTGGGGATGACTGAGACAGAGAGACAGGTGTTTCAGAGACTTTAGGAAACCTTGGGGATGACTGAGACAGGTGTTTCAGAGACTTTAGAAACCTTGGGGATGACTGAGACAGAGAGACAGGTGTTTCAGAGACTTTAGGAAACCTTGGGGATGACTGAGACAGAGAGACAGGTGTTTCAGAGACTTTAGGAAACCTTGGGGATGACTGAGACAGAGAGACAGGTGTTTCAGAGACTTTAGGAAACCTTGGGGATGACAGAGACAGGTGTTTCAGAGACTTTAGGAAACCTTGGGGATGACTGAGACAGGTGTTTCAGAGACTTTAGGAAACCTTGGGGATGACTGAGACAGGTGTTTCAGAGACTTTAGGAAACCTTGGGGATGACTGAGACCGGTGTTTCAGAGACTTTAGGAAACCTTGGGGATGACTGAGACAGAGAGACAGGTGTTTCAGAGACTTTAGGAAACCTTGGGGATGACTGAGACAGGTGTTTCAGAAGACTTTAGGAAACCTTGGGGATGACTGAGACAGGTGTTTCAGAGACTTTAGGAAACCTTGGGGATGACTGAGACAGAGAGACAGGTGTTTCAGAGACTTTAGGAAACCTTGGGGATGACTGAGACAGGTGTTTCAGAAGACTTTAGGAAACCTTGGGGATGACTGAGACAGAGAGACAGGTGTTTCAGAGACTTTGGGAAACCTTGGGGATGACTGAGACAGGTGTTTCAGAGACTTTAGGAAACCTTGGGGATGACTGAGACCGAGAGACAGGGGTTTCAGAAGACATTAGGAAATCTTGGGGATGACTGAGACAGGGAGACAGGTGTTTCAGAGACTTTAGGAAACCTTGGGGATGACTGAGACAGACAGGTGTTTCAGAGACTTTAGGAAACATTGGGGATGACTGAGACAGGTGTTTCAGAAGACTTTAGGAAACCTTGGGGATGACTGAGACAGGTGTTTCAGAGACTTTAGGAAACCTTGGGGATGACTGAGACAGGGGTTTCAGAAGACTTTAGGAAACCTTGGGGATGACTGAGACAGGTGTTTCAGAGACTTTAGGAAACCTTGGGGATGACTGAGACAGGTGTTTCAGAGACTTTAGGAAACCTTGGGGATGACTGAGACAGGGGTTTCAGAAGACTTTAGGAAACATTGGGGATGTTATCAGGAAGATGTTAGTGTAAATACTGCAATTATAACATCAGATGGTGATATACGTTATTGCAGCATATTATTCAAACTAAAACAAAAAAAATGGGCAAGCTTTGTTGTCACTCTTAGTGTGTAGTAAATTGTATATGGCAAAATGCTTTGAAATGAACATCTACCATTTTGTTATTATGAACTTAAATTCAACGAATGAAGGCATACTGTGTGTTTATGCATCTATTGTGTTACTGCCCTATCTTTGCATTTCTGTAGAGTTTGTTTGTGTCTAGTAGTCTTGGGGCTACGCTACTAAAGCACAAGTTGGCATTTGCTTTCCACATCTCCATCATCAAAGAGCTGGTGTAAAACATTTGCATTTGCATGAAGTGGAGAGATGTTGAATGCTAAAGGTGAAGTGTAAAAAAAAATATAACTCTGTATTTGTCTCCTTTCACAGATGGAGGATGAGAAAAAGAAAGAGAGTGGGTGGATGGAGTGAAGGATGAAGGCTGAGTAGACAACTGAACAGAGACAGGCCCTATGCGGCAGTTCATTCGTTCATCGCCATGGGCTCTTGTCCTCCTCTCTCCTCCCCTGGTCTATACTCCCATCACAGGGTCGTTTGGAGTGTGTGAGGCCCAAAAACAAAGCTTGTGAGTGGGCTGGCGATGCAGGAAGAAGTCCCTGCTGGTTACCAGCACCTCTGGAGCTGACGGCAAAATAAATCAATATGGAGAAGAGAATGTTACCCCACAGCCTAGAGGCCTGAAGACCTCCAGAGGAGAGGCCCATCTCAACCTTGCTCAGCCCCAGCCAAAGTTCCTGAGACTGGGCCTGGGTCCCTACCCGCTCTTGGTGTGTGTGGTTCTGCTGCTGGAGGGGGCCTCCCAACAAACAACACATGATACACGCTCTCCTGAGTTATTGTTTCTTTTTTTGAAAGAATGTTTAAGGGGATATCCCTCTCTCTTTATTTTTGTTTTCTTAAAAATAAGATTGACATACTCCCCTACCTTCCCTGTGTTGCTGTGTGTAAATGCTGGCAGAGGGGTTCACATTTTGATTCAGACTTCAAATCCACTCACTGCTTATTCCCTGGGACACTTTTACATTTGACAAAGAGACAGTTTACTCTGGTGTGCTACCTCCAAAGCAGTATACAAACCACAACAACCACTAAAATTGACATTTTTTTAAACTTATGTTTATTAGGATCTTTATTGTTAAATTCCAATGTCTTTTTTTATTTGGCATGATCAAAGACCATAGAACGAAAGACTAAAACCCAGGCCCAGTAAAACCCAGGCCCAGTAAAACCCAAGTCAGACCTCTAATCAACACAGTTCCTTCATTCTGACCAGCTAGAAAAAAGGGACAGAAAGGATCCTGGACAACACAAGACCACGAAAAGGATCCTGGACAACACAAGACCACGAAAAGGATCCTGGACAACACAAGACCACGAAAAGGATCCTGGACAACACAAGACCACGAAAAGGATCATGGACAACACAAGACCACAAAAAGGATCCTGGACAACACAAGAGCAGGGAAAGGATCCTGGACAACACAAGACAACAAAAAGGATCCTGGACAACACAAGACAACGAAAAGGATCCTGGACAACACAAGAGCAGGGAAAGGATCCTGGACAACACAAGACAACAAAAAGGATCCTGGACAACACAAGACAACGAAAAGGATCCTGGACAACACAAGAGCAGGGAAAGGATCCTGGACAAACAAGACAACGAAAAGGATCCTGGACAACACAAGAGCAGGGAAAGGATCCTGGACAACAAGACAACAAAAAGGATCCTGGACAACACAAGACAACGAAAAGGATCCTGGACAACACAAGACAACGAAAAGGATCCTGGACAACACAAGACCACGAAAAGGATCCTGGACAACACAAGACAACGAAAAGGATCCTGGACAACACAAGAGCAGGGAAAGGATCCTGGACAACACAAGACAACAAAAAGGATCCTGGACAACACAAGACAACGAAAAGGATCCTGGACAACACAAGAGCAGGGAAAGGATCCTGGACAACACAAGACAACAAAAAGGATCCTGGACAACACAAGAGCAGGGAAAGGATCCTGGACAACACAAGACAACAAAAAGGATCCTGGACAACACAAGACAACGAAAAGGAGCAGTACAGATAACTGGACACTCCCTGAAGAACACAGTACCAGCAGAGACACGCATACAGTGAGCGCCAAAAGTATTGGGAGAGTGACAAATTTGTTGTTGTTTTGGCTCTGTACTCCAGCACTTTGGATTTGAAATAACACAATGACTATGAGGTTAAAGTGCAGACTGTCAACTTTAATTGGAGTTTTTTTTCATCCATATCGGATGAAAATTACAGCACTTTTTGTACATAATCCCCCCATTTTAGGGGACCAAAAGTTTTGGGACAAATTCACTTATATGTGTATTAAAGTAGTCAAATGTAGAGTATTTGGTCCCATATTCACAGCACGTAATGACAACATTAAGCTTGTGACTCTACAAACTTATTGGATGCATTTGCTGTTTATTTTGGTTGTGTTTCAGATTATTTTGTGCCCAATAGAAGCGAATGGTAAATAATGTATTGTGTCATTTCGGAGTCACTTTTATTGTAGATAAGAATATAATGTGTTTTTAAACACTTCTACATTAATGTGGATGCTACCATGGTTACGGATAATCCTGAATGAATCCTGAATAATGATGAGTGAAAATGTTACAGAAGCACAAATATCATATCCCCAAGACATGCTAAACTTTCACCATTACAATAACAGAGGTTAGCATTTTTTTTTTGGGGGGGCATAACATTTGTGTTTATGTAACTTTCTCACTCATCATTCACAATTCATTCAGGATTATCTAATAGTAATGGTATCATCCACATGAATGTAGAAGTGTTACGAAACATAGTCTATTCTTACTTACAATGACTCCAAAATGACACATTACATCATTACATTACATCTGCACTTTAAAATCATAGTCATTTCAAATCCAAAGTGCTGGAGTTCAGAGCCAAAACAACAACAAAATGTGTCACTTTCCCAATACTTTTGTAGCTCACTGTATCTTACCTGGTAAGAACATACTTTTCCACAGTTACACACACTGACAATACTTCTTCTTTCCAACACTGAGCAATTCCCTGTAATTCCCTATCATTTAAATATCACATAAAACAAAATTATACCTGTATAACCCCCATCATAATGTGGTTGTGAGAAGAAAACGAACACACATAACCCACAAATCCGCATTGCTCTCGAGTAGTAGCTCTTTCCTTACAGATGCACTGTACCCTGCTATTGTCTGGTAGTGTTATGTACTAGGACAAGCCCATAATGATGGGTCTCCATCACACCCCTTCTTTCTTGGTGAATGTGCCAGCTGTCTGTTATAAGGCTTTAGTGCCAAGCTACCATCGTAGTCACGGTAACACAGCGCCGTTGTTTACATCCAGACGGGCACAGCCTCAGACAAAATGGCCACCGCTCAGTTCCTCTGCCAAAGATGGCGGCCAGCGGTGTCTCTGTTCTAGCACCATCTGTGCGACCGTTACCTTGCCCGCCATATGCAAATCTAGGCTAATTGCATTTGCATTTCCGCTTGATTTAGTAAGCGTGGGTGCTGACACAGCTAATTCCCCGTAAACATGCCGTAGAGGTGGTGAGTGTCTGTACGCTAAGTAAAAAGGCTTGTCACCGCTGTTCGTTTCCCTCGTGGTGTGTGTGTGTGTGTGTGTGTGTGTGTATGTGTGTGTGTGTGTGTGTGTGTGTGTGTGTGTGTGTGTGTGTGTGTGTGTGTGTGTGTGTGTGTGTGTGTGTGTGTGTGTGTGTGTGTGTGTGTGATATTGTGTTTTATAGCTGTTAATGTGGCTGGAATAGAAGGAGTGATCTGGCGGCGTCATATGAGGCATGTGTGTTGTCAGTCTGGGATATTCCCCCGTATGCAAATCACTCACTGTACAGAGAGACAGGGGCTTTTGTTAATCAAATGCCCCGGACACACAGACACACACGCTTATTCACACGTGTACACAGACATGCTATGCACACACACACATCACAGACACGCGTGGGCGCTCATTGACACACACACACACACACACACACACACACATGCGAGTACACACACACGCGTAAATGAAAAGCGAGACGGACAAGAACACACACACACCCAGACTGTAATTGGGCCTGGGAATTCCCAGGCCCAATGAACTCCAGACAGACAGACCATAATAGCCTCATTACCATGCACATTGGTCTCTCATAGTGGGTCGTCTGGTTTCCATGGCATTGGACACAACTATATGTATAGAAGCCAGTCGCCAAGCTGTGCTGTAACTGACTGCCATGACGGGATATAATAGAAGTGAGAGATTAAATGAGAGATGTAGTATGAGAGGGGATGGAAATAGCATTGAGTCATTCACTCATTGTCTTTTGAGCTGATACTCTCCTTATTGCTAAAAATACATCTCTGATAATATTGCTTTCAAGGATCTCCTTGTCATTATTTTCAAACATGTCAGACAGATGGGGAAAAATGCTCTTAAAATACATTTTAAAAACTCTGATGTGAGGCATAATTTCACAGCACATTTTCTCATCTGAGTTGTCTAGTAACTAGCCGGTACTGTCAATTCATTCAAATGATATAGTCTGGGAATTAGGAGGATAGTGATGAATGTCAAAAACATCCTCTGGCACATCGTTCCCACAGTTACATTTAATTGAGCGTCTCAGTTTTTGGGCATTAATTAATTCGAGGCGAATGGTCTGAGCAGCTGAGCGACAATGCGGTCTTCGTATTTGCATTCGCCCATGCAGCTAGGCAGCTGCAGCAGTTAGCCCTGTACAGTTGGCTATACTGTGGGCAAAATGGCGGTCACGCGAATCATAGGGTCTGTCTGGCGATCGTGGGAGCGGAGGGGAGGGAAGGGGGCAGCGGAGAGGGGTGATGGGGGTACATTGGGGGTTTTGGGGAGTCTGGGTGAGGGGGAGACTGTGGGGTGATTTGGGGGTCTAGACTTGAGGGGTTGGAGGGCATGGGGGATGTGTTTCGGAGGGTTGAGAGTTTGGGGGGGGGTGTAACTGTCTCGTTTGCCCAGAAACTATTAATAGAGGGTCCAGGGAGGAGGGGGGATAGCATGTCTGGGTCTGAATATGTGTTTGTGAGTGTGTGTGAGTTTGTGAGTCATTTACATATTCAGTGCAGCGAGGGAGCCCATATGCTGTCCGACGACCCAAACATATACACAACCCCGGTCTCCCCATTAGCGGAACACAATCATCCTTCGCTCCTATCAAAGAAGGATTATGCTTTTTTAAACATGTGACGGAACGGCCACACTTTAACAAGGAGGTAGAACACACACACCACCAGTAACACTATTACAGTAAAGAGCTCTAGTCTCATGTTGAATACATTAATGATATTCTGCATCATTCTGTCCAATCAGAGGATGGAAGGCTGATTGGAGCCAATAGAAATGGATACTAAAACAGGAAGAGGAAGCAAGAAGGAGCGAAGTAGAGAGTTTACCCCTGCAATGCCAGAGAGGGAGAAATCAACAACACTATAAACTCTGAGAGAGGAAGGAGAGAGAAGAGGAGAGGGGAGGGGTACTGGTGAAATATGAAAGTGCTACGGCAGGCCGAGAAGCTATAATATAGAGACATACGTTTGTGCAATTCACAGACAATACAATACGACTTAATGAATACTCTCAGAGACAGTTAAAAACATGTAATTGACAGCAATTCGACTGAGATGTTCAGTATTAGCAGTGAAGACTGGACGTATGACATAGAAATGAGTTCTGATAGAGGTTTTGTTCTCTCGGTATGACAAAGGGAGATCGCTCTACAGTCATAGACCAGGGTAGTCTTGTGGCACACTAATCTGAATATAGTGATGATATCACCAATGGAATTCATAGCGATCGCTCATTACAAAGTGCAAATGATTTAAGGCAGGGTTTGGGGGGCTCGCCCATACTAAAAAAGAGTTTATAGTGATACTAAAATATGGTTTAGGAAGTGATACTAAAAGTGGGTTTAGGGAGTGATACTAAAGTGGGTTTAGGGAGTGATCCTAAAGTTGGTTTATGGAGTGATACTAATGTGGGTTTAGGGAGTGATACTAATGTGGGTTTAGGGAGTGATACTAATGTGGGTTTAGGGAGTGATACTAATGTGGGTTTAGGGAGTGATACTAAAGTGGGTTTAGGGAGTGATCCTAAAGTTGGTTTATGGAGTGATACTAATGTGGGTTTAGGGAGTGATACTAATGTGGGTTTAGGGAGTGATACTAATGTGGGTTTAGGGAGTGATACTAATGTGGGTTTGGGGAGTGATACTAATGTGAGTTTAGGGAGTGATACTAAAGTGGGTTTAGGGAGTGATACTAAAGTGGGTTTAGGGAGTGATACTAAAGTTGGTTTATGGGTTTAATGTGGGGAGTGATACTAATGTGGGTTTAGGGAGTGAACTAATGTGGGTTTAGGGAGTGATACTAAATGTGGGTTTAGGGAGTGATACTAATGTGGGTTTAGGGAGTGATACTAAAGTGGGTTTAGGGAGTGATACTAATGTGGGTTTAGGGAGTGATACTAATGTGGGTTTAGGGAGTGATACTAATGTGAGTTTAGGGAGTGATACTAATGTGAGTTTTAGGGAGTGATACTAATGTGGGTTTAGGGAGTGATACTAAAAGTGGGTTTAGGGAGTGATACTAAAAGTGGGTTTAGGGAGTGATACTAAAGTATGATTTAGGGAGTGATACTAAAATATGATTTAGGGAGTGATACTAAAATATGATTTAGGGAGTGATACTAAAATATGACTTAGGGAGTGATACTAAAATATGATTTAGGGAGTGATACTAAATATGATTTAGGGAGTGATACTAAAGTGGGTTTAGGGAGTGATACTAAAATATGATTTAGGGAGTGATACTAAAATATGATTTAGGGAGTGATACTAAAATATGATTTAGGGAGTGATACTAAAATATGATTTAGGGAGTGATACTAAAGTGGGTTTAGGGAGTGATACTAAAATATGATTTAGGGAGTGATACTAAAATATGATTTAGGGAGTGATACTAAAATATGATTTAGGGAGTGATACTAAAGTGGGTTTAGGGAGTGATACTAAAATGTGATATAGGGAGTGCAGAGCTTGCGAGGGAAAGAAGTCAGACAGCCAGACACAATGAGGATCTCCATAATGTCCTATATGAGAACTGCTTTGTGCTGGTGATGGAGAGATGGACAGGGGGGTGAACAGGCTGGTCCTGGAGGTCTGGACTGGGAGCCTGGGAACGTCAGGCACTGGCTAGACGGACACCAAGCCCAGAATGTCTCTGCAGCAGGTGAAAGAGGACCCCAGAGTTCAAGGGTCAAGGCCAAAGGGGGGACCGAGGGGCCAGTCTCTCTCTCTCTCTCTTTGTAAGTGTGTGTGCGTGTATAGGGCCACCACTCTGTCTGGGTCTAGCTGGATGCTAATGGATGTTCAGGGCTGTTTAATAAGCAGTAGCCATCTTTTGTTTGGAGATCAGAGCCCCTCTTTCAGACGAGGAGATGGTCAGACTGGCTGCTGCTGCTGCAGGGATGGGGGTGAAGAGGTCCTCCATCATCTGCAGTCACTCAGACCCTCTGGAATAACAGACAGGCAGACTGCCTCAGGTTAGACCTCCCCTACTGAAAGTGTGAGATTGTTTGATGATTGACATTCTGATTTCAGGCGTTCCGGAAACTTCCCTGACAGCAGGGTTGGGTAGGTTACTTTCTAAATGTATTCCGTTACTCCTCAACATGTTAGGAAGCATGTTATATGTGAAACATTTATAATGCAGTGTGTTCCACCAGACAGTTATAATGCAGTGTGTTCCACCAGACAGTTATAATGCAGTGTGTTCCACCAGACAGTTGCCTGATCGATCCTGTAATAAGACATAAAACTGTGTTGTATTGCATTCACTTTAAAACATGCACTATTGAAGGTGCAACCTGTAACAGATGAGTTTGTATGAAAAGCATTAGTACAGAGGAGTCGCCCACACGCCGCCTTTACTCTCTCGTCCATCCAAACCATTCAGTTCAGCCTTCCCCTGCACTGAGTGCTGTACCTCTATAGCCTGATTATAATCCATGGTAGGTCTTTAAGAGAGGACACCATTACCTCATCAGGATCTCTCCAAAGGGAGGAAGTGAGTGAATGGGTGAAGGAGGGCAGCTCTAACTCTCTCGCTTCTCTCCTTTATGCGTTGGGTTGTAAGCTTCATTAGCTGTGCTGAAAGGCACAACTTCTTCCCAGTCTGCTCAATAGGCCCATAGACCCTGTCTTACTATCCCTGAGTTTGAGAATAGTGTGTGTGTGTGTGTGTGTGTGTGTGTGTGTGTGTGTGTGTGTGTGTGTGTGTGTGTGTGTGTGTGTGTGTGTGTGTGTGTGTGTGTGTGTGTGTGTGTGTGTGTGTGTGTGTGTGTGTGTGTGTGTGTGTGTGTGTGTGTGTGTGTGTGTGTGTGTGTGTGTGTGTGTGTGTGCGTGCGTGAGCGTGTGTAGTGTCCCAACCTTCACATGCCACAAGGCCTCAGATTCTCTCTCAGACTTAAATCAAGCCTAGAAATGAGTCAGTCTTTCTCCCTCTCGTCTGTCTCAGCTCTCTCTCTCTCTTTCAGCTGTCTGCCTTCACATTGAATGGGTTTCCATATCAGCTCTCAGTCCTTATTCTTAAATCCTTGTTTAATTGATTCACAACTTCCTTTTCATCTCATCCTCTATCGTTTTATCTGGTAATCTCATCCTCTATTGTTTTATCTGGTAATCTCATCATCTATTGTTTTATCTGGTAATCTCATCATCTATTGTTTTATCTGGAAATCTCATCCTCTATTGTTTTATCTGGTAATCTCATCATCTATTGTTTTATCTGGTAATCTCATCATCTATTGTTTTATTTGGTAATCTCATCATCTATTGTTTTATCTGGTAATCTCATCATCTATTGTTTTATCTGGTAATCTCATCATCTATTGTTTTATCTGGTAATCTCATCATCTATTGTTTTATTTGGTAATCTCATCATCTATTGTTTTATCTGGTAATCTCATCATCTATTGTTTTATCTGGTAATCTCATCATCTATTGTTTTATCTGGTAATCTCATCATCTATTGTTTTATCTGGTAATATCATCATCTATTGTCTTATTTGCTCATCTCATCCTCTTGCCTTATTGTCTAATATCATCCTCTATTGTCATATTTGCTAATCTCATCCTCTATTTTCTTATTTGGTCATCTCATCCTTTATTTTCTTATTTTGTAATCTCATCTTCTATTGTCTTATTTGGTCATCTCATCCCCTATTGTCTTATTTGGTCATCTCATCCCCTATTGTCTTATTTGGTCATCTCATCCCCTATTGTCTTATCTGGTAATCTCATCCCCTATTGTCTTATTTGGTCATCTCATCCTCTATTGTCTTATTTGGTCATCTCATCCCCTATTGTCTTATTTGGTCATCTCATTCTCTATTGTCTTAGTTGGTCATCTCATTCTCTATTGTCTTATTTGGTCATCTCATCCTCTATTTGCAAAATGGCAGATCCTGAAGAAAGATCTCAGCCCAGTTTAGCTCATTCCTGTGCAAATAGTTCAAACACAGGCGTGCACACACACACATATGCAGGGTCACACACACACACTCAGGCACATGCCCAGACACACGCGCCCAGACACACACACACACACACACACACACACACACACACACACACACACACACACAGTCAGCTGGGCAGTCTAGAAACACATTGAGAGCTATTCTGATGCCGCCACAACTATCTCTGCTAATACCCACACCACACACACGTGAACATGCACACCACATACAACGTAGGGTGATGAAATTAGTTTTTCAGCTAGCTTCCCTAATAAGCCATTCCTCTCTTGCCTGAGACTCAAGTCATTCTCTCCCTCATCTTCCTCTTTCTGTCAGTCAAGTTCAAATCAAATCAACTTTTAATCAAATCAAATCAAATGTATTTGTCACATACACATGGTTAGCAGATGTTAATGCGAGTGTAGCGAAATGCTTGTGCTTCTAGTTCCGACAATGCAGTAATAACCAACGAGTAATCTAACCTAACAATTCCAAACTACTACCTTATACACACAAGTGTAAAAGGATAAAGAATATGAACATAAAGATATATGAATGAGTGACGGTACAGAACGGCATAGGCAAGATGCAGTAGATGGTATCGCAGACAGTATATACATATGAGATGAGTAATGTAGGGTATGTAAACAAGGTTTTGGTCACATACACATGTTTAGCAGATGTTAATGCGAGTGTAGCGAAATGCTTGTGCTTCTAGTTCCGAGAGTGCAGTAATATCTAACAATTCTACAACAAATACCTAATACACACAAATCTAAAGGAATAGAATAAGAATTTTTTCAGATACAGTTGAAGTCAGAAGTTTAAATACACCTCAGCCAAATACATTTAAACTCAGTTTTTCACAATTCCTTACATTTAATCCTAGTAAAAAGTCCCTGTCCTAGGTCAGTTAGGATCACCACTTTATTTTAAGAATGTGAAATGTCAGAATAATAGTAGAGAGAATGATTTATTTCAGCTTTTATTTCTTTCATCACATTCCCAGTGGGTCAGAAGTTTACATACACTCAATTAGTATTTGGTAGCATTGCCTTTAAATTGTTTAACTTGGGTCAAATTGTTTAACTTGGGTTAAATTGTTTAACTTGGGTCAGGTAGTCTTCCACAAGCTTCCCACAATAAGTTGGGTGAATTTTGGCCCATTCCTCCTGACAGAGCTGGTGTAACTGAGTCAGGTTTGTAGGCCTTCTTGCTCACACACGCTTTTTCAGTTCTGCCCACACATTTTCTATAGGATTGAGGTCAGGGCTTTGTGATGACCACTCCAATATTGTGGAAGTATGCTTGGGGTCATTGTCCATTTGGAAGAACCATTTGCGACCAAGCTTTAACTTCCTGACTGATGTCTTGAGATGTTGCTTCAATATATCCACATCATTTTCCTCCCTCATGATGCCATCTATTTTGTGAAGTGCACCAGTCCCTCCTGCAGCAAAGCACCACCACAACATGACAACAGTGGCTTCTTCCTTGCTGAGCGGCCTTTCAGGTTATGTCGGTATAGGACTCGTTTTACTGTGGATATAGATACTTTTGTACCTGTTTCCTCCAGCATCTTCACAGGGTCCTTTGCTGTTGTTCTGGGATTGATTTGCACTTTTTGCACCAAAGTACATTCATCTCTAGGAGCCAGAATGCATCTCCTTCCTGAGCGGTATGACAGCTGCGTGGTTCCATAGTGTTTATACTTGCGTACTATTGTTTGTACAGATGAACGTGGTACCTTCAGGCATTTGTAAATTGCTCCCAAGGATGAAGCAGACTTGTGGAGGTCTACAATTTTGGCTGATTTCTTCTGATTTTCCCATGATGTCAAGCAAAGAGGCACTGAATTTGAAGGTAGGACTTGAAATACATCCACAGGAACACCTCCAATTGACTCAAATGATGTCAATTAGCCTGTCAGAAGCTTCTAAAGCCATGAAATATAAGGAATATAAGATTAAATAAATAATTCTCTCTACTATTATTCTGACATTTCACATTCTTAAAATAAAGTGGTGATCCTAACTGACCCAAGTAAATTAGCCTATCAGAAGCTTCTAAAGCCAAGACATAATTTTCTGGAATTTTCCAAGCTGTTTAAAGGCACAGTCAACTTAGTGTATGTAAACCTCTGACCCACTGGAATTGTGATACAGTGAATTTTAAGTGAAATAATCTATCTAAACAATTGTTGGAAAAATTACTTGTGTCAAAACTATAGTTTGTTAACAAGAAATTTGTGGAGTGGTTGAAAAACAAGTTTTAATGACTCCAACCTAAGTGTATGTAAACTTCCGACCCTCAACTGTAAATATTTGGACGAGTTCATCCCCCAATTTATAATATTACTACTGTCTACACTCTGGATCACTCAAAAGTTAAAGAACAGTCCTCTGCACTGATTTATAGAAATGTGGTCTGGTGTGAGTTGAGTTGGAGCACCCAGTGTAAATCTGTATGGTGGACTCCCAGTGTAACCCCTGTTGACGTTCAGAGGACTGATGGCATAGCACAGTCCACAGAATAGATTCTAGTACAGTATGTAGATCATAGATAGTAGTTGTTTATATGTTACTGTTTATTTGGACTTAAGAATTGTAACTTTTCAGATTTTTGCATGTATTTTAGTCTCGGTCACATCTTGCTCACGGGTTAAAAAGACGAATGAAAGTAGAGTGAAGAAAAACTATTAAAACCACGGAGGGAAAGAGGGAACGAGGGATGAGAGGAATGACTCAGAAATAGCGGCTTTGCTATCTGCAGTCGTGGGAAAGAGAGAAAGAAAGAAAGAGGAGAGGAAGAGAGAGGGGAGGGATTAAGAGAGAGAAAGAAAGGAGAGGGAGAGGGAGAGAGAAAGGAGAGGGAGAGGGAGAGAGAAAGGAGAGGGAGAGAGAAAGGGTGGAGGGGATAAAGAGAGGGAGAGAGAGAGAAAGAGAAGAGGCAGAAAGAGGGGGGTGAAGTGAGAGAGTGCACAATGCTGTGGCCTGGTTATAGGATCCTCAGGGAGAGAAACACATAGTTCCCTGCTAAGTGAGTCAGGACTGGGCTGGCTGCATGGGTCTCTGTTCCGGCAGCAGAAATCTCAGCACCCCACATTGAAAGTAAACCTGCCTCTCTCTCTCTCTCTCTTTCTATTTGACCTAGGCCTGCGTCATGCAGCAGGACTAACCATTTATGGTTCAGCTTCTTAATTATCCATGCATTCAGGATTCAAATGACAGAAGTGCTGGGCACTCTCTACGCAACGGAATAGGCATTAGAAATAGTGCTGTTGGTCTAGCCTACTATTCATGGTGCTTTTGAAGAGTAAAGGTTTGATTTCAAACCTGTAGGATTTGCATGCATGATATACAGTGTAGTGATGACATGTAGACAATAGTAAAGAGTAAACACAGTTAGGAAAGGTGGTTGAGAAATGTGTTAAATTACCATGGAAACTGTTACCATGGTGTAGCTGTTTAATAGCTTCATAAACATAAGGAAGGAACACAACTCTGCTGGTGTTTTTAAACTGATGTTTCATATTGGCTCATATTTTCCTCTCTCATATTTCTTTCTCCCCTCATCACTTTCCTTCCATTCTCGTCTTCCAGTCCAAGTTCGCTTTTGTGTAGTTTACATAAAAGATGTTCCAGGAGGCAGGTGTGTGTGTGTGTGTGTGTGTGTGTGTGTGTGTGTGTGTGTGTGTGTGTGTGTGTGTGTGTGTGTGTGTGTGTGTGTGTGTGTGTGTGTGTGTGTGTGTGTGTGTGTGTGTGTGTGTGCTAGATGGGCGTGCAAGCATATGTGTGTGTGTGTCTAACAGACAGTCCCTGACCCTTGACCCTAGCCTGCTGTGAGGCTGTAGTTCTCATAGTCTGGGGGCCGTAGCAACACACGGGCATGCGCGCACACAGCAGCTCTAGTGGCCTAGCTGTCCCCCGGCCACCCATTCAGGACTCAGTCAGGGCCACTTAAAGCACAACAGACTGAGACGAGGTGTGATCCAATGACATGTATTTATAATGAGCGGGCCGCAGGGACGTCTTTGTTGGACGGACACAATATCAGGAGCAGGGACAAAAAGAGAGGGACAGAGAGAAGGGGGAGAGACAGAAAGCCGGAGAGAGGAAAAGGGGGTGAGAGAAATGGTGGGGAGAGCAAGAGAGAGGGAGAGAGAGAGGGTGGGGAGAGCGAGAGAAAGAAGGAAAGAGAGAGAGAGAGAGAGAGAGGGTGGGGAGAGCGAGAGAAAGAAGGAAAGAGAGAGAGAGAGAGAGAGAGTGTCACGATCGTCGTAAGAAGCGGACCAAAATGCAGCGTGGTATGTGCTCATCTTTTTTAATAAACAGAGAACACTTGAACAAACTATACAAAACAATAAACGAATAACGACCGTGAAGCTATAATAAGAACTGTGCTGACACAAGCAACTAACATAGACAATCACTCACAACCCACAATGACAAAACAGGCTACCTAAATATGGTTCCCAATCAGAGACAACGACTAACACCTGCCTCTGATTGAGAACCATATCATGCCAAACACAGAAACAGACATACAACATAGAATGCCCACTCAGATCACACCCTGACCAAACAAAACCTATAAAGCGAGAGAGAGAGAGAGAGAGAGAGAGAGAGAGACCCCCCAACCCCAACTACCCCTCTCCCCAGTCCCAATTACCCCAGTCTGGTGTGGATGGACTGCCCCCTAACCACCCCTCTCCCCAGTCCCCACAACCCCAGTCTGGTGTGGATGGACTGCCCCCTAACCACCCCTCTCCCCAGTCCCCACAACCCCAGTCTGGTGTGGATGGACTACCCCCTAACCACCCCAGTTCCCAGTCCCCTCTCCCAGGTGCCCTTTCCCCAGTCCCCCCTCTCAGTCTGATGGGGTGGGGTGTGAACAGCCTGGTTTCTATCTTTACATTGGTGTTAGAGTGTATGAGAGTTAGGAGTTGGGGGATATGGTTGCAATATAATTATTCTGAGGGGTTGGGGGACAGAGAGACGGGGGGTGTCATAATTAAGCCTTGTGTCTGAAACAGTGTCTGCCCCAGTCTACATGGATTGTCCATGTCTGAACCAGTGTCTGTCTGCCCCAGTCTACATGGATTGTCCATGTCTGAACCAGTGTCTGTCTGCCCCAGTCTACATGGATTGTCCACGTCTGAAACAGTGTCTGTCTGCCCCAGTCTACATGGATTGTCCATGTCTGAACCAGTGTCTGTCTGCCCCAGTCTACATGGATTGTCCATGTCTGAACCAGTGTCTGCCCCAAACAGTATCTGCTGAGCCTCACTATTAAGTCCAACCCCTCTACCTTCAGGTTGCTACTGGTACTCAGTCATCATACAGTATGTCATATCGGTCCCCAATAATGTTATGTTATAAAGTACACATGTTGACATTCTCCCGTGCAGAAGTTGTGTTTGGTTGTTTGGTGCCTTTGCACGAAACACATCTCTATCCCTATACTGCAAGCTTATATTTTTCCCACTTAGAGAGGAATTTAGGATCTGACTTAGATTTCTCTCTTTGTTGCAATGCATGAAATGTGACTCCAACCAGACATTTTTTTTGTATTGATATTGTGCTTTCATGTCCTTATGGAATCTAGTCTATTGCATTTTGGATATTGGTTTCTGGTCAAAATGCGTAGATCTGAATTGAGATCTTGTTTTAAACTGGGCGTGGCTGTCTTTTATGATCTGTTATGACTGTTATGACTGTTACTATTCCTTATTCGAAATGAACGTGAACACACCAGGAAGTGATGTTAGCCTAATAGACATTGTGCAGTGCAGACAAGTCATAGGGCCATAACATTGCAAAAGCCAGACAAGAGACGAGTGTCTCTGAGTGTGTTTGCGATTGTGTCTGTGTGTTTTCCCAGAGGTGTCATTTTGGGGGTCCTAGCTGACTGCTCTTCCTCTAAACACCCCCATCCCAGACATAGAGGTCAGGGGTAGGGGGAGCCCAAACACACACACACAGGCTGTGTGTGCTGACCTGTGTATGTGCAGTCTATTGAAAACTGAGGGGACAGACACACGATAACCGCAGAACTGACAGTAGGAGATGGGAGAGAAACACATGGACAGTGTGTTTCTTATGATCATCACTACTTTCATTACCCACTGCACATACAGCATCATCACCCTGCCATTGCAGTAGCCTGTATCAGCACCACTATACTCCACCAGCATTCTGGACTGACAGCAATAGTATCTTACTGCATTTCTGTGTTCAAATAAATCAAATCAAATCTAAATGAATTTGTCACATGTGCCGAATACAACAGGTCATTTTGGGGGACAGGTCATTTTGGGGGTCCTTGCCGTAAAATGCTCACTTACAAGCCCTTAACCAACAATGCAGTTTTAAGAAAATTGAATTTAGAAAATATTTACTATATAAACTAAGGTAAAATATAGATTTAAATGTTTTATTGTCCACAGAGTGGTTTCAGTAGTATTTTAACAGCATTGAACAATTGAAAGACCCACATATGATCTAACTCATTGTCTTTCTGTGTCCTTACAGACGAAGGAAGGCGTTGGATTGGACCAACCGGATCACAAGACCTTGTGGAGCTCTCCCATTGGTTCACCTAAGAAAAGAGCGGGAAAAACACCTCTTTGACTTCAAGCTTTCTATGAAGATTCATGGAATGTTGCATAACATGGACATCTAAAACAAGACAAAATCACAATACAGAAATTGCCTCTTCAATATTGCTATTTAATTTTTATGTACACTCACCTCCGTTTTCAAAGCTGACTGTTGCTTTCTGTTCTCTGAAACCATTCTATTTTTTGTTGTTGCAATGATCACATATAAAATTAGTTTAGTTTTTTGAAGATTTTTTTCTGAAAAAAAAATCAGTGTGTATGTATAATATCTAATTGATGCCGAGTACAGTAATAATAGAACAGAGAAATATATCAATAAAACTGCTTTGTTTTCTGAAAGCATTGTGAATCTTTTTTTTATAGATTATCAGTTAATTATCAGCTACCAAAGAGGTATCTTTGTAATTTAGCAAAGAAAACCAACTCTGTTTTGAATTCAAATTCCACTTCACATATCACATGCATTAGAATAAATATAGTAATCAGAGACTTTAACACCCAGTAGAACCCAGCTTCATAAATGAATACCGAATCTCAATGGATGAAAGGAATAGTCAAATCTCTATGGAGCTGACTCTACCAGTCCAGCAGGCATTGCTGGCATTACCCAATACCAGTGGTGTAAAGTACTTTAGTAAAAAAAATACTTTAAAGCACTACTTAAGTAGTTTTTTGGGGTACCTGTACATTACTTTAATTTTTTTGACAACTCTGACTTTTACTCCACTACATTCCTAAAGAAAATAATGTACTTTTTACTCCAGACATTTTTCCTGACACACAAAAGTACTCCTTACATGTTTAATGCTTAGCAGGACAGAAAAATTGTCTAATTCACTTATCAAGAGAACATCCCTGGCCACCCCTACTGCCTCTGATCTGGCAGACACACTAAACACAAATGCTTCGTTTGTAAATTATGTCTGACTGTTGAAGTGTGCCCTTGGCTATCCGTAAATTAAAAAAATAAGAAAATCGTGCCGTATGGGTTGCATAATATACGGAATCTAAAATGATTTATACTTTTACTTTCGATACTTAAGTATATTTTAGCGATTACATTTACTGTTGACACTTGAGTATATTTAAAACCAAGTACTTCTTAGACTTTTACTCCCCCCACCTTGGTGACTGCCCCCTCAGTGAGCTGAGGAGTGTCCCTGTACAGACCAGAGATGAACATGCTGTCTCTGTGCCCAGACCCATGCCCATTTTGATACTTGCCAGTGCTAATATTGGGCTATTTGTATAGGTTAATATGAGAGTGCACACTATCATGGTACCTACAGAGCACAAGCCCATAAAAACATTCAAATGTATCTTATTTTTAAAGTTGTTTTTTTTTAAATTCAATTCGAGCATTAGCAATTTTTTGTGCTATGTTTACACATACATTTTCAAAATTTCCAGTGAATTTAAAGCTGTTTATTATGAACAAAGCTGGTTGATGAATATATTCCACTGTGACTGAAAACGGTCTGAACGTTTTTATTGGATTCAAGAACTCGTTAATTTAAAGCTATAAAGATGTTATTACTGTAAAGCCTGCCTGGTTTTTCATACTGTATGTAGGCTACTATATGGAGATAAGGAGTTAAAAAATCAATGGCAATTCAAGGATTTCAATTTGCGATTGGTGTACAGGCCTGTTCGTTTTGGAAAGTGTAGTTGTCAATTTTAGGCTACACATTCATTTACTAACCACACTGGGCGGGGGTCATGTACAATAAATTATATATAAAGTCCTATTTAATTTTTGGTTTAAAAGTGTAGACCTAGGCTGTACGCTACAGGTTATATGCCAACATTGTACGCATAGACAAGGCACACAAAAGCCATGTAGACATTGGTGTAAATTACTGAGGTATAAGAAGGTGTAAATTACTGAGGTATAAGAAGGTGTAAATTACTGAGGTATAAGAAGGTGTAAATTACTGAGGTATAATAAGAAGGTGTAAATTACTGAGGTATAATAAGAAGGTGTAAATGGATATTTTTTTTGATTATTATGCCATCTAAATAATCTGTAAAATGTGTAGAAAATATTCGTACAATGTTCTAACAATTGTAGTAAGTTGTTATAACCCCTTGATGTTAACAACGCCAATCATCCTAAAACTGGCGTTAATAATTGTGTAGGCTAATAACAAAGTTTAGCCTAATGTAACATTAACTTTTTGTTCACCCTAAATATTTTTTTCGATTGATATCTAAACAGGAAAGTATATAAAAAACGAATACAGGTTGCAGTTTGAATGTTTTTTAAGCTCTTGAACACATGACATCGACATTTTAAACAGTGCTGAATAAAATAAAAAAATGATAGACCGGCTATATTATGCTCCCATAAAGGATCACATGCGTTTTAACATTGTCATAATTTTTCATATTTTTCAGCAGCAAAATTTCATATGCAACATATATCTAAATAATCAATACAATTGCAGCATATAAAACAAAACGTTTTTCTTTATCGAATACGTTTATTAAAAACGATAAATGACTTTAAATGCTAAGGAGAAATATCTGAGAGTATATGGTTATTGTCTAAATAACTAAATAAATGTCTATGGGAGCAAGAAACAGAAAGCCAAATTGAAGGGATTTTTTAGATATCTTGACGTTTACTGAAAGCACATAATTCATATTCCAAACTCCTATGTGTGTTGACCATACACATCCTCCTACTGTACATGCATATATCCTCCTCTTTACTGTTTGTCCAACGCAAACATCCATCTAATACATTAGCCTCATTATTATAAGGTCAACACCAAATACAGAGTTTTCCCACCTCAATACAAACTAGTGTGGCCAATTACATCTGGCTGCTAAAGGAGGCATGTTGACATTTTTTGTAAATTAAAGTCATTGAATAGCCTACAAATGTTGCTCTCAGAAATACAAGTATATCAAATAAAAAATATTTAAAAACGTACTGCGCATAATAACATTTTCACATTTTGCTTGGATGTCTTATGATATAAAAATGAAAGATGAAAATGCTCTTCGTTTTAATTGAATAATTAAACATTTACTTTACCTTGATATATAGAAAACACTGATTTATTTCCATGTTTTAATCCCATTCGATTTGGTCTCTCCCACTGGTGGAATCTGCAGGTGGACTCTTCCATCCAGCCCCGCAGTAGTTCCGTTATGTGTGAGCTCCGATACATCAAGAAGCCAATGAGGAGCCCTGTGCGTCTCTTTACTTTGGTGTGTCTAATTAACATAATTACCATAACGAAAGTAATGGGTCTTTTAAGGTGGAGTAATTATGTATAAAACATTTCACATCCAATACAGTATTCTGTGCACGGTGATGGTTCTGTAGGAATGTTGTTCTGTACAATATGTTATGTTGCATATGTTATTGGCCTGATTATTGCACATCAAGGGATAAATAAAGTGCTGTTGTATTGTAGTGATGCAAGATGCAAGATAATAAAAGCAGTAAAGTCCAACTTTACTCACCTGACAGATTCGGATAAAATTTTATCATCATCTATCATGCTTGTTGCAGCCTATTCCAGGCACACTGAAAAGCATCAGTTAATGAGAGCTAGGGTAAATACATGTATTTCTCACCAACTCACTTCAGTGTATGGATGTAGGTATAAGGAACATTTCTATGATTTTAAGACATTATGGGGCTTAGCCCAAAGCCAGTAGGGGGTTCCGGGGGCATTCTCCCCCAGCAAAACAAGTTACAAATACAATCATGATTTTGGTGCACTTTGGATATTAAGAGATTAGAACATTGAGAGATTAGATATTTTTTTAGGTAATTTACACTTTCCCACCTGCCACAGCAGACACTGCCTGTACTCAATTACAGTTGCTAATGTGGGTCTCTCTACTCTGGAACAAATACATCTATACTGTATTGTCAAAAAGCCAATCAACTTCAAACAGACTGTTGTGATTTGATGTGGGTGTTAGTGTGTGTGTTCGCAGGTTGGAAGAGTTAGCAAATTAGCTTCAGCGGGCTGCTTTGCGACCTGACTTTGAATAGCCTATCTCTGGGGCTTGTTAGGGACCGTCAATAAATCACACAATGTAAATTAAACAATATTTTCAGGTTGTACATATTTTAGTTCTCATTATATGCTTACAATATTTATACTTGAATTTCTACCATTTATATTTTGTTTGAGGTTTTTAAGTCATTGACATTTTAAGCTATTGGAATTTTCACGATTGTCCCTAATTTGCCCCACAGGGATATCCAATGTCAAGCCAAATTTACCACAGGGATTACAACTGGGTCGTGTGCAGCTGCATCCTGAATTACTTGTGTGCTGTCAGCTGTGAGCAGGATTGAAACAAACCCAAAGTTAATTTACGTTGTGATGCAGTCATGACCACAAGTCTCACAAAACTCTGTTTTGAATGACTGTTGTCAATTTTCACAGTATAATACATTTTTGACTTATATTGTTGCCAAGAGCAACACAACTCCAAACATGACAGATAAGAACTTACATAGCCCCTATATGAATATAAAGAGACATGAACCCCAAAAAATGTACCTTTAGAATGGAATATGTTTTAAGACCCCTGATTAATTTCATTTCGTTAATGTGAGATCTTTAGATAACATAACATTTGAAAACACATAACTTAAAGGGCCTATATGTTTTCAATGTTTTGTTCACCTACAATCTAACTGCAAAGGTGGCCATCTTTCCCCCTGTCTTTCTGGCTGCCCTACCCCTTCTAAGTTCATGTTTGCTTATTCATCACATACACATGATATACAGAGTACACAGTGAAATGAATTGCTTACTTGCAGATTAACCTCTCAACAATGTAACCACAATATAAAAAGTAAGTAGCTATGTGAATAAAAATAGTCAAAAATAAAAGCTCAATTAAATCATTTAATCAATTTTATAATGGGCTTTTTTTTTACATAGTTATATAACCTATATGGAAATAACAGACATGAGCCAAGCATATTTACCTGTAGCATGGAATAGGTTATAACATCTCCATGATTCATTTCATTTGGTCAGTTCTACCACCTCAACATTGCTCATCTTAAAACAGGGTTAAATATGTTGTAGTAAAGCTTCAGTGTCAGAAGATATGTGCTTCAGTCAAAAAAAGGTTCTCTCATCTCTTCGGTATCAGCTAGCTAGCCAGCCAGTAGCTACCGAAGTGACTAGCCAGCCAGTAGCTACCGAAGTGACTAGCCTGCCAGTAGCTACCAGTGACTAGCCAGCCTAGCCAGTAGACTAGCCAGCCAGTAGCTAGTGACTAGCCAGCCAGTAGTGAGCCAGTAGCTACCGAAGTGACTAGCCAGCCAGTAGCTACCGAAGTGACTAGCCAGCCAGTAGACTAGCCAGCCAGTAGCTACCGAAGTGACTAGCCAGCCAGTAGCTACCGAAGTGACTAGCCAGCCAGTAGCTACCGAAGTGACTAGCCAGCCAGTAGCTACCGAAGTGACTAGCCAGCCAGTAGCTACCGAAGTGACTAGCCAGCCAAGCTAACTACAGAAATGAAACCAACCAAATACACTTGCTGGAAATAAACACTTTTCCTAATATCATGACTTAAATCAAATGTGCATGTGCCAAATACAACAGGTAGACCTTACAGTGCTTACTAACAAGTCCTTAACCAACAATGCTTTAAGAAGTTAAGAAAAACTTGTTCAGTAAAAAATTAAAAAATAATAATAAAAGTAAATAATTAAACAGCAGCAGTAAAATAACAATAGCAAGGCTATATATAGGGGGTAGCAGTTCAGAGTCAATGTGCAGCAGCTCCGTAGACAAGCACCATGGTCTTGTAGTGGATATGAGCTTCGACTGGATGCCAGTGGAGTGTGAGGAGGAGCGGGGTGACATGGGGGAACTTGGGAAGGTTGAACACCAGGTGGGCTTCAGCTTTCTGGATAAGTTGAAGGGGTTTGATGGCACAAGCGGGGAGCCCAGCCAACATCGAGTTGCTGTAGTTCAGATGGGAGATCACAAGTGCCTGGATTAGAACCTGCACCGCAGCAGCCAATCACAGGCGTGAAAGAGTGGCTTTTATTGCCACTCTTTCGGAAGAAGTTCATAATATCTAGACTGACTGAGTGACAGGCGTTTTGCTGAGTGATGACTAGACCCACATGGAATCCGTGCTCACAGAATTCCTACGAAAATCTGCAGAATTTCAAATAGAATGCATAGGATTCCAAAGCTAAAAATATGTTGCCTCTGAAAGCAAAGTTAAGCTAGGTGATGACATTGACATCTAACCGGTGCTGTAGGGGTGGAGGAGGGGTCAAGGGACGATCGGGTTCAAGTCCGGGCTCTGGCTGGGCCACTCAAGGACATTCAGAGACTTGTCCCGAAGCCACTCCTGCAATGTCTTGGCTGTGTGCTTCGGGTCGCTGTCCTGTTGGAAAGTGAACCTTCGCCCCCAGTCTGAGGTCCTGAGCACTCTGGAGCAAGTTTCCATCAATAATCTCTCTGTACTTTGCTCCGTTCATCTTTCCTTCAAGCCTGACTAGTCTCCCAGTCCATGCCTCTGAAAAACATCCCCACAGAATGATGTCACCACCAAGCTTCACCGTAGGGATGGTGCCAGGTTTCCTCCACCGTACATCTGCATTGCTTGCTGTTTAGGGTTTTAGGCTGGGTTTCTGTACAGCACTTTGTGACATTGGCTGATATAAAAAGGGCTTTATAAATACATTTTATTGATTGATTGATGTGACGCTTGACATTCAGTCCAAAGAGTTTAATCTTGGTTTCATCAGACCAGTGAATCTTGTTTCTTATGGTCTGAAAGTCCTTTAGGTGCCTTTTGGAAAACTCCAAGCAGGCTGTCATGTGCCTTTTACCGAGGAGCTGCTTCCGTCTAGCCACTCTACCATAAAGGCCTGATTGGTGGAGTGCTAGAGATGGTTGTCCTTCTGGAAGGTTCTCCCATCTCTACAGAGGAACTCTGTCAGCGTGACCATCAGGTTCTTGGTCACCTCCCTGACCAAGGCCCTTCTCCCCCGATTGCTCAGTTTGGCCTGGAGGCCAGCTCTAGGAAGTCTTGGTGGTTCCAAACATCTTCCATTTAAGAATGGAGGCCACTGTGTTCTTGGGGATCTTCAATACAGCAGAAATGTTTTGTTACCCTTCCCATATCTGTGCCTCGACACAATCCTGTCTCGGAGATCGACAGACAATTCCTTCGACCTCATGGCTTGGTTTTTGCTCTGACATGCACTGTCAAATGTGGGACCTTTATATAGACAGGTGTGTGCCTTTCCAAATCATGTCCAATCAATTGAATTTACCACAGGTGGACTCCAATCAAGTTGTAGAAACATCTCAAGGATGATCAATGGAAACAGGATGCACCTGAGCTCAATTTCGAGTCTCATTGCAAAATGTCTGAATACTTACATAAATAAAGCATCTGTATTTATTTTTAATACATTTTTTTTTTAACTGCTTTTGCTTTGTCATTGTGGGGTATTGTGTGTAGATGTTCTTTTATTCTTATTTAATCCATTTTAGAATAAGGCTGTAACGTAACAAAATGTGTGGAAAAAATCAAGGGGTCTGAACACTTTCCGAATGCATTGTACGTGTTAGAATGATACAAGGTATGAAAGAGTAAGTGAAAAGTGCGTGCGCGCCTAGCGCCATAAGAGCGTTGGGCCAGTAACCGAAAGATTGCAGGATCTAATCCCTGAACTGACTTGGTGAAAAATAAATACAAATCTGTCAATGTGCCCTAAAGCAAGGCAGTTAACACAAATTGCTCCTGTACTGGGTGGGTTTCTACCGAACTACAACAGGGTATGACGAGAGGCTACTTGAGACTAAGGAGTGGACCAAGCTGTAGTAAGTTAGCTGCTGTGCCTTGCCCCATCTCTGTCAAGGTCAAGTTCAAGGCAGGACCAACGAAGCACAGAGACAAACCCTATAATAGTGTTGCACTGCCGTCTACTGGCGTTTTACAGAAGGTTCCATTTTGAACTTGAGTTGCTCTGGGTATGATGAACCCGAGAGGGATCGTGCCAGTTCAGTAGTCATGTAGCACTCTAGTGGCCACTCCTGTTCATGTCATGCTTTCATCCTACTTGAAACATGTAAAAAATATTTGTACAACATTGTAAGTCTTACATCAGAACCTTTTAAAAGAGAAATAAAATATATAATTTTTGTACTTTAGCAGTTATAACAAACATCAGTAGTCGTAGGGAATGTCAACATCCAGCTTTATTTAAGAGAATGTCATGTTCTTCATAGAAACACCATCACTAAAAGACTGAACTCAGATCATATGCATTAGTTTCATATACATTCTGTTGGCACAAATCATTACAATTTACAAAACAGTCTTATGTTCATCAATGCATTAAAAAACAAGTCACATGCATGAATACTGTTTGCAGGTCTGTGAGTAGTCTCAGCAAGAGATGGTCTAAAAATATTTTTGCTTACATTTTTAAAATCTGCATTAGGTACATATAAATCACTCCCGACTCATAAAAAGCACACACACATCTTTCAGAATCGACTTTTCACTTGCATTGTGAATCTGTTTTTATTATTCAGTCTTGCTGTAGGCCACATCAAACTCAATCACAAAAACAACTTGTGCATTCATTTGATAAAATCTTAACTCAGAAAACAATCCAAACCCATGGCGCTTGGGCATTGCCTGACTGTTTAAGGGGTTTCTGGTTCATTGATCATCTCTTCAATGCAACCGTTTTCAAGGTGCTAATAGGATACATTAGTGTACTTTTTAGGACCCCCTCCAATGGGGAATCCACAAGTAGCAAAAGAGAGTTCGAGAGATCATTTGTAATTGTGTTAGGTACTCAATTATGACGCTCATCATCGAGAAGTATGGGTACAACGCCAGAGGATGATCCTGGATGAATACCTCCTTCGTATTGGAGCAGGGTCAGAAGCTCTACATTCATATTTAGAAGTTTGACCCCTGAACTCCAAAGCTACTCATCAATTTTCCTCCTCTATTTTATTATAAACATCTGATATATGAAAAACACAGAGGCCCGAGGAGAAAAATTAAGCAACCCACAAAAAGTTAGTGAAGTATTACATCAGTCATTGTAAAATAGTTACTACTCCTCTCTTAGGCACTTAAAATAATCAGTAACAAGAGCTGGGACTTAGTCACATATCACATTTTGCAACCAAGCGCACTAACTATAATAGAGCACAGCACACACAACAAAACCTCAAAGTCGGCCTGGGTTAGGCTGAAAGGTAGAACGATGATGTTGTCCATGCACACAGATCTAGGGTCAGTTTTACGTTAGCTCCCGCTCAAAATTATCGTTAGGTTTTGAGGAAGTTATGCTGATCCTGGATCTGTGCCTTAGGGCCAACTTGAACCGGGAGCAGGCAGACAGTAGCTGTAGAAGGTATACAGGACACCAGTGCAACCAACTGTGTTGTGAAGAGACTAAGGGAGTGCAAGCATCACACAACACCACACCCAGAAAAACTGTACAGAGTAGAGGAGGGGAGTCTCATTTTATTGGAGGGGTTTCCTTTTATGTGGTCCCTGTGGAATAGCGCTCCCCAATCCAGGTACTGGAGGGTCCCTGTGGAATAGCGCTCCCCAATCCAGGTACTGGAGGGTCCCTGTGGAATAGCGCTCCCCAATCCAGGTACTGGAGGGGCACTGTGCAAGCTGGCTGTCACTCAAACAGGTCTCTGAGTGGACTACTAGGAGGCATGTGCTTTATCATAACTTGCACTGAATGATATCCCCTGAACGTTATGAGGTGCGTTTCTTTTAATAATAGTGCTGCAACGACTAATAAGATGCAGATGTCTATCTGGATAAAATAAAAAAATAAAAAATCATATTTCTATACAGAAATGATAGCCAGCACGCATAGTGGTCCTACAGAAGCAGAATCAGGGAGGGCTGGGGCTACTCAGAGGAGCAAACCCCTCTCCCGGCCCCACGTCACCCCTCCCCTCTCCCGGCCCCACGTCACCCCGTCCCACCTCCCCTCTCCCGGCCCCACGTCACCCCGTCCCACCTCCCCTCTCCCGGCCCCACGTCACCCCGTCCCACCTCCCTCTCCCGGCCCCACGTCACTCCCCCCTCCCCCACGTCACCCCTCCCCACGTCACCCCCCACCACGTCACCCCTCCCCCCGCCCCACGTCACCCCTCCCCTCTCCCGGCCCCACGTCACCCTCCCTCCCCACGTCACCCCTCCCCGCCCCACATCACCCCCCACCCCGCCCCTCACCCCCTCCCGGCACCCCCGCCAACAGCGCTGCAGTTCTTGACACAAACCGGTGGACCTGGCACCTATAACCATACCCTGTTCAAAGGCACTTAAATATTTTGTCTTGTCCATTCACCCTCTGAATGGCACACATACACAATCCACGTCTCAATTGTATCAAGGCTTAAAAATGATTCTTTAACCTGTCTCCTCCCCTTCATCTACCCTGATTGAAGTGTAAATAACAGGTGACATCAATAAGGGATCATAGCTTCACCTGGATCCACCTGATCAGTCTGTTATGGATGTTTTGTACAATATGTATATTTCTTGTGAGAACTTCACTGTACCAAAAAAAAAGAGATGTTAATATCAATCTTCTCTAGTCATAAATCATATTATTAATTACAATGCCCGTCTTGTATATGCTTTGGTATAACTCATTAAACAAAAATCATCAACCAAACAAAACAAAATCTCATGGGGGCACATTGTCGTTTGATAAAAGTCAAATCCAACTCATGTGGAAGGAGATAGACAGGAACAACTCATCTGATCCAGACTGTTGGAAGGTCCCCTATTCAAGTAGGGACGCAAGGCAAGGGAGACACCCGGAAGGTGTGCGTTGTGTCACTCACACACACACACACACACACACACACACACACACACACACACACACACACACACTTGTGTATTTTGTGTGAATATTACACACATGAAATAACTGAACATATTGCACCTGTGTGTATATTATGACCCACCAAATGTACCTCTTATGAGACTTCATGCCTCCATGTACATACACAAAGATGAAGACATTCATTTCACACACTGTGTGTGTCCACTGTGCTGACCTGGATCACTCAATCACACATTCCCCAATCCGTTATGCCTTGATCCTAGAAAGCGACAATGTTTGTTTTCTCATCCTAGCCTTCACGTCGTTTGTGCCGAGGTTCTCATAGAGCGACTGTCCTGCTATTATCTATGGTCCTCATTCCCCTCGCCGTTGCCTTCTCCATCCCTCCACCAGTGTCTCCTTATTGGTTACCTGTTATTATACCTCAGCTGGTACAACTTCTTCAGAAGGATCTGTGTCATGTCAAAGGTGGTGAAGCTGATGCCCACAGCGATGGGCCCTTTGACCCAGTTCATACTGAGGCCCTTGTAGAGTCCACGCACCACGCCCTCCTCCGCCACGATGTCCCGCATGGTACCCAGGATGGTGCCGTAGGTGTGCCCAGTCACGCCCGCCGTCTGCATGCGCCGCCGTACCACATCCAGCGGGTAGGAGGCCGATTGGCCCAGGAGACCTGCGCATGCCCCGAACACCAACCTCTCGTACGAGTAGGGCTGGGGGCGACCGCTCCGCTCTGGAGAGGGAGGGAGAGAGAGATAGAGAGATGGAGGGAGGGAGGGAGAGGGTGAGAGAGATGGAGGGGGGGGGTGAGAGGGAGGGAGGGAGGGAGGGAGGGAGGGAGGGAGGGAGGGAGGGAGGGAGGGAGGGAGGGAGGGAGGGAGGGAGGGAGGGAGGGAGGGAGGGAGGGAGGGAGATGGATGGAGGGGGTGAGGAGAGATGGGGGTGAGAGAGATGGATGGAGGGAGGGAGGGGGGGAGAGAGATGGATGGAGGGAGGGAGGGGGTGAGAGAGATGGATGGAGGGAGGGAGGGGGTGAGAGAGATGGATGGAGGGAGGGAGGGGTGAGAGAGATGGATGGAGGGAGGGAGGGGGTGAGAGAGATGGATGGAGGGAGTGAGAGAGATGGAGGGAGGGGTGAGAGAGAGAGGGTGAGAGGGAGGGAGGGAGGGAGATGGATGGAGGGGTGAGAGAGATGGATGGAGGGAGGGAGGGGGCGAGAGAGATGGAGGGAGGGAGAGGGCAAGAACGATGGAGGGAGGGAGGGAGGGAAGGAGAGGGTAAGAGAGATGGAGGGAGGGAGACAGAAAGATGGAGGGAGGGAGGGGGTGAGAAAGATGGAGGGAGGGAGGGGGTGAGAGAGATGGAGGGAGGGAGGGGGTGAGAGAGATGGAGGGAGGGAGGGGTGAGAGAGATGGAGGGAGAGGGAGGGGGTGAGAGAGATGGAGGCAGGGAGGGGGTGAGAGATGGAGGCAGGGAGGGGGTGAGAGAGATGGAGGAGGGAGGGAGGGGGTGAGAGAGATGGAGGGAGAGGGAGGGGGTGAGAGAGATGGAGGGAGAGGGAGGGGGTAAGAGAGATGGATGTGAGGAAGGGAGGGGGGAGAGATGGAGGGGGTGAGAGAGATGGAGGCAGGGAGGGAGGGGGTGAGAGAGGTGGAGGGAGAGGGAGGGGGTGAGAGAGATGGAGGGAGAGGGAGGGGGTGAGAGAGATGGAGGGAGAGGGAGGGGGTGAGAGAGATGGAGGGAGGGGGTGAGAGAGATGGAGGGAGGGGGTGAGAGAGATGGAGGGAGGGGGGAGGAGATGGAGGGAGGGGGTGAGAGAGATGGAGGGAGGGGGTGAGAGAGATGGAGGGAGGGGAGGAGATGGAGGGAGAGGGAGGGGGTGAGAGAGATGGAGGGAGAGGGAGGGGGTGGAGAGATGGAGGGAGAGGGAGGGGGTGGAGATGGAGGGAGAGGGAGGGGGGGTGAGAGAGATGGAGGGAGAGGGAGGGGGTGAGAGAGATGGAGGGAGAGGGAGGGGGTGAGAGAGATGGAGGGAGAGGGAGGGGGTGAGAGAGATGGAGGGAGAGGGAGGGGTGGAGATGGAGGGGAGGGAGGGGGTGAGAGAGATGGAGGGAGAGAGAGGGGGTGAGAGAGATGGAGGGAGAGAGAGGTGGTGAGAGAGATGGAGGGGAGAGAGGTGGTGAGAGAGATGGAGGGAGAGAGAGGTGGTGAGAGAGATGGAGGGGAGAGAGGGTGAAAGAGATGGAGGGAGGAGGAGGTAGATGGAGAGAGAGATGGAGGGAGGGAGGTAGATGGAAAGAGAGATGGAGGGAGGGAGGTAGATGGAGAGAGAGATGGAGGGAGGGAGGTAGATGGAGAGAGAGATGGGGGGAGGGAGGTAGATGGAGAGAGAGATGGGGGAGGGAGGTAGATGGAGAGAGAGATGGGGGAGGGAGGTAGATGGAGAGAGAGATGGGGGAGGGAGGTAGATGGAGAGAGAGATGGGGGAGGGAGGTAGATGGAGAGAGAGATGGGGGAGGGAGGTAGATGGAGAGAGAGATGGGGGAGGGAGGTAGATGGAGAGAGAGATGGGGGAGGGAGGTAGATGGAGAGAGAGATGGGGGAGGGAGGTAGATGGAGAGAGAGATGGAGGGAGGGAGGTAGATGGAGAGAGAGATGGGGGGGAGGGAGGTAGATGGAGAGAGAGATGGAGGGAGGGAGGTAGATGGAGAGAGAGATGGAGGGAGGGAGGTAGATGGAGAGAGAGATGGGGGGAGGGAGGTAGATGGAGAGAGAGATGGGGGAGGGAGGTAGATGGAGAGAGAGATGGGGAGGGAGGTAGATGAGATGGGGGAGGGAGGTAGATGGAGAGAGAGATGGGGGAGGGAGGTAGATGGGAGAGAGATGATGGGGAGGGAGGTAGATGGAGAGAGAGATGGGGGAGGGAGGTAGATGGAGGAGAGATGGAGGGAGGGAGGTAGATGGAGAGAGAGATGGGGGAGGGAGGTAGATGGAGAGAGAGATGGGGGGGAGGGAGGTAGATGGAGAGAGAGATGGGGGAGGGAGGTAGATGGAGAGAGAGATGGGGGAGGGAGGTAGATGGAGAGATGGGGGAGGGAGGTAGATGGAGAGAGATGGGGGAGGGAGGTAGATGGAGAGAGAGATGGGGGAGGGAGGTAGATGGAGAGAGATGGGGGGAGGGAGGTAGATGGGAGAGATGGGGGAGGGAGGTAGATGGAGAGAGATGGGGGAGGGATAGACGGAGAGAGAGATGGGGGAGGGAGGTAGATGGGGGAGGGAGGAGAGAGAGAGATGGGGGAGGGAGGAGGAGAGAGATAGATGGAGAGAGAGATGGAGGGAGGGAGGTAGATGGAGAGAGAGATGGAGGGAGGGAGGTAGATGGAGAGAGAGATGGAGGGAGGGAGGTAGATGGAGAGAGAGATGGGGGAGGGAGGTAGATGGAGAGAGAGATGGAGGGAGGGAGGTAGATGGGAGAGAGATGGGGGAGGGAGGAGATGGAGAGGAGATGGGGGAGGGAGGTAGATGGAGATGGGGGAGGGATAGATGGGGGAGATGGGGGAGGGAGGTAGATGGAGAGAGATGGGGGAGGGAGGTAGTAGATGGGGGAGGGAGGTAGATGGGGGAGGGAGGTAGATGGAGAGAGAGATGGAGGGAGGGAGGTAGATGGAGAGAGAGATGGGGGAGGGAGGTAGATGAGAGAGAGATGGGGGGAGGGAGGTAGATGGAGAGAGAGATGGGGGAGGGAGGTAGATGGAGAGAGAGATGGGGGAGGGAGGTAGATGGAGAGAGAGATGGGGAGGGAGGTAGATGGAGAGGAGATGGGGGAGGGAGGTAGATGGGGAGAGATGGGGGAGGGAGGTAGATGGAGAGAGAGATGGGGGAGGGAGGTAGATGGAGAGAGAGATGGGGGAGGGAGGTAGATGGAGAGAGAGATGGGGGGAGGGAGGTAGAGAGAGATGGGGGAGGGAGGTAGATGGAGAGAGAGATGGGGGAGGGAGGTAGATGGAGAGAGAGATGGGGGAGGGAGGTAGATGGGAGAGAGATGGGGGGAGGGAGGTAGATGGATGGAGGGAGGGAGGTAGATGGAGAGAGAGATGGAGGGAGGGAGGTAGATGGAGAGAGATGGAGGGAGGGAGGTAGATGGAGAGAGAGATGGAGGGATGGTAGAGAGAGAGATGGAGGGAGGGAGGAGATGGGAGAGATGGAGATGGGAGAGAGATGGAGGGGGGAGGGAGGTAGATGGAGAGAGAGATGGGGGAGGGAGGTAGATGGAGAGAGAGATGGGGGAGGGAGGTAGATGGAGAGAGAGATGGGGGAGGGAGGTAGATGGAGAGAGAGATGGAGGGAGGGAGGGAGGTAGATGGAGAGAGAGTGGATGGAGGGAGGGAGGTAGATGGAGAGAGAGATGGAGGGAGGGAGGGAGGTAGATGGAGAGAGAGATGGAGGGAGGGAGGGAGGTAGATGGAGAGAGAGATGAGGGAGGGAGGGAGGTAGATGGAGAGAGAGATGGAGGGAGGGAGGTAGATGGAGAGAGAGATGGGGGGAGGGAGGTAGATGGAGAGAGAGATGGGGGAGGGAGGTAGGAGGGAGAGATGGGGAGGGAGGTAGATGGAGAGAGAGATGGGGGAGGGAGGTAGATGGAGAGAGATGGGGGAGGGAGGTAGATGGGAGAGAGATGATGGGGAGGGAGGAGATGGAGAGAGAGATGGGGGAGGGAGGTAGATGGAGAGAGAGATGGAGGGAGAGGATGGGGGAGGGAGGTAGATGGAGAGAGAGATGGGGGATGGAGGTAGATGGAGAGAGAGATGGGGGAGGGAGGTAGATGGAGAGAGAGATGGAGGGAGGGAGGTAGATGGAGAGAGAGATGGAGGGAGGGAGGTAGATGGAGAGAGATGGAGGGAGGGAGGTAGATGGGGAGAGATGGAGGGAGGGAGGTAGATGGAGAGAGAGATGGAGGGAGGGAGGGAGGGAGGTAGATGGGAGAGAGATGGAGGGAGGGAGGGAGGTAGATGGAGAGAGAGATGGAGGGAGGGAGGGAGGTAGATGGAGAGAGAGATGGAGGGAGGGAGGGAGGTAGATGGAGAGAGAGATGGAGGGAGGGAGGGAGGTAGATGGAGAGAGAGATGGAGGGAGGGAGGGAGGGAGGTAGATGGAGAGAGAGATGGAGGGAGGGAGGGAGGTAGATGGAGAGAGAGATGGAGGGAGGGAGGTAGATGGAGAGAGAGATGGGGGAGGGAGATGGAGAGAGAGATGGAGGGAGATGGAGAGAGAGATGGAGGGAGGGAGGGAGGTAGATGGAGAGAGAGATGGAGGGAGGGAGGTAGATGGAGAGAGAGATGGAGGGAGGGAGGGAGATGGAGAGAGAGATGGGGGAGGGAGATGGAGAGAGAGATGGAGGGAGATGGAGAGAGAGATGGAGGGAGGGAGGGAGATGGAGAGAGATGGAGGGAGGGAGATGGAGAGATGGAGGGAGGGAGATGGAGAGAGAGATGGAGGGAGGGAGATGGAGGGAGGGAGATGGAGAGATATGGAGGGAGGGAGGGAGATGGGAGAGAGATGGAGGGAGGGAGATGGAGGGAGGGAGATGGAGAGATATGGAGGGAGGGAGGGAGATGGAGAGAGAGATGGAGGGAGGGAGATGGAGGGAGGGAGATGGAGAGATATGGAGGGAGGGAGGGAGATGGAGAGAGAGATGGAGGGAGGGAGGGAGGGAGTGGGTGGGTGAGAGAGACAGACAGAAAGAGAGACAGGGATGGGTGGGCCAGGGTTCATGTCAGTGGGAAACCTTATATTTACATATAGCCATGCACTGTATTGCTGATAGACAGACAGACTGGACAGAGAGAGACAGACTAGACAGATTAGATACAGACTAGACAGATTAGATAGACTAGACAGACAGACTAGACACAGACTAGACAGATTAGATACAGACTAGACAGATTAGATACAGACTAGACAGATTAGATACAGACTAGACAGAGTAGATACAGACTAGACAAAGAGACAGACTAGACAAAGAGACAGACCCAGACAGATTAGATACAGACTAGACAGAGAGACAGACTAGACAGAGAGACAGATTAGATACAGACTAGACAGATTAGATACAGACAAGACAGAGACAGACTAGACAGAGACAGACTAGACACAGACCAGACATAGAGAGACAGACTAGACAGATTAGATACAGACTAGACAGACAGACTAGATACAGACTAGACAGAGAGACAGACTAGACAGATTAGATACAGACTAGACAGATTAGATACAGACTAGACAGAGACAGACTAGACAGAGAGACAGACAGACTGGACAGAGGTAGACTAGACAGATTATATAGACTGGACACAGACTAGACAGAGAGACAGACAATAGACAGAGAGACAGACTAGACAGATTAGATGGAGACTAGACAGAGAGACAGACTAGACAGACACGACAACTGAGACACTGCAGTACCTGCATGCATTTTCTTGAGAGTCTCGTAGGTGAAGAAGCTGAGTCCAGCGTAGGGCACCACACCCAGTATGGTGGGGGTGAAACCACGATACAGTGTCTTCAAACCCTCCTCACGAGAGATACGCACAAACACATGGATTATGTTACTGTACCTGAGGGGAGAAGAGAAATGGGATGTAAAGTGAGAGTTATTCGCAGCACCACAAACAGTCTGTGTGTGTGTGTGTGTGTGTGTATACACTGCATTCGGAAAGTATTCAGACCCCTTGACTTCTTCCACATTTTTTTAACGTTTCAGCCTTATCCTAAAATGGATTAAATCATTTTTTCCCACTCATCAATCTACACACCATATCCCATAATGACAAAGCAAAAACAGGTTTAGAATCTTTTGTAAATGTATTAAAATTAAAAAATTGAAATATCACATTTACATAAGTATTCAGATCCTTTACTCAGTACTGTGTTGAAATACATTTGGCAGCGATTACAGCCTTGTGTCTTCTTGTGGGTTTGACGCTACAACCTTGGCACGCCTGTATTTAGGGAGTTTCTCACATTCCTCTCTGCAGATCCTCTCAAGCTCTATCAGGTTGGATAGGGAGCATCGCTGCACAGCTATTTTCAGGTGTCTCAGGAGATGTTCGATCAGGTTCAAGTCCAGGCTCTGGCTGGGCCACTAAAGGACATTCAGAGAGTTGTCCTGAAATCACTCCTGCATAGTCCTGGCTGTGTGCTTAGGGTTGTTGTCCTGTTCAAAGGTGAACCTTTGCCCCCCAGTCTGAGGTCCTGAGCGCTCTGGAGCAGGTTTTCACTAAGGATCTCTCTGTACTTTGCTCCGTTCATCTTTTTCTCGATCCTGACGAATCTCCCAGTCATCAAACAGGCAAAGCATCAATACAGGACTAAGATCGAATCGTACGACACCGGCTCCGAAACTCAGGGCATGCAAACTGTTACAGACTACAAAGGGAAGCACAGCCGTGAGCTGCCCAGTGACACAAACCTGCCAGACGAGCGAGCTAAATAACTTCTATGCTCGTTTCGAGGCAAGCAACACTGAAACATGCATGAGAGCATCAGCTGTTCCAGACGAATGTGTGATCACGCTCTCCGCAGCTGATGTGAGTAAGACCTTTAAACAGGTCAACGTTCACAAGGCCGCAGGGCCAGACGGATTACCAGGACGTGTACTCCGAGCATGCGCTTACCAACTGGCAAGTGTCTTCACTGACATTTTCTAAATAGATTTTTTTTACCCCTTTTTTCGCCCCAATTTCGTGGTGTCCAATTGTTTTAGTAGCTACTATCTTGTCTCATCGCTACAACTCCTGTACGGGCTCAGGAGAGACGAAGGTTGAAAGTCATGCGTCCACCGATACACAACCCAACCAAGCTGCACTGCTTCTTAACACAGCGTCATCCAACCCGGAAGCCAGCCGCACCAATGTGTCGGAGGAAACACCGTGCACCTGGCAACCTTGGTTAGCACGCACTGCGCCCGGCCAGCCACAGGAGTCGCTGGTGCGCGATGAGACAAGGATATCCCTACCGGCCAAACCCTCCCTAACCCGGGCGACGCTAGGCCAATTGTGTGTCACCCCACGGACCTCCCGGTCGCGGCCGGTTATGACCGGCCGCAATCTCTATTCCACTCCATACTGCCTTTTCACACCTGGACAAAAGGAACACCTATGTGAGAATGCTATTCATTGACCACAGCTCAGCGTTCAACACCATAGTGCCCTCAAAGCTCATCACTAAGGTAAGGACCCTGGGACTAAACCCCTCCCTCTGCAACCTAGGACTTCCTGATGGGCCCCCCCCCAACCAGGTGGTAAGGGTAGGTAACAACACATTCGCCACGCTGATCCTTAACACGGGGGCCCCTCAGGGGTAAGTGCTCAGTCCCCTCCTGTACTCCCTGTTCACTCATGACTGCACGGCCAGGCACAACTCCAACACCATCATTTAATGATGCCAACAATGGTAGGCCTGATCACAGACAACGATGAGACAGCCTATAGGGAGGAGGTCAGAGACCTGACTGTGTGGTGCAAGGACAAAAACCTCTCCCTCAACGTGATCAAGACAATGGAGATGATTGTGGACGACATGAAAAGGACCGAGCACGCACCTATTCTCATCGACGGGGCTGTAGTGGAGCAGCTTGAGAGCTTCAAGTTCCTTGGTGACCACATCAGACAAACAAACTAACATGGTCCAAGCACACCAAGACAGTCATGAAGAGGGCACAACAACGCCTATTCCCCCTGGCATGGGTCCTCAGATGCTCAAAAAGTATTACAGCTGTACCATCGAGAGCATCCTGAAAGGTTGCATCCCTGCCTGGTATGGCAACTGCTTTTTTTGGGGGGGGGGGTTCTTAAAACTGCATTGTTGGTTAAGGGCTTGTGAGTAAGCATTTCACTGTAAGGTCTACACATGTTGTACTCGGCGCATGTTACAAATAAAATTTTAGTCCCTGCCGCTGAAAAACATCCACACAGCATGATGCTGCAACCACCATGCTTCCACGTAGGGATGGTGCCAGATTTCCTCCAGACGTAACGCATTCAGGCCAAAGCGTGGTGCCTTGTAGCAAAGTCCAAGCAGGCTGTCATGTGCCTTTTACTGAGGAGTGGCATCCGTCTGGCCACTCTACAATAAAGGCCTGATAGGTGGAGTGCTGCAGAGATGGTTGTCCTTCTGGAAGTTTCTCCCATATCCACAGAGGAACTCTGGAGCTCCGTCAGAGTGACCATCAGGTTCTTAATTCTCATAGCAAAGGGTCTAAATACTAATGTAAAAAAAATGTATTTATGTTGATCCTTTTTAATAAATGTGTGAAAATGTCTAAAAACCTGTTTTCGCTTTGTCATTATGTGGTATTGTGTGTAAACTGATGTGGAAAACAAAATATTTGATACATTTTAGAATGATCCTGTAACGTAACAAAATGTGGAAAAAGGGAAGGGGTCTGAATACTTTCCGAATGTACTGTGTGTGGGAGTGTGTGTGTTCTCAGAGGTAGGGGTAGTTGTCTTACATCTCCTTGGGCGTGACAGCCATCCTGGCTCGCACCATGTCCAGAGGGTAGGTGAGCATGGCAGCTGTGGTACCAGCCATAGAACCCGCCAGTAACCTTGGCACCGGCGGCAGGGCTCTGGAACACAGTACACAGGATACATAAGGGACTGATTTGAATGTCTTTGAATACCTAGGCTCTGGATCCAGGCTTGAGAAACCTGGAAAAAACAGCAGACAATAGGCAGAGTTGCAAAGATAAAGTCATATCTCAGACTGGCCAATAAAAAGACAAGATTAAGATGGGCAAAAGAACACAGACCCTGGACCAAGGAACTCTGCCTAGAAGGCCAGCATCCCGGAGTCGCCTCTTCACTGTTGATGTTGAGACTGGTGTTTTGCGCATACTATTTAATGAAGCTGCCAGTTGAGGACTTGAGGCATCTAGTGTGTCTAGTTTGAGAAACAAGACACACTAATGTACTTGTCCTCTTGCTCAGTTGTGCACCGGGGCCTCACACTTTCTATTCTGGTTAGAGCCAGTTTGCGCTGTTCTGTGAAGGGAGTAGAACACAGCGTTGTACGAGATCTTCAGTTTCTTGGCAATTTCTCACATGGAATAGCCTTCATTTCTCAGAACAAGAATAGACTGACGAGTTTCAGAAGAAAAGGTCTTTGTTCTAGCCATTTTGAGCCTGTAATCGAACCCACAAATGCAGATGCTCCAGATACTCAACTAGTCTAAAGAAGGCCAGTTTTATTGCTTCTTTAAATCAGAACAACAGTTTTCAGCTGTGCTAATAATTGCAAAAGGTTTTTCTAATGATCAATTAGCCTTTTAAAATGATAAACTTGGATTAGATAACACAACATGCCATTAGAACACAGGAGTGATGGTTGCTGGTAATGGGTCTCTATGCCTATGTAGATATTCCATCCAAAATCAGCCGTTTCCAGCTACAATAGTCATTTACAACATTAACAATGTCTACACTGTATTTCTGATCAATTTTATGTTATTTTAATGGACAAAAAAAAGTGAATTTCTTTCAAAAACAAGGACATTTCTGAGTAAGCCCAAACTTTTGAACGGTAGTTTAGTTACGAATGTTAAACCAGTACGGCTGGTCTAAATGGATAGCCACTTTTCATTCATCTAGTAAACCCATAATTCACATTGCTTCTGATCTCACTCATCAGCCTATGAGCAAGGCAATTCCACCACGGTTGCTGATTAACCTATTGGCTCAATCGCGACTAATCATTATCCTTTCTTTCAACCATGGGCATGACTCTTGAGTTGAGATATAAATACTCCTCCTACCTTGTGTCTCCAACTTGTTGTTTTAAAGCAACAGTCTTCCAACAACCTTCCACCACCACCAACATAATAATCTTAAGGCTCGTCATTGGAACTCCTTTCCCCAGCACGGGTGTTTCGATGCCTGCTGCCCAGCATTGGGCAACCTATCATCAGCATCTGGCTCTGGGGAGTATTGCTCAGAGACGAGGCCTAACCAAAACTATTCAATAAAATGTCTTATTATATTCAGTCTCGGTTATCATTCAGTTAAGCCTGTACTCGATTTAAGTTTTTAAAGGGTCAATCGGTGATTGCGTCATTAATTATGACTTTAAAATGATCTACACACCTACCCATTAATTCTTGAAGAATATAACTTACATAATAAATGCCTAATGAGCTTTTGTCCAATTGTCCAATTGTCATACCCAATCAGAACCCAAAATATTTGTATTTATTTAACCAGGAAGGGCTCATTAAGATTTGAAATCTCATTTTCAAGAGCGTCCTGGTCAAGATAGGCAGCACCAAGTCATTAACAATTAGACAGACAACATGACAAACAACAAGTAATCTAGTAAAAAACATAGAAATCACAGGAGTATAACAAAATCATAAAACAGCAAATTAAAAAGATTGACAGGTCAAGGAATTAGCCTCAAAATCCTTCATCAATGATTTAAAAACACCAAATCGGGACAAGTTCTTCCAGTTTAAAAATATTTTCTAAGGCATTCCAAGCTGATGGCGCAGAGTACATAAAAGCCCTTTTATCAAATTCAGTTCAGCCATTTGGAACAGTTAGCAGGTCACCTCCCTGACCAAGGCCCTTCTCCCCCAATTGCTCAGTTTGGCCTGCCGGCCAGCTCTAGGAAGAGTCTTGGTGGATCCAAATTTCTTCCATTTAAGAATGATGGAGGCCACTGTATTCTTGGGTACCTTCAATGGTGTAGAATTTTTTTGGTACCCTTCCCCAGATATGTGCCTCAACACAATCCTGTCTCGGAGCTCTACGGACAATTCCTTCGACCTCAAGGCTTGGTTTTTACTCTGACATGAACTGTCAACTGTGGGACCTTATATAGACAGGTGTGTGCCTTTCCAAATCATGTCCAATCAATTGAATTTACCACAGGTGGACTCTAATCAAGTTGAAACATCTCAAGGATGATCAATTGAAACAGGATGCACCTGAGTTTATTTTCAAGTCTCAAAGCAAAGGGTCTGCATACTTATGTAATAAGATAAGTATTTGATTTTTAATATATTTTGCAAAATGGGGGAGTCATTATGGGGTATTGTGTACAGATTGATGATAATTATAATTTTTAAAAATCATTTTAGAATAAGGCTGTAATGTAACAAAATGTGGAAAAAAAGTGAAGGGGTCTTAATACTTTCCGAATGCACTGTATCTAGCTGGCTAGCTAGAGACTTGTGATCTTCAGCAGTGTGACACAGTTAACAATTAACGTGAACCATGTTAGCATTACATTCCTCCTGCTAGTGTCTCAGCCTCCAGTATTTATGCTGCAGTAGTTTGTGTGTCGGGGGGCTTGGGTCAGTTTGTTATATCTGGAGTACTTCTCCTGTCCTATTCGGTGTCCTGTGTGAATTTAAGTGTGCTCTCTCTAATTCTCTCTTTCTTTCTCTCTCTCGGAGGACCTGAGCCCTAGGACCATGCCTCAGGACTACCTGACATGATGACTCCTTGCTGTCCCCAGTCCACCTGGCCGTGCTGCTGCTCCAGTTTCAACTGTTCTGCCTTATTATTATTTGACCATGCTGGTCATTTATGAACATTTGAACATCTTGGCATGTTCTGTTATAATCACAGCCAGAAGAGGACTGGCCACCCCACACAGCCTGGTTCCTCTCTAGGTTTCTTCCTAGGTTTTGGCCTTTCTAGGGAGTTTTTCCTAGACACCGTACTTCTACACCTGCATTGCTTGCTGTTTGGGGTTTTAGGCTGGGTTTCTGTACAGCACTTTGAGATATCAGCTGATGTAGGAAGGGCTATATAAATAAATGTGATTTGGTAGCCTTTTCGCTCTGGGAGACCTGTACACAATGGATACACCAATGTGTACCGGCCTCCCAAAGTAAAGAGGCTATCCTGTTAGCTGATGTTACCAATAATAGGTTTTCCTGTCAGCGAACACGTTTAGGTCTAGTTCCTAAAAGTTATAACTTTAGCTACCTAGCCAGTTATTTAGCTGGCTATTCATGACTACATCTGGCTATACAGTCGTGGCCAAACGTTTTGAGAATTACACAAATCTTAATTTCCACAAAGTTTGCTGCTTCGGTGACTTTAGATATTTTTGTCAGATGAGACTATGGAATACTGAAGTATAATTACAAGCATTTCATAAGTGAAAGGGTTTTATTGACAATTGCATGAAGTTGATGCAAAGAGTCAATATTTGCAGTGTTGACCCTTCTTTTTCAAGACCTCTGCAATCCGCCCTGGCATGCTGTCAATTAACTTCTGGGCCACATCCTGACTGACAGCAGCCTATTAGTGCTCCATCATGCAGGAAAAGGCATTGTTCATCACCAAACTGTTCCTGGATGGTTGGGAAAAGTTGCTCTCTGAGGATGTGTTGGTACCATTCTTTATTCATGGCTGTGTTCTTTGGCAAAATTGTGAGTGAGCCCACTCCCTTGGCTGAGAAGCAACCACACACATGAATAGTCTCAGGATGCTTTACTGTTGGCATGACACAGGACTGATGGTAGCGCTCACCTTGTCTTCTCCGGACAAGCTTTTTTCCGGATGCCCCAAACAATCGGAAAGGGGATTCATCAGAGAAAATGACTTCACCCAAGTCCTCAGCAGTCCAATCCCTGTACCTTTTGCAGAATATCAGTCTGTCCTTGATGTTTTTCCTGGAGAGAAGTGGCTTCTTTGCTGCCCTTCTTGAGACCAGGCCATCCTCCAAAAGTATTTGCCTCACTGTGCGTGCAGATGCACTCTGCTAGCTGCTATTTCAAGCTCTGTACTGGTGGTGCCCCGAACCTGCAGCTGAATCAACTTTAGGAGATGGTCCTGGCGCTTGCTGGACTTTCTTGGGCGCCCTAAAGCCTTCTTCAAAACAATTGAACCGCTCTCCTGGAAGTTCTTGATAATCCGATAAATGGTTGATTTAGGTGCAATCTTACTGGCAGCAATATCCTTGCCTGTGAAGCCCTTTTTGTGCAAAGCAATGATGACAGCACGTGTTTCCTTGCAGGTAACCATGATTGACAGAGGAAGAACAATGATTCTAAGCACCACCCTCCTTTTGAAGCTTCCAGTCGGTTATTCGCACTCAATCAGCATGACAGAGTGATCTCCAGCCTTATCCTCGTCAACACTCACACCTGTGTTAATGAGAGAATCACTGACATGATGTCAGCTGGTCCTTTTGCGGCAGGGCTGAAATGCAGTGGAAATGCTTTTTGGGGATTCAGTTCATTTGCATGGCATTTTTCATTTGCACTCTTCATAACATTCTGGAGTATATACAAACTGAGGCAGCAGACTTTGTGAAAATTAATATTTGTATCATTCTCAAAACCTTTGGCCACAACTGTACATTGCTTTGGCCTACCTAGTTAACGTTATTACAATTCCTAGCTAGTTGTCTAACACTAGCTGTAAACAGCAGCATTGACTTCCTATTTTAAAAGGCCTTGAGTAGAATAACTAGCTAGCTAGCTAATTTACGTTAGTATTTGAAACCATCCAGTCCTATGATTAAATGTCTATCATATACAAAGTATTATTAGTTTCTGGCAGTGCAGTGTATGATATCCACCAACACATTTGAAAAGACAGTACAACCCCAATCGAAGTAATTACAGATTTGCCCTTTTCTCAACATTGTACTGTTCTACTGGAAACCTGCCTTTATCTATGTTTACGGGTGTGTGTAATGTGTTCATCTCCCTCAGGTGTGAGCCAGATTTGAGAAGGTCCTGGAGGATCTGACTCGCTACATGGAGGAGATGGAGTCTTTGATTAATCACAGGAGGATAGGATTAGCAATAATCTGCAATGGGCGTCACCAACAATGAGAGATAGGCTACACCTACAGTCAGACCTTTACTAGGAGGTGGATGTGAGTGGTCTTTCTTTATCTCATCGTTCACTGGTCATTTGTCATGCCCTGATCTCTAATTCCCCCTCTCTCTCCCTCCCAATCCTTCTACCTACCCCTTTTCTCCCTCTCACAGTGTGAAGGTGGTGTATAATGAGCTCCACAACACTCATGGCCATCTGCGCTGGTGGAAGAACACCCACAGACTGGGCATGCCCACTGACTAGCTTCAGTTCCAGGTGTGCATGCGTGCGTTGCACCTGGAACTGAGACCAGTCAGTGGGCATGCTCAGTCTGTGATTGTTCTTTGTCGATGTTACATGAAAATGCTCAAGCACGCGGTACACTTTTGAAAATGGTAAAATCCCGACAATTGAATTTAGAAACACTTGTGTGTAGCCTACAGCCACGTGTGCATTGTTGAGCTAAACTGTGTGGATTTGTCTTTTCTAGAACTGTCCCGGAGTCTGTTTTGAACTTGTAGACATTTTTTTTTATCGTCTCATAGATGACAGGGGCGTCCTTAATTTTGAGCCTTGGAGGGAATTATTTTATGAAGACATAAAAAAGTATTTGGTTGTAATTGTAATGTTGCAATATTAAATAGGGTACCAAGGGTGGCCAACCATCCTCCAGGAGAGCCTTAAAAAGGAAGTTGTTGTATTTTGAGACAAGCTTGAATATGCAAAGAAGCCAATAGGCAGAATGTAGCCTATATATATCTGTCTGATTCTCTATGGTAGAAGGATAGTAATGCATTTTGTAAAGTGGCATCCTTGCATCATACAATGACATGAAAATGGTGTTACATAGTGGCAAGTGGTAAAAAACAGTCATATCAAGCCTTGCTTGTTGATAAGTTGAATAGTTTCATTTGCTGTGGAGTGCTAGGGGGAAATGTGCACCCTTTGGATCCTCAGGACCAGGATTAACACATGCGGTTCTGTCGAGACTAATCACAATCCTCATCATTTTTAATAAAGTGAACAAACTTTGTTTCATATTCTTGTTTATTTGTGCTAAGGAGGTCCAGTAGGTTCATATGAATAGTACTGCTGAATGTATTACAATCATGTTGGTAGGGTTGACTTGAGTTAAATATTGTTATGTTTTGGTATTGTAATGCATTCTGCAACTGGTCTCATCACCTGCTGCTTGCATTTCAATAGCTAAGTTGTTTATGTTTCTGAATTACACAATTGCCAGAAGGAGAGGATAAATCAGGCTAAGATGCTTGCTTGAACATCAGTCAACAGCCATATTAGTGCAGAACAACATTGCCTGGACACTTATATGTACTTATATGTACGATTTTGTGATGAGATTCCAAATAATATTGGAGATATGACCGAAGAGTAATACTCCAAATTACGGAACTAAATTTGGCACATCTGTTGAGAACACAATTCTCTAAAATAGTCAGCAGATGGTGCCACAATGCGCTCGCTACTTTTCTTGCTAGGAGAATGGATAAAACATTTAGCATTCTCTGTAGGGATTCTCTAAGAATATCTTATTCCCTATTAGGCAGGAACCTAGCCTCTGGACAAGATTCGTTTATATATGCATGGTTACTCACTTTCCCTGGAAGCCGAAGTATCCACCCAGTAGTCTCTTGTACTGCTCGTGAGCACAGAACTGGATGGCAGCGTAGGGGATGACCCGCACCATGGTGGCAGAGTTGCCCCTCCACAGGCTGAGGAAGCCATCCTTCAGGTAGGTCCGATAGATCAACCTATACGCCTCCTGGGGGTGGACCAACAGCATGGGGTCTCATCATCATCATCATTATTATCAACAGTATCACCATCATCACAAAGGTGTTTCCAGTGGTGGAAAAAGTACCCAACTGTCATACTTGAGTAAAAGTAACGATAGTAAAATTCTACTTGAGTAAAAGTCTACAAGTAATTGGTTTAAAATATACTTAAGTATCAAAAGTAAAAAATAATTTCAAATTCATTTTATTAAGCAAACCAGACGGCACCATTTTGTTGTTGTTGTTTATTTACGGAAAGCCACGGCCGCACAACATTCAGACGTCATTTACACACGAAGCCTGTGTGTTTAGTTGAGTCTGCCAGATCAGAGGCAGTAAGATGACCAGGAATGTTCGGTTGATAAGTGCGTGAATTTGACTATTTTCCTGTCCTGCTAAGCATTCAAAATGTAACGAGTACTTTTGGGTGTCAGGGAAAATGTATGGAGTAAAAAGTACAATATTTTATTTAGGAATGTAGTGAAGTAAAAGTAGTCAAAGTAAAATAAAGTACAGATACACCAAAAAACTACTTAAGTAGTACTTGAAAATATTTTTACTTAAGTACTTCACACCACTGGGTGAATCATGAATCATCATCAAATGAATTTTACACAGTACATGGGTCAAACAACTCACCTTGGCAGAGAATCTTGCTGAGGACACTACAATGAAGGAAATAAATAGACAAAAATGTATGACATTGAAAATAAAAATAACTGATTCTTCACTATTCCAAAAGCATGTGAGAAGTGTTGCTGCCTACCTTGGAAGATTATCTTGGTTCTGTCCAGCGGGGCCACAGCGGTTTTGGCCAAGGCTCCAGCTAAGGCCCCTGAGAGGAGAGAGTTAACCACGGACCGTGTCTGGGGCTTTAGACCCTGCACAGACAGATGGATGGACGGAGAGCAGGAGGGGACAAACATGACCAAAAGGGGTCAATCAATTGTTAACTACTAACAAAAACATTATGCATTATGCATCTTGTTAACATTTTAAAAACACATGTCATAACTCAGCAAGTCCAAACACCTTCAGGCTGTTTGATGTGGTTATTCCAAGCCTGCCAGCCACTCCCTCCCTGTCATAATGTAGTTATCCAACTTAATGTCCCTACATGCAGGACAGCAGACCAGGCCTGGTTCCACAGCCTGTCCAGAGTTAACCCAAGCCTGTCCCGAGCCTCTCCCTAGCTAACCAAGCCTGTCCCGAGCCTCTCCCTAGCTAACCAAGCCTGTCCCGAGCCTCTCCCTAGCTAACCAAGCCTGTTCCTAGCTAACAAAGCCTATCCCATGCCTGTCCCTAGCTAAACCAAGCCTGTCCCTAGCTAAACCAAGCCTGTCCCTAGCTAAACCAAGCCTGTCCCTAGCTAAACCAAGCCTGTCCCTAGCTAAGCCAAGCCTTGTTTGAGTTGCAGTAGATCATTAAACTTGGCTTGCATGAGGCAGAACAAGTTAGAAATGGGCCCAGACTTGGTTAGAGACCGACCCAGCTAAGCATACAGGACTATTCTTAGAGGAGCAAACGGTTAAGGGAACACTATTTGTTCACCACACAGGCTTTGAAGCCCTGGACTGATGGTAATGCCGTTTTGCCATCTAAAGATCTGCCAGCGAGAGCAGAGTGAGTGAGCAGCGAGAGAGACAGACAGTGTGAGAGAGAGAGAGAGCAGAGAGCGAGAGACTGAGTGTGAGAGAGACAGACAGTGTGAGAGAGAGAGCAGAGAGTGAGAGCGAGCAGAGAGCAGAGAGCGAAGAGAGCAGAGAGCGAAGAGAGCAGAGAGCGAAGAGAGCAAAGAGAGCAGAGAGCGAAGAGAGCAGAGAGCGAAGAGAGCCGAGAGCGAAGAGAGCCGAGAGCGAAGAGAGCCGAGTGAAGAGAGCAGAAAGTGAGCAGAGAGTCAGACAGTGTGAGAGAGACAGACAGTGTGAGAGAGAGAGCCGAGTGAAGAGAGCCGAGTGAAGAGAGCCGAGTGAAGAGAGTGAGCAGAGAGTGAGCAGAGTGACCAGAGAGTGAACAGAGTGACCAGAGAGTGAGCAGAGAGAGCAGAGAGACAGACAGTGTGAGAGAGAGAGAGCAGAGAGTGAAGAGAGCAGAGAGCGAGAGAGCAGAGCAGAGCAGCAGAGTGCAGAGAGTAGGCAAAGAGTGCGAGATAGAGCAGAGATAGAGCAGAGAGTGAGCGAAGAAGAGAGGGAGCAGGGAGCAGAGATAGAGCAGGGAGATAGAGCAGGGAGCGAAGAGAGCGAGATAGAGCAGGGAGCGAAGAGAGCGAGATAGAGCAGGGAGCGAAGGAGCGAGATAGAGCAGGGAGCGAGATAGAGCAGGGAGCGAAGAGAGCGAGATAGAGCAGGGAGCAGGGAAGAGAGCGAGATAGAGCAGGGAGCGAAGAGAGCGAGATAGAGCAGGGAGCGAAGAGAGCGAGATAGAGCAGGGAGCGAAGAGAGCGAGATAGAGCAGGGAGCGAAGAGAGCGAGATAGAGCAGGGAGCGAAGAGAGCGAGATAGAGCAGGGAGCGAAGAGAGCGAGATAGAGCAGGGAGCGAAGAGAGCGAGATAGAGCAGCAGGGAGCGAAGAGAGCGAGATAGAGCGAGATAGAGGGAGCGAAGAGAGCGAGATAGAGCAGGGAGCGAAGAGAGCGAGATAGAGCAGGGAGCGAAGAGAGCGAGATAGAGCAGGGAGCGAAGAGAGCGAGATAGAGCAGGGAGCGAAGAGAGCGAGATAGAGCAGGGAGCGAAGAGAGCGAGATAGAGCAGGGAGCGAAGAGAGCGAGATAGAGCAGGGAGCGAAGAGAGCGAGATAGAGCAGGGAGCGAAGAGAGCGAGATAGAGCAGGGAGCGAAGAGAGCGAGATAGAGCAGGGAGCGAAGAGAGCGAGATAGAGCAGGGAGCGAAGAGAGCGAGATAGAGCAGGGAGCGAAGAGAGCGAGATAGAGCAAGGAGCGTGAAGAGAGAGTGGAGCGAGAGAGAGTGGAGCGAGAGAGAGTGAAGAACGTGAGAGAGAGCAGAGTGTGAGAGAGAGCAGTGTGAGAGAGCCGAGAGAGAGCGAGGCATAGAAAGAAGGAAAAATAGAGAAATAAAAGAGGGAAGGACTGGGGGAGGCTGTGTATCCAGTTGAATGGACTGGCTCAGCTCATCCCACTCCTCCTCTCCTCTGTCCTCGTTTACTCCATTCCTGAGACGTCTCGCACAGCAGCCAATGTAAGAATAAACAAACACACAAGTGGAAAAAGTAAGAGACTGGGAGATAGGCCAGTGTGTGTCAACTGTGTGTGTGTGTGTGTGTGTGTGTGACAAGAAAAGATAACCAGCCCTGACGATGAATCATAAAATAAAATAAATACTGACAAGAAGTCAATAGTAGAAAAACAAGATAGAAGAATGTGGCCCTGTTTGAACATAGAGGTCTCTTGTTACTGGCATTAAACCACTCCTAGAACGTTGTGAACCGACTGTAAACAACAGACAACGGTACCTTGATATTCTAAATGATAAACACGTTGCACACCACTAGGGGCAGATGGAGCCTAATAGAGCCAATCCAGAATATAGGCTATCTTTGCCATGCATATCCTCATATCATGGCTTTGAGTTATTTTGTTTAAGCCTACTGTTTGTCTTGAATTAAGAAATTGTTTTTAGTCCGGAATAATTTATTCTCTTGTCCAGGTTAAGGCATGACCTTCCTCCACACAAAGGATAGCCATTGGAAGCTATAGTTATGGTGGGGAAAAGGCCTTATTCCAAACCGGCTCCTAGCCCCTACGCAAAACAATATGTAGACCTGCAAAGGTTGGACTGGGAATTAAGAGTTGGGTCAATAATGGAGCCAAACTTGGAGTTTTTCCTAATCACATGACCAGACGGAGCAAAACTCCAGGCCCCAGCCAATGACCACATTAAACTACAGCTTACCTCTGCCTGGCTGTCGGAGGGCAGTGGCAGCACCTCTCCTTGTGTGAGTGGTGTTGCCTGGTGTTGCTGGACTCCATTCCCCATCCCCGTGGACTACGACGCTCACCAGCCGCTGCCCACACTCATACACACCGGCCACCGGGAGGCGGCAACGCCAACTACCTGAAACTAGGAAAGGCAAGGACCAAGGGACAAACAGAGAGGGGAAAACACATGAATGAACATGTCAATGCAGATTCTTGTCTCAAGCAACCTCTCTACTGATTGCCACTGTTTGTCAGCTGAAATGCAACACTGACAAGACACTAGAATTAATTAGGTCACACAACAACAATTACAAATGCCCCAGTGCTCCACTGAACAGATCTTTACTACAGTACGCCAAATCCCTGTAGATCAATTGACATGACAAAGAATGGGTTAACAGAGCAGAAACTCTATGGACGACAGCTCAATTAGTGAATTAACTAATCAGGGCACATTAATAAAGACCCTGTGAGAGGCTTTGCCTTCAGGAGTAATGCCCCTGTCAAAGAGAAATCTCTGTTCCACCCTTACACAACCGTTGGTGGTCTAGGCTAGCCCTGTATTTACACAACCGTTGGTGGTCTAGGCTAGCCCTGTATTTACAGAACCGCTGGTGGTCTAGGCTAGCCCTGTATTTACAGAACCGCTGGTGGTCTAGGCTAGCCCTGTATTTACACAACCGTTGGTGGTCTAGGCCAGCCCTGTATTTACCCAACCGTTGGTGGTCTAGGCTAGCCCTGTATTTACACAACCGTTGGTGGTCTAGGCTAGCCCTGTATTTACCCAACCGTTGGTGGTCTAGGCTAGCCCTGTATTTACACAACCGTTGGTGGTCTAGGCTAGCCCTGTATTTACACAACCGTTGGTGGTCTAGGCTAGCCCTGTATTTACACAACCGTTGGTGGTCTAGGCTAGCCCTGTATTTACACAACCGTTGGTGGTCTAGGCTAGCCCTGTATTTACACAACCGTTGGTGGTCTAGGCTAGCCCTGTATTTACACAACCCTTGGTGGTCTAGGCTAGCCCTGTATTTACACAACCCTTGGTGGTCTAGGCTAGCCCTGTATTTACACAACCGCTGGTGGTCTAGGCTAGCCCTGTATTTACACAACCGTTGGTGGTCTAGGCTAGCCCTGTATTTACACAACCGTTGGTGGTCTAGGCTAGCCCTGTATTTACACAACCCTTGGTGGTCTAGGCTAGCCCTGTATTTACAACACCGTTGTTGGTCTAGGCTAGCCCTGTATTTACACAACCATTGTGCTAGGCTAGCCCTGTACTTACACAACCATTGTGCTAGGCTAGCCCTGTACTTACACAACCATTGTTCTAGGCTAGCCCTGTATTTACACAACCATTGTTCTAGGTTAGCCCTGTATTTACACAACCATTGTTCTAGGTTAGCCCTGTATTTACACAACCATTGTTCTAGGTTAGCCCTGTATTTACAACACCGTTGTTGGTCTAGGCTAGCCCTGTACTTACACAACCATTGTGCTAGGCTAGCCCTGTACTTACACAACCATTGTGCTAGGCTAGCCCTGTACTTACACAACCATTGTTCTAGGCTAGCCCTGTATTTACACAACCATTGTTCTAGGTTAGCCCTGTATTTACACAACCATTGTTCTAGGCTAGCCCTGTGTTTACACAACAATTGTGCTAGGCTAGCCCTGTATTTACACAACCATTGTGCTAGGCTAGCCCTGTATTTAAACAACCGTTGGTGGTCTAGGCTAGCCCTGTATTTACACAACCATTGTTCTAGGTTAGCCTTGTATTTACACAACCATTTTTCTAGGTTAGCCCTGTATTTACACAACCATTGTTCTAGGCTAGCCCTGTATTTACACAACCATTGTTCTAGGCTAGCCCTGTATTTACACAACCATTGTTCTAGGTTAGCCCTTTATTTACACAACCATTGTTCTAGGCTAGCCCTTTATTTACACAACCATTGTTCTAGGCTAGCCCTGTATTTACACAACCATTGTTCTAGGTTAGCCCTGTATTTACACAACCATTGTTCTAGGTTAGCCCTGTATTTACACAACCGTTGTTGGTCTAGGCTAGCCCTGTGTTTACACAACAATTGTGCTAGGCTAGCCCTGTATTTACACAACCATTGTGCTAGGCTAGCCCTGTATTTACACAACCGTTGGTGGTCTAGGCTAGCCCTGTATTTACACAACCGTTGGTGGTCTAGGCTAGCCCTGTATTTACACAACAGTTGGTGGTCTAGGCTAGCCCTGTATTTACACAACCGTTGGTGGTCTAGGCTAGCCCTGTATTTACACAACCATTGTTCTAGGCTAGCCCTTTATTTACACAACCATTGTTCTAGGTTAGCCCTGTATTTACACAACCGTTGTTGGTCTAGGCTAGCCCTGTGTTTTAGGCAGCCAACAATTGTGCTAGGCTAGCCCTGTATTTACACAACCATTGTGCTAGGCTAGCCCTGTATTTACACAACCGTTGGTGGTCTAGGCTAGCCCTGTATTTACACAACCGTTGGTGGTCTAGGCTAGCCCTGTATTTACACAACCATTGTTCTAGGTTAGCCCTGTATTTACACAACAGTTTTTCTAGGTTAGCCCTGTATTTACACAACCATTGTTCTAAGCTAGCCCTGTATTTACACAACCATTGTTTTAGGTTAGCCCTGTATTTACACAACCGTTGTTCTAGGTTAGCCCTGTATTTAGCCATCAACAGAAAAGTTGCTGTATGGTGATTTCTACACATTCACGGCTGCTTTGACAAAGATCTCACTTGGAGTTTATGACAACTAAATAAAAGTAAAGGACATTTAAAAGTTTCCACCACAATGTATCCAGACTGAGCGTTAACATTGAAAGAATGAAGAGAGAGAGACATTTGAGAGCAACAGGCTACTTGAGTTACCCCTCTGTCTGTCTGCCCTACATCTCAGGGCTATAATAAGTTACTGGGCAACATTTCATCAACAGAAGCACCTCTGGACTGGCATAGCACAAAGCTGCTGCTGCTTTCTGGGTGAAAGGTGTCTGTCCATACACTAGGGCCGTCATGATAAAAAAATATACTGAGGTGATAACATGAGGCTGTTTTTTCCAACATTTTGACTGTTTTCCTCAAGAAATTAAGTCTGATTCATGTTTTGTTACTCAGAAGTATTGTGGCAAGGTATCTCGATACTGGTGACAATTCTACCAAATACAGCTCAGTGAGCTCACACCTACTCTTATATTGTGCAGGTGTACACACACACACACACACACACACACGACAGCACACATTTTTATTTGATGCATTTTTCTCAGGGTCACATCGCAAACAACAAAGGGAATAAAGTGCACCACATAAAAAAGAAAAGGAGTGACTAAACTAAAATATGGAATTGGCAGTCAGACACACAGAATAAACTGTGTATGCCCACAGAGGGACTCCACCTCAGCCTACTCTGAGAAAAGAAACAAAGCAAGCTAAATAATCTCTGTCGAGGATATCTAGGCTAACCTACAGGTCTTTGAATTAATCATTACACTGCAAAAATCACCCATTCTTGAAACCCAGACTGAACCGCCTTCTGGGAATAGAGAGGAGAATGAGGTATGAAAATAGCAGTATAGAGGGATGAGCCTAGAAAGAACAAACGGGGGCTGTTGGAAGACGCGTAGTCAGTGGCAACTAATATTGGCATCCCTACAGCATGGCCAAATACCAAACTCCTTTTCTTTTTTATGTGGTGCACTTTATTCCCTTTGTTGTTTGCATTCTGTCATGACAACAGAAGACCTAAGGAACATATTCATGGGTTGTCACGTTACATGTCATCAACATACCAAGTCACAATAGAGTACTGTATTTTTAGTCAATTATTTCTAAGTAATCCTTTAAAAATAGAAATGTAATTGGACTTACATGGTAGGTGTGTTGGTACAGTAGACTACTCCCCAAACTAGTCTAGACCTGCTGTACTAGAAAGAGCTGATCCCAGACCTAAAACTCATTTTCTCCGGGCTCTCTCTTGTCCCTCTGCAGCAGACATATGGTGAGCAATACGTTTGGAACATCGAATCGCAATCAAATCACAGTATCAAATTGCAATACATATCCTATCGGCAACTAGGTATCGTGAAGTCCCTGTCAAATCCCAGTCCTAATGCTTTGTACCACACAAGGAGGGTCCTCGCCATCTTACCTGCCGCACATCCAGGATTTCCCAGCATCTTTGCAGGAACTAGTCATTTCAATATGACGCGACAGTGAGGCACAGTCCATACAAAACATAGATTTAATATCTTTGAGTTGTTGTAGAGTGGACATGGTTATTTCTGCAACTGGACACGGACATTTATAAAAGATACCTTTTTCCCCCCGAATTGAGAACCTAGACAGTATCGCCAAGAGCAAGTTAGTTGAAACATCTATGGCAGCGTTTGTATAAGTTAAAGTGTAATGCCCAGAAATGGAAACATACAGTGCATTCAGAAAGTATTCAGATCCCTTCCCTTTTTCCACATTTTGTTACTTTACAGACTTATTCTGAAAATAATTTAAAAAAATAAAAATACTCATCAATATCCACACACACAATACCCCATAATGACAAAGCAAAACCAGGTTGTTATACATTTTGGCAAATTTATAAGAAAAAAACCCAGAAGTAACTTAAGGTGAACCTTTGCTCCAGTTCGTGGTCCTGAGCGCCCTGGAGCAGGTTTTCATCAAGGATCTCTATGTACTTTGCTCCGTTCATCTTTCCCTCAATCCGGACTAGTCTATAAGTATAAGTATAAGTATACATAAGTATTCAGACCCTTTCATTGAGATTCAAAATTGAGCTCAGGTGCATCCTGTTTCCATTGATCATCCAACTTGGAGTCCACCTGTGGTAAATTCAATTGATTGGACATGATTTGGAAAGGGCACACACCTGTCTATATAAGGTCCCACAGTTGACAGTGCATGTCAGAGCAAAAACCAAGCCATGAGGTCAAAGGAATTGTCTGTAGAGCTTTGACACAAGATTGTGTTGAGGAAAATATCTGGGGAAGGGTACCAAAACATTTCTGCAGCATTGAAGGACCCCAAGAACACAGTGGCATCCATCATTCTTAAATGGAAGATGTTTGTAACCACCAAGACTTCCTAGAGCTGGCCACCAGGCCAAACTGAGCAATCGGGGGAGAAGGGCCTTGGTCAGGGAGGTGACCAAGAACCTGATGGTCACTCTGACATAGCTAGAGTTCCTCTGTGGAGATGGGAGAACCTTCCAGAAGGACAACCACCTCTGCAGCTCTCCACCAATCAGGCCTTTATGGTACAGTGGCAAGACGGAAGCCACTCCTCAGTAAAAGGCACATGACAGCCCGCTTGGAGTTTGCCAAAAGGCATCTAAAGGACTCTCAGACCATGAGAAACAAGATTCTCTGGTCTGATGAAACCAAGATTAAAATCTTTGGCCTGAATACCAAGCGTCACGTCTGGAGGAAACCTGGCATCATCCCTACGGTGAACCATGGTGGTGGCAGCATCATGATGTGGGAATGTTTTTAAGAGGCAGGGACTGGGAGACTAGTCCGGATTGAGGGAAAGATGAACGGAGCAAAGTACATAGAGATCCTTGATGAAAACCTGCTCCAGGGCGCTCAGGACCACGAACTGGAGCAAAGGTTCACCTTCCAACAGGACAACGGCCTTAAGCACACAGCCAAGACAACGCTGGAATGTCCTTGAGTGGCCCAGCCAGAACCTGGACTTGATCCAGATTTAACATTTCTGGAGAGACCTGAAAATAGCTGTGCAGCGACACTCCCAGTCCAAATTCTAAACCTGTTTTTTGCTTTGTCATTATTGGGTATTGTGTGTAGATTGAAGAGGGAAAAAAACTATTTAATCAATTTTAGAATAAGGCTGTAACGTAACAAAATGTGGAAAAAGTCAAGCAGTCTGAATACTTTCCGAATGCACTGTTATCACATATCTGGGGTTCAATCTGCATCTAGCATACTGTACTAACACACCTACCAAATGTATGGGAATATAGGCATATAACACCATATCGTGAATGTAACCTAGATATTCAGAATGTTTACATATGACATATTTAGGCAGCAAAGGATTAGCTAGCTAGGATTTATATCTTCTTCCAGATCAGATGACATCATATATATATATATATATATATGTGTGTGTTGACAAAATAACAGTGACATTGGACAAGTGGCTGCACACAGTGACAAAGGCACCAGAAGTTGACAAAGAGGGACAACTTTTCTATTCCTGGAGTGTCATCTCTACATGTATGTTAGCAAACTAGACATCTAACTAGTGACTAGCCAGGGTAACTAACATATATATACGCACTGCAGATAATGCTAGCTAGCTACTGGATGTTGAAACAGCATCTGGTCATAGCAGGAGACCCGTTCACTTCTATGCCGACACTGGTTCAACTGGTTGTTAATTTTATCAATAAGCAGTTACACGAGCATTGTTATCTTACCTTGTCGATATCCTAGCACCCCCTGTGGATCCTTCCGGGTTTCCTTGTTTTTTTAAATTAATTTAGACGTTTTCTTTAAATATTCAGTTGGCAGCCTGTCTCCACCCTACGCCGTCCTTGAGTTTAGCGATGGCTATCGAATTGATTCTGCACACCAAAATAACTTAGCTAGCAGGGTTAGCGAGCTAGCTAAACAGCGATCTGTCACGTCAATGTTCAAAGTGTGTCCAGGTTTTGAATATAAAACTTTTGAAAGTTGAACACTTTCGTGTCGCTAACGTTTTCAGATCCCGGAGGCACTGTCTGTGACATTATTTTCTGTTTCATTGCCCCAACTATGACTTTAGTAACTGTCACCTTCCATGCTGTTCTGTATCTGCTGTGACACCGCTAGCAGCAAGCTTTGCAAGGGCGAGTGCGGTGGGGTACTGGGAAGTGAAGTCATTGGGAGGTGACGGATGCTTCGATAGGTCCGTTTGAGGGGCGTTAACGGAATAAACGAAAAGCTTTTGTTTGGGAATCATGAGTTTTTGTGAGTCTATGAATTTTGCAACGAAAAATGCAATTAACAAAAGAGGGCTCACTTATATAGAGTTGAAAGTTAATGTTCTGTCTGCAATGTGCAATGTCTCTATTTTCAGAACGTGAGTTCCCCTTATAGACGATAAATTGAACAGCAGCTGTGTTAATCAATGTATCATCTATGCACGCCATGTAAACTCCCCAGGACCAGGATTATAGAGCACTGTCCAATATAGAGATGAGGTTCATGCATAACATGTTTTATCCATCTTCATCTGATCCTAGTCCCTCAAATGAAAGTTTACTGGTTGAGTACACAGATGTTCAGTTATTGCAGGTGCCTCGAAATGCTTGTGTTGCTAGCTCCAACCGTGCAGTAAAGCATAGCAATAAAAATGCACACATAATCAAGAAAATAAAAAAACATAATTATATAGGATGAGCCATGAATACAGTATATGCATATGAAGTGGGTGAAACAGTTTGTAGACATGAATGTGACCAGTGTTCCTGACTGCTGGGCAACACCTCAGACTGGTTCTACAGATTTTATCATTGTAGGGCAGAGAGAACAGTATCCTAACAAAAAGTCTAAACAACTCATCCCCTTCTTGTCACTAACCAATGGGAGCTCAGTAAACAACATCCTTTAGTTCACTCAAACATAGAAGAGAGTCCCATTCACACACCAGAGCTCAGCCACTCTCAGTTTAGAGGTACGGTACTGTACCCACTTCCAGTTTGGTTCCTTTCAGCTGCAGGGTGCCAACGGTAACGTCATGAAAGAAAACCAGACACCAGCACACTGCCGAATACTTCCACAGTCCAACAGGTGAATCTTAACATCTATTTAAGATTAATTTTGACTCCGTCTCCAACTGACATCAATGCATATTACATTTTTTACTTAAATGGAAGTTAGAATTCACTCCCAAATGCATCATTGCACTTGAACTGCATGAGCATTCAGCAGTGTACTGGTGTCTACTTTTCTTTCTCCCATCTCGCTCACACAAATACATGCAGACACAGGTAGAACACCCTCAAGCCAATGGACAGTCTAAATCAGACACACATCAGATTTCATAATGTTTTAGATTCATTTTGTGCAGCTGCAAAGAGATGACCTAGTTTAGATCAGCAAAAAAAATGCAGACATTATGAATCAGTTGGTTTTAATACACTGTTCACAAGCCGGTCTCTCTGAGGAAAAGGCATGTATCAGAATTTCCAGTTTCCTACTATAACAGGAGACAAACAGGTGGACTTAAAAATGGACACTTTAAGAGTAAATGTGTTGCAAGGTTGGGGTCAAACTGAAGTCAATATTTGAAAAAAGGTACTCTATTTTAAATGAATTACTTCACTTCTAATTTAACCCACCCGCAGAGTATTGTTAAGGAATGTTTGGAGGTGAAAAAAACATGTTATGCACATTAAAATCTAAAAATGTCCAACTCAGCAAAGAAACAATTTGGGAGTACAGGCAAAAGCCACATTACAATGAAGCTGCACAGAGAGAACGGAGTGCAAGAGAGCATGTTTGCAATCAATTAAGTACACTTCAAGACTTTATAATAGACCTGGTAAATAAAACTAAAACTTCCATTCTGATGAAAGAACATGGCTGTAAAAGTGAAAATACAACTAATAACCACAAAAATATTTACAGTAAATAATAATACATTTATAAACATTACAAGTCCAACAGCTTTATCCCCCTCTGTACTTCTTCATACAACTCTGCTTCCCAGGGATATCAGAAACTTGATGAGGCCATTTACTAGGATTAGCAGTTTTATTGACTGTGTTCAGGTGTTCTGAGTGTAGTGGTCCCCAACCCTGGTTCTGAAGAGCTGCAGAGTGTGTGAGCTTTTATTACGGCTTTGAATTGACACGTGTCCTGTTCAAATTAGCAGTAAATTAAATCAACCAAGGTTGTTATAGCTGGGCTGGAACAAAAGCATGTACCTCCTGTACATCCTCCAGACCAGGGTGGGTGACCGAGGGCCTTTCAGACCTTAATGTCAATCTCTGGTGAGGCTGCCCTTCTTGCCCGTCCACAGCTCTCGGAGCTCCACCTGGCAGCCAAGGTCCCTGAGGGCAGCTTTTGCCAGGTCGCCACAGTCCCGGTGGGCCGCCAGAGCCTGGGCGATGAGGGCCTCTGCTCCCATCTCCAGGATGGGCTGGTTGAAGTGAGTCATGCGCGCCACCAGGTTCCTCAGCAGCATACATCCCTGTTTCTGGGGAACACACACACAGAGAGACAGACAAAGAGAGAGAGAGAGATGGTATTACATAAAGATGGCAGGCTAAAGAAGGTTTGATCACCAGTTATAGCCCTATGTAGTGCCCATGGGGAACTGATTCCTTCTTGTATCCTCGTATTACCTGCACATTGACCTCATCAGGATGGGTCTTCATAGCCAGCAGAGCCGCCAGCGCACCGCCTTCCTCCATAATGACTTGGCAGTTGTTGGGTTTGCGCAGAGCAACGACAGAGAGAGCAGCACAGCCCTGCTCACACACCTAGACAGGAGAGATGGGCACAACATAAAAGACACAAAAATGTATAACATGTTTAAACAATAAAGACTTATGAAATAATTTGTCAAAGTCAGTCAACTGCATGAAATGAAAGGCTCACCTGAGCATTGCCCATGTGTCTGTTCATGGCGATGACGATGAGCTGTACTCCACCGGCATTTGTGACAGCATCCTTAACATCATCATTTCCTGCAATGGCCCTCAGAGCGCTGAGTACCTGCCTTGTGAGCTCCTGGAAGGGACGTGAACTAGTTAGTGAGCAATTCAGAGAACCACAAGTCAAAACAATCTCATGTAATAAAAAAAGACAGAAACATAGTCTGAAGTAGCCTTTTGGGGGGGGGTCTCTCCTCTGGGATCCCCAAACGTTTACATATTTTGCTTTAACCCTGAACTAGCACACCTGGGGCGTATTCATTAGGGATCTCCCGAGTGGCGCAGTGGTCTAAGACAGAGGCGTCATTGCAGTACCTGGTTCAAATCCAGGCTGCATCACATCCGGCTGTGATTGTGCGCCACCCTATGGGACTCCCAATTGACCCAGTGTCGTCCGGGTTAGGCCGACATTGTAAATAACTATTTGTTCTTAACTGCCTTGTCTAGTTGAATAAATGTTCAATAACAACAAATAAAAAAAATGTACACCGTAGCAAAATATTCCACAAGGGAAAACGTTTTGCTACGAAAACGAGTTTCTAACTGACAAATTCAGACAGGTTCCTCCCCGTTTCATTGCTTGCTTCTATTTGGTTTCTAGTAAAGACAAATGAAATCACTTGATGACAAGTTGAATCAGGTATGCTAGTTGTGGAATAGTTCAAATACATGGAATGGCTGGGGGTCCACAAGGAGAGGTTTAAAAAAGGCTGGTCTGAGGCACTTTTGTCAGCATAACTTACCTGGGACTCATAACTGTCTGCCAGCAGGGTCATCATGAACTTTAACCCTCCCAGGTCACAGATGTCCTGACAGAACTCGTTCCTCACAGCCAGGCTGGACAGAGTGGCACACAGCACACTGAGGACAGGGGTATTCTCTGGGTGTGCTGAGAGGGAGAAAAGAAACACAGAAGAGGTGATTCACCAAGAATAAAACATGTGAACCTACCATCCTGAATACTCAAAGATATCACTATCTTTCATAGCATCTTCCTTTGGACATTTCTATTACCTTTAGCAGCCTCCACAATAACTTTCAACCCATTGTGTTCCATAACAATCATCTTGGCGTGTTCGTGAGCCTGTCCAAAAGGAACTCTTATGTCATCGTCAAAGGTCATGTACCGGAGGGCATTACAGGCCTCTTTGACCAGATCGGAGCGTCCAGTGTGTCTCTTGATGGTACCGGTCAGCAACGGCAGCACTCCAGCCTTCACCAAATCCTGCCTGTTCTGCTCGTGCTTCAAACAGAAATGGCGGACCGTACGGATGGCAACTAACATCAGTGCAGGGTCTGTCTGGTACATGCCAAGGATGCTCACAAGGAGATCCTTGCCCTCCGAGTCAAGGAGGTCTGGCTGGCCATCTGTCAGAGCGGCCAGGGCAGAGAGTGCGGCCAGCAGAGCCTCCTGTTCATCCAGAGTCGTTCTACAGCAGGAGATGATTGTAGGATAGGCATCTTTCTGGGCTGCCAGGTGCCTCTGGGCGAAGCCGAGAGAACACTGCTCAGTGAAGCGATTCAGATCTGCAGTCATACTACTGTCAGATGCTATTTGAAGGGATTCAAGGGCCTGTAAATAGAAACGGTACAGAGCTGTGGCATGATGGGTGGCATCCTGTACTTTTCTGTACTGTGAAATGTAATGCACTTGGTGATGACTTATGTTGTGTTTTCATCTGCGCAGAACATACTCCATACCAACCTGAAGGACCTCATGCTCCTCTGTTTGGTGATCACCTGCTGTCGGCACAGTTTTCACTATACAGCTGAGGTCAACCCCTGGGGAATATGGAGGAAAAACAGAGAAGGGAGATTCATCCAGGATCAGGGGGTTTATCTTATACATTACCTATCATACGGTTGAGTTACAGTAGGCGTGCATGTTGCTCCTACAATGTCAGATTCAGATCAAATCATGTAACGTTAGTATACCTTGAGACTCAAACTGTTCTACCGCTTCTCTTAAGGCCTCCGCAGTGTCCATGTCGAAATCATCGATGTTTTCCTTGACCACCGCATCGAAGGTCTCCTGCGTGATCCTGCGACAGGCCATGTCTGCAACGCTCAGCTCAACTCGAAGAGACGAAGACCAAGACTGAAATGCAATTAAACGACTGCAAAATCAGAAAGGACCCAACATAGTCTACTCCAACATGATTATTGTTGTGGGCTGTGTGTTGCTGGTGACACAAACGTCAGATAACAACCGCCTGCTTAAAGATAGCACGCGTACTAGCTAGCTACACCCCTAGCCAGCTAGCTCAACTTAGCCATCAGCACACAAAGATAGATACCGGTATCTAGCGAACTATTTTTCAGATAGCCGAGATGCTTTAAGAAGACGTTTAGACATACGTTTCTAATATGTTAACTTAGAATAGAATTACCGGGAACTTCACAAAATAACAGATCATGTATCACTTACCACCGCCCAGTGGATGTGCTGCTGATAATGGGCACGTTTGAGTGGTAAGGTAACCGACTAAATAAATGTCGTGTGGGGGGGGGGGGGTAGAACAGACATAGTCTGTCCAGAACAGACTATGGGAGGCACACAGTACTACATAGATAGATTCATGGATACAAGGAACTCTATTCCACATAAGGTAACTGATACAAGCAGGAAAAATCTGATAAAAATGCACCTTATGGAACAGCATGGACTGTGAAGAGAAACCCGTACACCGTAATAATGTTGTAGAGTGGTATCATACATTTTGTGTTGTGGATATCTGGTAGTGTGACAGTGTTATATGAAGTACTGTTTTGTTTTATGTGTAATATAAATATCAATGTGTTTGGACCACAGGAAGAGTAGCTGCTGCCTTGAACGGAGTCAAAAATGTGGTTTCTATATGTTTGAAACCATGCCACCCTACTCTGCTCTAGCTATTACCACGAGCCCATCCTCCCCGATTAAGGTGCCACCAACCTCTTGTGATTCCTTCGTTTGACATGGTGGGATCTTTTTTGTGTCAGTAAAATGAATGGCGGCAGAAGCACCTTTATGAGCAAGTATTGATATAATAACCATTATATTGAAGTAAACTTGGATTTTTAAATGTATTTAAAATGTATTAAGCTACAGATGAAATAAAGTTATGATGAACTAACTTCACAGGGTGCTGAAAGTGCAAGGTGATGAGCTTAATGCTTTTTTCCAATAAATATTGAGGGTCTGATTCTGGTGAAATGATGATCGATGCTGTTTTGACTGCTGTTTGACAAATATTCTTGCTCTTATCCATAATAATTTCATCATGTAGGCTATACGTGCGCTCTAGCCAACAGCGCTCAGATACCGCTGTTGGCTAGCGCACACTTGCCAATACCAGAGTGGACACACTCGCTATATAATGCAAACATTTTTTGTGAGAAAACCATCAGTAGAGTTGAAAATGCGAGGGAAACCCATTTAACTTGTATGTTTTTTTTCGGTACATGAGAATTTAACAGCAACATGTATTTTTGTGTGTACTATGTCATCACGTACAGGATTTGATCTGCAACAGGTCAATATGATGGAAACATCTCTGGTGGGAAAATGTGCACATTGTTTTTATGCAGATTTTTGAATAATTGCATGAAAATCTGTCATCAATTAAATGGAAACCCAGATACTAACTACGAAACAGAAAGTTTTGGTACAATTGTATTATTAGGCAACAGATTAAATAATTTATGATGAATTTTGCAGGGTGGTGAAAGTGCAAGGGGTGATTTTGATGCTGCTTTCCAATAAATATTGAGGGTCTTATTCTGATGACATGATGATCAATGCTTGACAAATAAAAACATGATCACTTGTATCCATAATAATCTCTACATGTAGATGAGCCTATCCGTACAGTCTACACACACTGTATCTGTTGTTGGTTAGAGCGCACGTGGCAAGCCCAGAGTAGGCACATTTGCTATTTAACACAACAGTTTTTATGACAAAACCATCAGTAAATCATCAGAGTTGAAAATGTGATGGAAACCCATTTAACCCCAAAATCACATTTATTTGTATATATGTACTGTACACATGAACTGGCTCCTGTTTCAGTCATGTATTTGGTGACTGTATTTCTTGTGGGTCAAAAAAAATACAAATAATGATTGGTTGACAATAGAGCCTCCCACAACACAGGTGATGGCTGCAGGATGAAGTTGGTAAAGAGCAACTGCAGAAACTTGCAGTCAAAATGGCATGACCTTTGATCACATTATTTTTAGTAAAGTTCATGTAGTCGACATGTAGGTGCAAGTGTCATGGGTAAGGGATCCATCTTTTGTCAAATTCATGTCCTAACCTTAACATGATGCGTCAATTCTCCTTACCTGCTATGAAAAGTCAAATCTGATGTTAATTTGACAAAAGCTGGATCCCTTTGAAAGAGAGTGACTAACGATGGTCAAAGACTTGACAAAAGTGATGCGCTCGAACGCGCCCAATGACTCAAACCCAACTGGGGAGTTTACGCAAATAACGTCACAGCGTGGAAGCCGATATTGCTGGAATTGATTGCTACGTTATATATACTGTAAATAGTTAAACATGTACGCAAGTCCTTCAAATAAATCGTCTCGGCTAGGTTGAGCTTTCATAAAATAAAAAGGTTCCGCATACTTTTTTTCTAGTTCTGTTAAAATACTATTCACTGCTGGAAGTCAAAGATAATCCATACAATATACAAATATTGGACTCAAGTAAACATATTTTGTCAAGCTATATCACTTTTACAAATGATAAATAAATGCATGTATTATGTTTATGCAAACGTAAATCAACTGCATGTCCCAAGATGCAAGGGATCTCCGTGATCGCTGCCATTGAAATCGCGTGGGGTCGCTTGCTCCTGCGCGCAGATCCAGGATCAGCTAACCATTTCCCAGCCTAACCATAGCAATCAGAAGTCAGAGAGCATAACCGATCCTAGATCAGCGCTCTGGAGCAAACTCGCTGAACAACGGCAGTGGTGCGATAGCGACTGTTGATGTTTTTGTTGTCAGTAAGATGGCGACAAGCGGAGAGGCCCCGGAATCTTGGTACCTAGCTCTGCTCGGCTTTGCGGAACATTTTCGCACCTCAAGTCCTCCGAAGATCCGTCTCTGCGTCCACTGTTTGCAGGCGGTGTTTCAGTTCAAGCCGCCGCAGAGGGTCGAGGCCCGAACTCATCTCCAGCTGGGCTCGGTACTCTACCACCACACCAAGAACACCGAACTCGCCCGAAGCCACTTGGAGAAAGCGGTAAGCATTCCCCAGAAACTCCGTGGATGTGTTTTAAAGGGGAGGGAAAAGGAAGGCCGCAGCTTTGGCAAAGCTATCGGTGTGTTGTTGATCAGAAAAGTGGACGAGAGTGGTTGATTATCAGTAAGGATATTTAATTATCGCGCGTCAGTTTATAATAATTGTTGGGACATCAATCAAACAATGCAACATTGCATGTACTAAACAGATATTGAAACTAATTTTCTCATTCTGTTCCCCCCCCATAGTGGTTCATATCACAACAAGTATCCTTTCGTGTGTGTGTGTGTGTGTGTGTGTGTGTGTGTGTGATAGAGAGAGAGCATGCATCTACCTGAACAAATGTTTACCATGTCTCCATGCCCCGTACGTTTTTTCTTCTTCATTGATGCTAGTGTTATCATGCAGAAAAATACATTTCCTTTACAAGTAATACCAGATCCCTCAGTTTGAAGATGTCAAATTCGAGGCAGCAAGTCTTCTGTCAGAACTGTATTGCCAACAGGTAAGTGTAGTATTGTTCTCATTTCCAACCAGTGGCCCACCTTCACCTTGCACTATTACCTGAATTCAATCAAATGTCAGTGTTAAACATGCCTTGCTTATCTGTTCACATGTTTATCTCAGCATTTTTGTTTGTCAACCTTTTGTAAGAAAAAATATCATACTCCATTATTTTGGCTTTGGCTGTTATGTCATCATAAAATAGGCCTAATTGGTAATCCTTGCGTTGTCTTTTCCCTCATTAAGCTGCTTTTGCATGTAAGTCAACTCTGAAACAGTAAGATTAACTAGGATATGTTAGTTGGTTTAGCAAACACTTCTGATTTGTAGTGTCCTATACAGTATTGTTGTAAAAGTTATTTATTTAAGTCAATGAACTGATGATTATCTCTGATCTGGTATTTCTTTGAAGAATCTGGTTGATTCGGCAAAGCCCTTGCTGCGGAAGGCCATCCAGATCTCCCAGCAAACTCCCTACTGGCACTGCAGATTGCTTTTCCAACTGGCGGTAAGTCAACCTAACAACTGGACCTGATAACACAATCTGTAAAATGACTGAAATTGAAAAATTCAAATCAGTTCTGAAGTCGAGGTTCACAGAAATGTATTTAGCTGTTATTCACCTTAATTTACATCTATATGGGTCATTATTTACTTGTCTTAAATAGTGGATACAAGTTTTCTTGTCCTTTTTCTTTCTTTTTCTTCAGCAACTGCACACACTGGAGAAGGATCTGGTGTCAGCTTGTGACCTCCTGGGGGTAGGGGCAGAGTATACCAGGGTAGTGGGCTCTGAATACACCAGGTAGTGTGTCATGGTAGAACACAATACAAGTAAAACAGTTTAACAGTTCTAGTAATGTCTGTACTTTATCAAGGTGTTGTTTTACTGCCATGAGAACTAGTGTTGTGGTCTGGTCAGGTAATGTTACTGATATCCTTGTTTTCTTTCTTCCTGCACAGAGCTCTCTTTCTGTTGAGTAAAGGAATGGTAAGTTGAGAAATATACTAATCATGTCAAGACATTCTCTCATGACGATTAATTAAAATTGAATAATGATAAAACTAAGTAAAATTCAATATTCAATTCTGCTGAAACCACTTAGACCATTGCTGTTTTTTAATGAATGTCTTGATGGCCACCTAAAAAATGAAACAAATGCTTATTTTTGCAATGTTTACTTACTTACCTGCATTAATAGTCACTAGCGGATAGACATTGTTGTAATAGAAGTTTTGAGGCATCCTACTTGAATAATTTGTAAGATAAATATATTTTTAGGGACAAAATTGCGGCTGTTTTAAGAAGAGTGAAATGTCACCCTGTGTGTTTGTCTAAAGCTGCTGCTGATGGAGAGGAAGCTGGGGGAAGTGCATCCTCTGTTGACTCTGTGTGGGACCATCGTGGAGAACTGGCAGGGAAACCCCATCCAGAAGGAGTCTCTCAGGGTGTTCTTCCTGGTGCTGCAGGTCACACACTACCTGGACGCTGGACAGGTACAGCATCAGAATCACCTTTATACGCCAAGTACATTTACACATACCCGGAATTTGACTTGATGAAGTAGACAGAATATAGACAGGAATTTACACAATCTACATACAGTATTTACAGTGCCTTGCAAAAGTATTCATCCCCTTGGCTTTTTTCCTATTTTGTTGCATTACAACCTGTAATTTAAATTGATTTGGGTTTCATGTGATGGACATACACAAAGCAGTCCAAATTGGTCAAGTGAAATAAAATATCTTGTTTCACAAAATTCAACAACAAAAAATATGGAAAAGTGGTGTGTACATATGTATTCACCTCCCCTTTGCTATGAAGCCCCTAAATAAGATCTGGTGCAACCAATTACCTTCAGAAGTCATGTTTGTTAGATTGTACACAGGTGGACTTTATTTTAGTGTCACATGATCTGTCACATCTCAGTATATATAAACCTGTTCTGAAAGGCCCCAGAGTCTGCAACACCACTAAGCAAAGGGCACCATGAAGACTATGGAGTTCTCCAAACAGGTCTCCAAACAGGTCAGGGACAGAGTTGTGGAGAAGTACAGATCAGGGTTGGGTTTAAAAAAAAATATCTGAAACTTTGAACATCCCACTGAGCACCATTAAATCTATTATTAAAAATGTAAAGAATATGGCACCACAACAAACCTGCCGAGAAAGGGGTGCCAACCAAAACTCGCAGACCAGGCAAGGAGGGCATTAATCAGAGAGGCAACAAAGAGACCAAAGATAACCCTGAAGGAGCTTCAAAGCTCCACAGTGGAGATTGGAGTATCTGTCCATAGGACCACTTTAAACCGTATACTCCACAGAGCTGGGCTTAATGGAAGAGTGGCCAGAAAAAAGCCACTCGGGTGGGGCAGTGGTCTAGGGCACTGCATCACAGAGACTCTGGGTTCGCGCCCAGGCTCTGTCGCAGCCGGCCGCGACCGGGAGGTCCGTGGGGCGACGCACAATTGGCCTAGTGTCGTCCGGTTTAGGGAGGGTTTGGCCGGTAGGGATATCCTTGTCTCATCACGCACTAGCGACTCCTGTGGCAGGCCGGGTGCAGTGCACGCTAACCAGGTCGCCGGATGCACGGTGTTTCCTCCGACACATTGGTGCGGCTGGCTTCCGGGTTGGATGCGTGCTGTATTAAGAAGCAGTGCAACTTGGTTGGGTTGTGTTTTGGAGGACGCATGGCTTTCGACCTTCGTCTCTCCCGAACCAGTACAGGAGTTGTAGCGATGAGACAAGATAGCAACTACTAACAATTGGATACCACGAAATTGGGGAGAAAAGGGGGTAAAATAAAATTAAAATAAAACAATTGAAGGAATGATGGATGGCGCTAAATACAGGGAAATTCTTGAGGGAAACCTGTTTCATTCCTCCAGAGATTTGAGACTGGGACGGAGGTAAACCTTCCAGCAGGACAATGACCCTAAGCATACTGCTAAAGCAACACTCGAGTGGTTTAAGGGGAAACATTTAAATATCTTGGAATGGCCTAGTCAAATCCCAGACCTCAATCCAATTGAGAATCTGTGGTATGACTTAAAGATTGCTGTCCACCAGCGGAACCCATCCAATTTGAAGGAGTTGGAGCAGTTTTGCCTTGAAGTATGGGAAAAAACCCCAGTGGCTAGATGTGCCAAGCTTTTAGAGACTTTACCCCAAGAGACTTGCAGCTGTAATTGCTGCGAAAGGTAGCTCTACAAAATATTGACTTTGGGGGGGTGAATAGTTATGCACGCTCACGTTTTCTGTTTTTATTTCTTGTTTGTTTCACAAAAAAAAAAATGCATCTTCAAGGTGGTAGGCATGTTGTGTAAATCAAATGATACAATCCCCCCTAAAAATGTTTTATTCCAGGTTGTAAGGCAACAAAATAGGAAAAATGCCAAGGGGGGTGAATACTTTCGCAAGCCACTGTAAAATATAGATACAGTAGACCTCACTCACTTAGCAGACGTGGGATAATGCCTGAGTTTTTATGAAGTCCTGATTATGTGGTCCATGGTCACAAAATAAAAAGATACGGGGCCTGTTGTCAAAAATATACAGTTGAAGTTGGAAGTTTACATACACCGTAGCCAAATAAATTTAAATTCAGTTTTTCACAATTTCTGACATTTAATCAGAGTAAAAATTCCATGTCTTAGGTCAGTTAGGATCACCACTTTATTTTGCAAATGTGAATTGATTTATTTAAGCTTTTATTTCATCACATTCCCAGTGGGTCAGATGTTTGCATACACTCAATTAGTATTTGGTAACTTTGCCTTTTAAATTGTTTAACTTGGGTCAAACATTTCGGGTAGCCTTCCATAAGCTTCCCACTTTAAGTTGGGTGAATTTTTGCCCATTTCCTCCTGACAGAGCTGGTGTAACTGAGTCAGGTTTGTAGGCCTCCTTGCTCGCACATGCTTTTTCAGTTCTTCCCACAAATTTTCTATGGGATTGAGGTCAGGACTTTGTGATGGCCACTCCAATACCTTGGCTTTGTTGTCCTTAAGCCATTTTGCCACAACTTTAGAAGTATGCTTGGGGTCATTGTCCATTTGGTAGACCCATTTGCGACCAAGCTTTAACTTCCTGACTGATGTCTTGAGATGTTGCTTCAATATATCCACATTATTTTCCTCCCTCATGCGGCCATATTTTGGGAAGTGCACCAGTCCCTCCTGCAGCAAAGCACCCCCACAACATGGCGCTACCACCCCCGTGGTTCACGGTTGGGATGGTGTTCTTCGACTTGCAAGCCTCCCCCTTTTTCCTCCAAACATAACGATGGTCATTATGGCCAAACAGTTATATTTTTGTTTAATCAGACCAGAGGACATTTCTCCAAAAAGTATGATCTTTGTCCCCATGAACAGTTGCAAACCGTAGTCTGGCTTTTTTGTGGCGGTTTTGGAGCAGTGACTTCTTCCTTGCTGAGCGGCCTTTCAGGTTATGTTGATATTAGACTCGTTTTACTGTGGATATAGATACTTTTGTACCTGTTTCCTCCAGCATCTTCACAAGGTCCTTTACTGTTATTCTTGGATAGATTATCACTTTTCACACCAAAGTACATTCATTTCTAGGAGACAGAACGCTTCTCCTTCCTGAGCGGTATGATGACTGCGTGGTCCCATGGTGTTTATACTTGCAAACTACTATTTGTACAGATGGACATGGTACCTTCAGGCATTTTGAAATTACTCCCAAGGATAAACCAAGCTTGTGGAGGTCTTTTTCTGAGGTCTTGGCTGATTTCTTTTGATTTTCCCATGATGTCAAGCAAAGAGGCACCGAGTTTGAAGGTAGGCCTTCATCCACAGGTACACCTCCAACTGACTCAAATGCTGTCAATTAGCCTATCAGAAGCTTCTAAAGCCATGACATCACTTTCTGGAATTTTCCAAGCTGTTTAAAGGCACAGTCAATTTAGTGTGCCTTCTGGAATTGTGAATTATAAGTGAAATAATCTGTAAACAAAAAATGGCTTGTCAAGCGCAAAGTAGATTTCCTAACCGACTTGCCAAAACGATAGTTTGTTAACAAGAAATTTGTGGCGTGGTTGAAAAACAAGCTGTAATGACTCCAACCTAAGTGTATGTAAACTTCTGACCTCAACTGTATAAAATAGGACTTAATTAACACGGCAAGATTTAGGAGCAATATGCACGCAGAGATGAAGTCATCATACAATTCCAGATGTAATCCCACATGAAAAGGCACATAACCGATGTAATAAATATCTTTGGGCTGATAGGTGAAGAGTGTGAAGCCGTGTCTGAAGCAGCTGCAGCAGTGCATCCAGACCATCTCTACACTCCACGACGATGAGATCCTACCCAGTAACCCTGCCGACCTGTTCCACTGGCTGCCCAAGGAGCACATGTGTGTCCTTGTCTACCTGGTGGGATACAGCTACTGCAAGTGACCTTTGACCTCTATTGGTCTTATTGTTCTTGTCACGACAGACTTTACTTACTTGTTTTTCTTCCACAGGTGACAGTCATGCACTCCATGCAAGCAGGCTACCTGGAGAAGGCCCAGAAATACACAGACAAAGCTCTCATGCAGCTGGAAAAGCTCAAAAGTAAGTCAATGGAATCCTCACCATAGAATTACATATGGAGGTCATTTAAAAGGATCTCTGTGATCCTCACCCTCTCTCAATCTCCAAGTGATTTTTCAGCTGTTGAGGTATTGTGGTTGTCAGTGACTTTCTGTTGCTGTTGATGCTGCTGATATTGATGTGTTTTCCAGTGCTGGACTCCAGCCCCATCCTCTCCACATTCCAAGTCATTCTGCTAGAGCACATCATCATGTGCCGACTCGTCACTGGTCACAAGGCCACGGCATTGCAAGAGGTAGGGAACATGCTTAACATACACATGAATTCATGTAAACGGATAGATTTTCGTGATGCTGATGGTTTCCCTGTTCTCAGATCTCTCAGGTGTGTCAGCTGTGTGCACAGTCTCCCAGGTTATTCACCAACCATGCATCCCAGCTACACACCCTGCTAGTGAGTAGCTTTCTAGCCTTGGATTTCTATTTCTTATATCTGTACTTTGTGCAGTGGACAGGTAGTTGTTCTGTTATGATTTTCTATGTTGTGCCGATCACCTCCCTCGTCACTGTTGTGGTCTGTTCCAGGGTCTGTACTGTCTCTCAGTGAACTGCATGGATAACGCTGAGGCGCAGTTCACTGCTGCCCTGCGGGTGAGTGACGTGAGTGTGTCTACTAAGATATCTATTGGCAAAATTAGTAACCTCCTTAGTTTGATATTTCTGGGTGTGTTAATTGAAATACATCTGTGTTTCACTCTTTCAGCTGACGACGCACCAGGAACTGTGGGCGTTCATTGTAACCAACCTGGCCAGCGTCTATATCAGGGAGGGCAACAGGGACCAGGAGGTCAGAGGGCATCTGGGGTGCATTCAGGATAGCAGGGTTGTTGTATGTGATGAATGTGAGTTCTTCACCTGACGTAATATGTCCCTGTTTCTGTTATAACAGCTTTATAACCTGTTGGAGAGGATAAATCCTGATCACAACTTCCCTGTCAGGTAAGAAAGTGTTTGTATGTTTATCTATGTATTTTTGCAATCTTGCGATTGATGTTTGATTCTAAATGGACTCCTCTACTCCTCCCATTCCAGCTCTCATTGTCTGCGAGCAGCAGCCTTCTACATCCGTGGACTGCTCTCTTTCTTCCAGGGACGCTATAATGAGGCCAAGTAAGTTCAACCATGGCGCACCAGAAACTATTTTTTGATGTACATCTCCATTACATCACATACAAATAATATCTTCACACGTTTAAAATACCTGCTCAGTTGAAAAGAAAGCTGAAGAGCGCGGCTGTGAAACCTTAACAAAAACGTGTTAGTGACTGTGTCGCGTTAGGCGGTTCCTGAGGGAGACTCTGAAGATGTCCAATGCTGAAGACCTGAATCGTCTGACTGCATGCTCTCTGGTCCTACTGGGGCATATCTTCTACGTACTGGGGAACCACCGGGTGAGATCACATCACAGGGCTCTCCAGGATCATATTGCAGTGTTTCCAAAAGCACATAATTTCTCGGAGCAATGCTAGGAGGTGTGATTGAATCTGAACCATGCATTTGGTTCTGTCTGTGTTTCCGCCAGGAGAGTAACAACATGGTGGTCCCAGCCATGCAGCTGGCCAGCAAGATCCCTGATATGTCAGTCCAGCTCTGGTCCTCGGCTCTGCTCAAGGGTAAGGCAACACCTGTCTGTGTGTGTCTGTTTTTGAGATGCACTGACTGAAATGACTGTTCTCCCTGTAGATCTGAACAAGGCATGTGGGAACACGATAGATGCCCATGAAGCAGCTCAGATGCACCAGAACTTCTCCCAGCAGCTCCTGCAGGACCACATCGCTGCCTGCAGCCTCCCTGAGCACAACCTCATCAGTGTATGATTCATCAATCACTCAGTCTTTATAACCCATGCACAGCCTTCCAAAGCATAACTTCATTTGGATAAGAACTGATCAATCAGTATATCAGTTAGTCATCCATCAATATCTTTGTACTGCACCATGGTGAATATTTATACACAGAAAATACACAACAAGTACATGCACAGTTAGAGGAATGATTTTATTTTATTAGGATCATCATTAGCTGACACCATGACGATAGCTTGTCTTCTTGGGGTCCGACACAGCGAAAAATACTTTACAGACAAATGACTTTACAATTGACATTTAACAAGTAGACATTCCAGCTAGAGGAATGAGTGTGAGACAGTGAGCTGACAAGACTGTGTGTTGTTGCAGTGGACGGATGGACCTCCTCCAGTGGGTCAGTTCCAGGCCCAGAATGGACCCTCTACCAGCCTGGCCAGCCTGCTCTAAGCACCACCACACCATGAGAGGGAGTGAGCTGGAGAGAGAAAGGAAGGGAAATGTAGAGGGGGTAGAAGAGGGATAGAGATGTGAAGGGGCAGACTGGTATGCCGCTGATCTGCATACAGCCTGGATGCTGGTTTGTTTCAGTATTGACCAGTTTCATTGTAGTTACTATGCCAACGAGCATAGCTAACCAATGCTGAAACAATACTACATATTTTATCTAGAATTCTAAAGATTTTAACTTGTTCTTTCAACGGTAGGACTTTTTTAGTGGGAGGGTGGTGGGACACGCAAAAGGTGTTTATCTTTAGGTGATGAGTTGAGAGAGAGAACTGAGCTTACACCTACCTCAGAGAGACTGCCACTGGGCACTGCATTAGCAGGGCGTACACATAATGAAACTATGCACCTTTATAGAGTTGAAATGTAACGTGATGAGTAGCCTGGAGTAGAAGCTAGCTTTTTGGTCTAGCTGGCGGTATGAATGGTTGACATTGAATTGCTGACAACTAAGGTACCATAGAAGGTTTTCACACACAGAGTTGTGCCCCGAACTCAAGGCAGGACAATAATCCAGTTGAAGAAAGAAGACCATCTCTGTGACACTGCAGCGACCTGAGATAGAACCTAACCATCGTTTAAAGTTCTACACTTTGTCGCCCAAGTTTCATTGTTGTCAAGCTCCTAACAACAGTCCTGGAGTGGGAAGTTAAGACATTGGATTGGGTGAATATTTTAATATCATTTTCTTTTTTAAGTCAATACTAATTTTTAATGGCAAGTTGAATTTGGGAGGTAATGTTTGCACCCATTTTTTTTCAGTAGGCGGTAACAAAACTAAAACTACATTTTATCTAGATACAGTGCCTTTGGAAAGTATTCAGCGAACACTTTGCTTTGAGACTTCAAATTGAGCTCAGGTGCATCCTGTTTCCATTGATTGTCCTTGGAATGTTTCATCAACTTGATTAGAGTCCACCTGTTGTAAATTCAATTGATTGGACATGATTTGGAAAGGGACACACCTGTCTATATAAGGTCCCGCAGTTGACAGTCCATGTCAGAGCAAAAACCAAGCCATGAGATCAACAAAATTGTCTGTAGAGCTCCGGAACAGGATTGTGTCGGCACAGATCTGGGGAAGGGTACCAAAAAATATATGCAGCATTGAAGGTCCCCAAGAAGACAGTGGCCTCCTCCATTCTTAAATGGAAGAAGTTTGGAACCACCAAGACTCTTCCTAGAGCTGGCTGCCTAACCAAACTGAGCAATAGATTCTCTGGTCTTATGAAACCAAGATTGAACTCTTTGGCCTGAATGCCAAGTGTCACGTCAGGATGAAACCTGGCACCATCCATACGGTGAAACGTAGTTTTAGCATCATCGTGCTGTGGGGACGTTTTTCAGCGGCAGGGACTGGAAGACTAGTCAGGATCGAGGCAAAGATGAATGGAGCAAAATACAGAGACGCTTGATGAAAACCTGCTTCAGATCGCGCAGCTCCTCCGATTGGAGTGAAGGTTCACCTTCCATCAGGACAACGACCCTAAGCACACAGCCAAGACAACGCAGGAGTGGCTTCGGGACAAGTCTGAATGTCCTTGAGTGGCCCAGCCAGAGCCCGGACTTGAACTCAATCGAATATCTCTGGAGAGACCTGAAAAAAGCTGTGTAGCAATGCTCCCTATCCAATCTGACAGAGTTTGAGAGGATCAGCAGAGAAGAATGGGAGAAACTCCCCAAATACAGGTGTGCCAAGCTTGTAGCGTCATACCCAAGAAGACTCAGGGCTGTAATCGCTGCCAAAGGTGCTTAAAAATTTTTTGGGAAAAAAATGTTTTTGATTTGTGATGAGGGCGGCAGGGTAGCCTAGTGGTTAGAGCGTTGGGCTAGTAACCGAAAGGTTGCAAGACTGAATCTGTCGTTCTGCCCCTGAACAAGGCAGTTAACCCACTGTTCCTAGGCCGTCATTGAAAGTAAGAATTTGTTCTTAACTGACTTGCCTAGTTAAATAAAGGTAAAATAAAAAATGAGGGGGAAAGATACGATTTCATCAATTTTAGAATAAGGCGAGTGATTAACAAAATGTGGTAAAAGTCAAGGGGTCTGAATACTTTCCAACTGCACTGTATGTTATTCCTACTCATATTTTCCCTTTTGTTCCACCATTTGTTTGTTATTTACCTTGTAAATCGCCCTGTATTTTAGACATCTAAAAGGTATTGTCCCCCTGAAAACTCCCAAGTGCACCCAGAGAGAGGCACTGCAGAGTCATTTTTGAGCAACCTGTTGGTGACATGGCAGAAAACACTTACTTGTATTATTTTACAGAACTGTTTAACGAGTAAGGGTTTGTCAACTATCAAATCTATCACCAACTTTTTCAAGAATAACACACTTCTTAATCACTCTGTAATTATATTTGATTGTCATTGTATTGTATCACAATGCAGACTTAGTTTAGCAGCCTTCTAAACAATAATACGTTGCAAATATTTCCCTCTTTATTTTTAACAAATGAATCCATTTATTCGATTTTGTAAAGTTTGACTATTTATATACCATGTTTGACCATATTATATCGGTTTCACTATTTATTTTTGCAGGTACATTTTTGTATAGATATGGCAGAAAATATAAATGTTTTGTGACCTTTTTCCCCAATGTGTATTTTTATGTTTCTTATGAATGATTTAAACATGTAAATACTAGGTTTGGTCAGTTGTGAAACAAAATGCTAGAGCTACGACGACTGCCTTGTGTTTTTATTTTCAAGTTTACGTTATACTACAAGGTTATAATAGGTTGGTTAACCTGCTCATTACAGTATTTTAGAATTCTGGTTTTGTGTTTTTAAATAAAAGATTTCTTTCAACACATCAAGACTTTAAAAAAAAGATAATTGTAAAAACAATATGTAGTTCTCTTTTGCATCAACTTTATTTTATGCTGATCTGAACATTCCAACTCAACACGTTATCATCTTCAACTTTGATTTGTCCAGAGCATTGGTCCTGACTGATGCATAACATCTAACTGCTCTGTTCAACCCATGGAACACACACATATGTGACAAATTTGATATGTGACACTCAAAATGCTTATTTTCACGTTTATGCTTAAAGGCACATTTATGCCCTCAATATACAGTATGTGGGAAGATGTGTGAAGACGTTTTCCCTTTGAATGAAAGTTGTTGTTGGGATTATACAGTTAATGGGTGTGGGGATTGTCGCTGCATTGGATTTTTGTCATTTAGCATACGCTCTTATCCAGAGCAACTTACAGTAATGAGTGCATACATTTTTGTACTGGTCCCCTGTGGGAATCGAACCCACAACCCTGCTGTTGCAAGCGCCATGCTCTACCAAAAGGCTGATTGTGTAGTGTCTTGACCAATGTTTGAATTACACTTTGACCCAAAGGTTCCCTAAAAAAAAAAAAATGTTGTCTAGACCAATGTTAATATTCTTAACCTTTATGGAGGTTTCCATGAAAATATTCTAAATGAAATATTTCCTTGATTCCCAGTGTCCTTGATCCCTCAACGGCTTTCACAACACACAGGTTCCTCCCCTCAGACCTTCCTGTTTTGAGAAGGAGGTTAAGGAATCAAGGACACGAATCAAGGAAAGATTCTTAAGATTTACCCCATAGTTGTTCTACCACAGGGACATTAAGGAAGTCAGTAGAGGGTTCCCCCTAAGCACTGATACAGGGTCAGATATTTGAATCCCCCTAATGGTAAAGGCTAGGGATGTGGTGACATAATCTCATCCTAGATCTGTAGTTACAGGCATATTCTACCTCAAGTGTACGTGAGACAGTTACTGAGATCAGTCCTCCAGACTGGTCACATGTTTGTCTTTATGTCTGATTTGCAGAGCCTAGTGTAGAAGCCTGAGGTAGACTAGCTTGAGGTAAAAGTTGCCCTTAAACGCAGGTCTAGGATCAGATTAACCAACGCTTGATCTAAATCTTAGACTTTAGGTCTAAGGTGACAAAATACTGAACCCGTGTCAGAGTGTAGAGGCCACTTCTACCTCCTCAGACCGCTCCAATGAAAGGGCAGGATAAAACCACCAATAACCCCACAATCTGCTTCATCTCAATATAACGAATGCAGTTGATTACCCTCCAATGGTTTTGTGAAAGGATAGAGTAAAGAGAGATGAGCTTGAAAGAGAAAGAATGGGAAAGGGGGAGGAGGGGGGGTGAGATTTCAAGGCACTGCTGTGAGTGTGATACTAGCCACTGATGCTTATTAGGTAATAGGTGTCTTAGCAAAGCTATGTGAAGGAGGAGGCCCTAGCACTTCCTGCCAAATAGTGAGTGGGGCTGATCGTGACTGCGACGGCTACTTCCTGCTTTGTACAGTACTTAATGGGGATTAAGTTGAAGCTGTCATGATGTTACTGGCGGCCATTACCTCATGCAGGGAGAGGAGAAGCCACAGTCCGTGACCATACCACAGTAAAAGAAACGCTGTGTGAATCTGAAATTAGGACGTGGTTCTTATTGGTTGATCGCCACAATGTGTTGTGGTTGATGAATATTTAGCAGAGATCATTCATATGTTGACGTCTTTATGAAAGATGCATAAGGAATGTAGTCTGTTTTCTCACCAATGCTTACTGTAAATAGAGAGAAAAAACAGGGAGACTGAGTCAGAGAGAGACATGGAGTCAGAGAATGTAAGGGGACCATAACAGGAACAATAATACATCACAAGCACAAAACCTCCATTGTATTACATTTACAAACGTACAAGTGCATGGGATATAAAGTCATGATTTGATAGTGCCAAGAAAAGAGCTGGGAATGGTAAAGGAACCCAGACGCTATGTGAAGGGAGTGGTATTCAGTCTGCGACGGACGGGTCACTAGTCAGATGCTCTGACTGCAGTAGTCCAGAACAATGAAGCAACCTGACTGTCTTCAGTAGTCTTCTATATTAGGAGCCTAGTCTTCACTCTTAGTCCTAAGGCGCTGCAGGCTTTTGTTTTATTCTAATGCTACAACACCAGGTTTAACTAAGCAAATAATGATCAACGACCCTAGCTGAATCTCACATTTAGTGTTGGACTCGGGGCGTATAATGCTGGTTGAGTGGACAGGTCTGACATCATCCAGGCAAAGCGAAAACAGACCCATTCACTGCCTGATTAACAAGTAACAGGGCTTTACTCTGACACGAGCAGACAAGGGAACCTGTGAAGAGATGAGCGAGATGTGTGGCGTGATGATGTATGAAGTCATTTAGGGCCAAAGATAAGGCTACCTTGACTAACCTTAAACATTAGGTAGGGGAAACAAAACTGACCTCAGACCTCAGATCAGTGTATGAGGCAATTTCACCATGTGTCTTTGGGGAAGAACAGCATAAGAATTAGCTGAAAGGGGCATTCACTTTTTTGAGTATCCCTCCCCCAGTCCCCCTGCTCTTTTGAGCATCCATCTCCCCACTTCTCCCCCTTACCCATAACCTGAGTACTTGGAGTATAACGTTGACACTGGTCTAAGGTCAGTATTGTTAGCATTGGGGCAGGGTAAAGTAAGCTAAGCTGATCCTGGATCTGTTCGTAGAGGCAACTTGAACCCACATCTCCACACTTCCCTTACACACAGAGCATTACTTTTTTAAAACTCAGGTTAGGTGAGCTGTGGTCATTTCTCATTGAGATTAACTGGATTATAAGACTGAAATCGAACATTCTACCAAGTGTGGGGTCTCAATCATGAATGCCCAAAGGTAGGCTATTCACCATGGTATTGATACTGCTGATGTTGATACACTTTGCTTCTGTATTGTCTTCTGACCTGTTATGAAAAGAGAAGGAGATATATGGCATCCACCATATCCACTGTGCACGTGAATAGGGTTCAGCCTCAGACCCATGTCTATGGCAACTGATCTGGGATCCGTTCTCTTTATTCCTCCTCGCTATGCTAAACATTATCCTGATCCTGGATCAGCTGTTACTTGTATTTTAGGCAAGAAGCAACCACAAGACCTAGGGGACCGTGGCATGGTTGTGCTGTTTTGCCCCTTGGTGATCAGTGGTTATAGACGTGCACTTGGTCCCCCTGGCGTGCTGTGAAGCGCGCATGCCCACTGCGGTGACGCCGCGGCTCCATGTGTGTTGAGAAGCGCATTATTTGGCAACAGAGGCGGTAGCGGGGAGGGCAGAAAAAAGAGGGTATCCCCTGGATTTTTAAATAACATCGAATTATCGGAGCTGATTGTCCTCCTAAATACCTTGGACGACCCGCAGTCGACGGATCGCTTTCGAATCGACCGAGTAAGTTGATTGAGGTGTCCTGAAGTTTTTTTGTTGAAGTGGATTGAGGGAAGCCTTTTATTCGGACTTGTCGCGAGCCAGCTCCTCTTCCTCCACCTATCTGTGACGATAGAGAAGCTGATGGGCTGTTGAAAAGTAGCACTTCTCCGCAGAGCAAAAGCTACGGTTGGGAACGGGAAGGGCGGTGCATACGTTTTATAGAAGTCGCATCTCCAGACTTTATTGTTATGACTACACATAGTCAGACAATATTTAGTATTTTAATAATGTCACTTCGAAACTATATTTTTTGAGTTGAGTCGATCGAACAGAGACAGTCAATCTGAATCGGATTGTCGAGTGTTTGTTCTGTCGTTGGACTGGGAGTTAGAATTATTTTTAGAGCAGCACTTGGCTAGTTAGCCTTTTGACAACCCAAGTAGTTTGCCAATGCGAAGATAGCTAATCACGAACTACTAAAACATGTAGCTAATACATTTTATATATATATTTATATATATTAGCTAGCTAGCTGAGACATTTGGCCAGTGTTGGAGTTACAATTTTCCGCTGGCCATCTTCTCCCCACCCCAAAAGCAAGCTAGCCTCAGCTAACGTTACTTCATTGTCTTGTAGGTCCGGGTACCTGGTTGTTGTTTGTGTTTAAAAAAAAAAGTTTAGGTCGCAAGCTAATTATTTGCTAGCAATTTAAATGCACCAAGTTACGGTTTCGTAAAGTGCGTGTATTGTGCTTCACTTTGTTGCCAAACAAATATCTGGACAGGTAGCTAAAATGGCACGAGTGCTAATGATAAATTGGCATTATGCTAGCTAGCTAGTTTATTTTCATGGTTGTGCGATTTATAAACATGCCAGCTATTTCCTCCATTTAGCCGTGGTCTTACGAAAAGCCGGTCAAAATAAAGCATGGGCTGTGTTTGGTCTTTAAAGGGGCGAGTTTGCATTTTCGGTATTTGTATTGTTTTTAATGGAGGTTCTACTGTATCGGATTAAGAGTCCCTGGTAATCTTCCTACTTCTGTGTGACGACCATGGTCTTCCTCCTCTTAAAGCTGAACGCACACACATTTACACACTATTTTTCTCCAGCCTAGCGGTATGTATAGGCTGGTGCAGTGCCCTGCAAATGTATCTGAGCCAGCCTCTGTTACTTTGTGCTGTACTGCATGTAGCTACAGAGATCAGTGAGTTGAGTTGTCAGTGACTGGTACCTATGCTGGGTCCTGAGTTTTTCCTGGTCAGATCACGACACAGGAAATTCTGACCCCTAGTTATGTGTAACCAAGTAGTATGCAACAAGGTCATATTTTATCCTATGGAAATGGCTTGCATGATAAGTCTATCTGTCTAATTTAGTGCTAACTCTGGTTTCTGTTAGGACTTCTAGTGTGGCAAAAAAATAGAAACATAAAGGTTCTGGAATAGGACAATCAGTTGTTCATCAGAACAATAGATTTGGATGTTCTTTGCAATGTGATGTCACATGGTTGCTTTGGGGGTGCGCTTAGTCAAGAGGACCTTATAGGTGTCCTCACATTGCCGGTGAGAAATGCTGGCCGCATAGTAATGTAGAGTTGGATGGAGAGTGGCAGAGCAGAGTCTTTGTAAGCCCTTCTCTGGCCTTTGTGATTGCATCCCTAACATTCACTTTATAGGGTTGAGTAACAGCGCCAAACAATTCACTCATGTTAATTTCCAAGAATGTCTGTTCCTGTGATTTAATGCAAGGGGTGTCAGGTAGCCTAGTGGTAAATTTTACCTTTATTTAACTAGGCCAGTGAGTTAACAACAAATTCTTACTTTCAATGATGGCCTAGGAACAGTGGTTTAACTGCCTTGTTCAGGGGCAGAACGACAAATGTTTCAGCTCGGGATTTGATCTTGCAACCTTTCGGTTACATGTCCAATGCTCTAACCACTAGGCTACCTGCCGCCCCAACAAACCACCTGTAGGCATAGCCGAGGGAAGTAGGGATGCTCCAATACCCCCCTTAAAAATCCGGTGTGCTGCGGAAAAAAATTGCGGCACCCTAAACATCGTCCCGCGGCTGCGCCTGTAGGCCTAAACTGAAGAGAGAATTATCTTCTGTGTAAAGCAATCCTGAATGATGGAGACTGTTTGTCGTTAGTCTTCTGTAGTCAGTCTCCTGTCGTTACCAGTGAAGTGGTCATGCAAACTTTCCTCAACAACAGCAAGGGTTCCAATTACATATGGTCTCTTCAGGATGGCCTAAAGGTAGTGGGCAGGGCCAAGGGTAATATTTTTTAATAACATGAGAGATCTGCTGTCCATGTTGTTGACGTTTGTAACAGTTATGGAGGTGACATTATTTGTGTCAAGGGGACACTCTAGGCTACACTCATTGGCACCCCTGTGTTTGGAACCCTGCTCAAAGTGGCATTGACTTTACTGTGTCCCACTCCCAGGTGTTCATTACATTGTCTAAACAAACACTTATCCTTGTGGATTTGTGTGTGTGTGTTACTGGTTCTGAACTCAATAGCCGTTAGCCTATGTAAATTTTGTTAGGCAAATGCGCTGATGCCAACAATTCAAATTCTAGACCAGTTCTCTGTAGTTTGTTTGCAGCATACAAACAGATGCCCAAAGTAAACCATTGAATTGCACAGTTCTGAAAAACCCAGCCACTAGCGATCGGTGTAGAAAGTTCAAGTATCCTAGAGAGGTAGCCCCGTCAAAGCTCATCCAAGCAGCTCATTGAAATACTACACATTTTCTGTCTCTCTCTTCTATGACCTTTTACCACCTGTCCTGTCCAACAGGCCATGGGTCATAGGTTAACACAAGTGGTGTCTAACAGGGTGTTTGTAGCCTATGGTGTGAGAGGCCTGCTTTTTGTCTCCTCTGTGTAAGGACACGTCGGCCCTGACTCCACATAGACACAGGGATGGCTAAGCCTTGGAAGATCTGCCACTCACACTAATAACACTAATTACTGTTGGAGCTAGGAACACAGGCATTTCACTACACCCGCAATAACATTTGCTAAATATGTGTATCCGACCATATTATTTAGGCGGCACACAGGGTTATTAACATATGTTGTTTTGTCTTAATGTAGGCCTATAATCTAGTCTGAAAGAGCAGATTAGACATGTATTGATGCATTGAGAAGCGTCTCAGTCCCCCTGTGTGTCTGTTATCTTCAAAGATTACATGGTTTTTAGGAGAGCCTTGTTTTGGCTTGAGCCAGTCCCATCGTTGATCTAGAGCAGTGGTTCCCAAACTTTTTATAGTCCCGTACCCCTTCAAACATTCATCCTAAAGCTGCGTACCCCCTCTAGCACCAGGGTCAGCGCACTCTCAAATGTTGTTTTGCCATCATTGTAAGCCTGCCACACACACTATACAATACATTTATTAACTTCTTATGGGCGGGTGGGACGGTAGCGTCTCACCTGGCCAACATCCGGTGAAATTGTAGCGCGTGATATTCAAATGACAGAAATATAAATATTTAACATGAATGAAAATACAAGTATTATACATCAAAATAAAGCTTAACTTCTTGTTAATCCAGCCCCTGTGTCAGATTTCAAAAAGGCTTTACGGCAAAAGCACACCATGCGATTATCTGAGGACAGCGCCCCGCATACAAAAGCATGAACAAAAAAAATTCAACCAGGCAGGTGCGACACACAAGTCAGAAATATATAATAAATGCCTTACCTTTGAAGGCCTTCTTCTGTTGGCACTCCAAAAGGTCCCAGCAACATCACAAATGGTCCTTTTGTTCGATATAGTCCTTCTTTATATCCATAAAAACTCAGTTTAGCTGGCACGCTTCATTCAATAATCCACCGGTTTCCCTCCTTAAAAATGCATACCAAATGAATCCCAAACCTTACCAATAAACTTATCCAACAAGTCAAACAACGTTTATAATCAAACCTCAGGTACCCTAATACGTAAATAAATGATAAAATTTAAGAGGGAGAATAGTATGTTCATTACCAGAGATAAATAACAAAGAACGCTCTCATTCACACGCATGGAAACACTACAGCCAAAATGGGAACCACTTAGAAAAACTACAACTTCTAGCTCATTTTTCCAAAAACAAGCCTGAAACTCTTTCTAAAGACTGTTGACATCTAGTGGAAGCCCTAGGAACTGCAATCTGGGAGGACTTCGCCTCATCATAAACATGAAACCCATTGGAAACAGTGGTAGACTGATTATTTTTTTTTGAATGGTTTGTCCTCTGGGTTTTTGCCTGCCATATCAGTTCTGTTATCCTCACAGACATTATTTTAACATTTTTAGAAACTTTAGTGTTTTCTATCCAAATCGACAATTATATGCATATCCTAGATTCTGGGCCTGAGTAACAGGCAATTTTACTTTGGGCACGCTTTTCATCCGGACGTGAAAATACTGCCCCCTACCCAAAAGAGGTTAAACTTAAGAATGAATGTGAGTTTTTGTCACAACCCGGCTTGTGGGAAGTGACAAATAGCTCTTATAGGACCAGGGCACAAATGATAAGATAATAATAATCAATAATTTTGCTCCTTATTTAACCAGCTTACATATAAAACATTATTTGTTCATCTAAAATTGTAAATAACTCACTACAGGTTAATGAGAAGGGTGTGCTTGAAAGGATGCACATAACTCTGCAATGTTGGGTTGTATTGGAGAGAGCCTCAGTCTTAAATAATTTTCCACTCACAGTCTGTGCCTGTATTTAGTGTTCTACTCTCTGTATTTAGAATCCACTCACATAGGTACGTGGTTGTAAACGGCATCAGTGTCTTAACAGTTCGATTTGCCAAGGCAGGATATTCTGAGCACAGCCCAATCCAGAAATCTGGCAGTTGCTTCTGTTTAAATTAAATTTTCACAGAACCGCTTGTTGCAATTTTGATGAGGCTCTCTTGTCAAATATTGGTAAGTGGACTGGAGGCAGGGCATGAAAGGGATAACAAATCCAGTTGTTTGTGTAATCTGTTTTGGGAAAGTACCTGCGTAATTGTGCACCCAACTCACTCAGGTGCTTCGCTATATCACATTTGATATTGTCCGTAAACTTCAGTTAATTTGCACATAAATCATACAATGATGGAAAGACCTGTGTGTTGTCCTTGTTAATGCAGACAGAGAAGAGCTCCAACTTCTTAATCATAGCCTCAATTTTGTCCCGCACATTGAATATACAGTGCCTTGCGAAAGTATTCGGCCCCCTTGAACTTTGCGACCTTTTGCCACATTTCAGGCTTCAAACATAAAGATATAAAACTGTATTTTTTTGTGAAGAATCAACAACAAGTGGGACACAATCATGAAGTGGAATGACATTTATTGGATATTTCAAACTTTTTTAACAATCAAAAACTGAAAAATTGGGCGTGCAAAATTATTCAGCCCCTTTACTTTCAGTGCAGCAAACTCTCTCCAGAAGTTCAGTGAGGATCTCTGAATGATCCAATGTTGACCTAAATGACTAATGATGATAAATACAATCCACCTGTGTGTAATCACGTCTCCGTATAAATGCACCTGCACTGTGATAGTCTCAGAGGTCCGTTAAAAGCGCAGAGAGCATCATGAAGAACAAGGAACACACCAGGCAGGTCCGAGATACTGTTGTGAAGAAGTTTAAAGCCGGATTTGGATACAAAAAGATTTCCCAAGCTTTAAACATCCCAAGGAGCACTGTGCAAGCGATAATATTGAAATGGAAAGAGTATCAGACCACTGCATATCTACCAAGACCTGGCCGTCCCTCTAAACTTTCAGCTCATACAAGGAGAAGACTGATCAGAGATGCAGCCAAGAGGCCCATGATCACTCTGGATGAACTGCAGAGATCTACAGCTGAGGTGGGAGACTCTGTCCATAGGACAACAATCAGTCGTATATTGCACAAATCTGGCCTTTATGGAAGAGTGGCAAGAAGAAAGCCATTTCTTAAAGATATCCATAAAAAGTGTCGTTTAAAGTTTGCCACAAGCCACTTGGGAGACACACCAAACATGTGGAAGAAGGTGCTCTGGTCAGAAGAAACCAAAATTGAACTTTTTGGCAACAATGCAAAACGTTATGTTTGGCCTAAAAGCAACACAGCTCATCACCCTGACCACACCAACCCCACTGTCAAACATGGTGGTGGCAGCATCATGGTTTGGGCCTGCTTTTCTTCAGCAGGGACAGGGAAGATGGTTCAAATTGATGGGAAGATGGATGGAGCCAAATACAGGACCATTCTGGAAGAAAACCTGATGGAGTCTGCAAAAGACCTGAGACTGGGACGGAGATTTGTCTTCCAACAAGACAATGATCCAAAACATAAAGCAAAATCTACAATGGAATGGTTCAAAAATAAACATATCCAGGTGTTAGAATGGCCAAGTCAAAGTCCAGACCTGAATCCAATCGAGAATCTGTGGAAAGAACTGAAAACTGCTGTTCACAAATGCTCTCCATCCAACCTCACTGAGCTCGAGCTGTTTTGCAAGGAGGAATGGGAAAAAATTTCGGTCTCTCGATGTGCAAAACTGATAGAGACATACCCCAAGCGACTTACAGCTGTAATCGCAGCAAAAGGTGGTGCTACAAAGTATTAACTTAAGGGGGCTGAATAATTTTGCACGCCCAATTTTTCAGTTTTTGATTTGTTAAAAAAGTTTGAAATATCCAATAAATGTCGTTCCACTTCATGATTGTGTCCCACTTGTTGTTGATTCTTCACAAAAAAATACAGTTTTATATCTTTATGTTTGAAGCCTGAAATGTGGCAAAAGGTCGCAAAGTTCAAGGGGGCCGAATACTTTCGCAAGGCACTGTAGTTGCGGAGAGTCCCTGTAATCACCCAGTTAGGCCAGTCGTGTGAGAAACTCGTCATCATGCAAGCGGTGAGACAAGTGACAATTAGGGTTAGCAAAGAAAATATTAAGCTTGTCTCTCAATTTAAAAAAAAAAAAAAACGTGTCAATACTTTGCCCTTTGATAACCAGCACACTTCTGAATGTTGTAAAATCGCTACATGGTCGCTGCCCATATCATTGCATAGTGCAGAAAATACATGAGAGTTCAGGGGCCTTGCTTTAACAAAGTTAACCATTTTCACTGTAGTGTCCAAAACGTCTTTCAAGCTGTCAGGCATTTCCTTGGTAGCAAGAGCCTCTTGGTGGATGCTGCAGTGTACCCAAGTGGCGTCGGGAGCAACTGCTTGCATGAGCATTACCAGTCTACTATGTCTCCCTGTCATGGCTTTTGCACCGTCAGTACAGATACCAACATGAGCAGCAGCTACGTTTGGCTACATACGGACCGTTAGTGGAATTCCCGCGAGAGAGTAATGGTTAATGTGATTGGATGTTAGTTGTTTGACTGGGCTACCTGTATTTGACATTGTGTTGTTATTTAGCTGAACACTAGAACACTTAATTTTTATTTTTGGCAGTGAAATGAAGCTACTCAGGCGAGTGGGAAAAAACCTCACCCAAATGTGTAGCCCCGTTGGAAAATATAAATGGACTGTTTGAAAATGTGAAGAAAAACAAAATGTATTTAAAAAACACACTACGATTCAAAAGTTTGGGGTCACTTAGAAATGTCCTTGTTTTTGAAAGAAAAGCTTTTTATTTTGTCAATTTTTAAATAACATCAAATTGATCAGAAATACAGTGTATATATTGTTAATGTTGTAAATGACTATTAAAGTTGGAAACAGCTGATTAAAAAAAGATCTCTCTCTCTATATATATATATATATATATATATATATATATGGAATATCTACATTTATCAGCAACCATCACTCCTGTGTTCCAATGGCACATTGTGCTAGCTAATCCAAGTTTATCATTTTAAAAGGCTAATTGATCATTAGAAAACCCTTTTTCAATTATGTTAGCACAGCTGAAAACTGTTGTCCTGACTAAAGAAGCAATAAAACTGCCCTTCTTTAGACTGGTTTGATATCTGGAGCATCAGCATTTGTGGGTTTGATTACAGGCACAAAATGTCCAGAAACAAAGAACTATCTTCTGAAACTCCAGTCTATTCTTGTTCTGAGAAATGAAGGCTATTCCATGCGAGAAATTGCCAAGAAACTGAAGATCTCGTACAATGTTGTGTACTACTCCCTTCACAGAACAGCGCAGACTGTCTCTAACCGGAATAGAAAGAGGAGTGGAAGGCCCCGGTGCACAGCTGAGCAAGAGGACAAGTACATTAGTGTCTAGTTTGAGAAACAGATGCCTCACAAGTCCTCAACTGGCAGCTTCATTAACTTTTCTGGCGCAGGCATTCCACTAGCGACCCACCTCGACAACATCCGGTGAAATTGCAGAGCGAGAAATTCAAATTACAGAAATAGAGCTATTTAACATTCATGGAAATACAAGTGACATACATCAGAAATAAAGCTTAACTTCTTGTTAATCCAGCTGCTGTGTCAGATTTCAAAAAGGCTTTATGGCGAAAGCACACCATGTGATTATCTGAGGACAGCGCCCCGCATACAAAAGTGTGAAAAACATTTTTCAACCAGGCAGGTGCGCCACAAAAGTCAGAAATAGCGATAAAAAAATGCCTTACCTTTGAAGATCTTCTTCTGTTGGCACTCCAAAAGGAACTAGCAACATCACAAATGGTCCTTTTGTTCAATAAAGTCCTTCTTTATATCCATAAAAACTCTGTTTAGCTGGCACGCTTCATTCAATAATCCACCAGTTTCCCTCCTTCAAAATGCATACAAAATTAATCCCAATCCTTACCAATAAACTTATCCAAACAAGTCAAACAACGTTTATAATCAAAGGTCAGGTTCCCTTATACGTAACTAAACAATAAAATTTAAGAATGAGAATCGTTATTGTCTTTCCCGGAGATAAACAAAGAACACGCTCTCATCCACGCGCATGAAAACACTACAGCCAAAATGGGAGCCACTTAGAAAAACTACAAATTCTATTTTTCCAAAAACAAGTCTGAAACTCTTTCTAAAGACTGTTGACATCTAGTGGAAGCCCGAGGAACTGCAATCTGGGAGGTTTTCACTTCATATTAAACATGACAGCCATTGGAAACAGTGGTAGGCTGAATGTTTTTTTTATGGAGGGTTTGTCCTCGGTTTTCACCTGCCATATCAGTTCTATTATACTCACAGACATTATTTTAACAGTTTTAGAAACTTTAGTGTTTTCTATCAATTATATGCATATCCTAGCTTCTGGGCCTGAGTAACAGGCAGTTGACTTTAGGCACGCTTTTCATCCATATGTCAAAATACTGCCCCCTAGACCAAAGAGGTTAAATAGTAACCGTAAAACACCAGTCTCAACGTCAACAGTGAAGAGGTGACTCCGGGATGCCGGCCAGTTTGTGAATACCTTATCTAAATGCTCCATATGTAATGTATGGTTCTGCGTAGATCCATTGAGCTGGTTCGAATCCCGCAGTGCAGATAGATAGATATATATTTTCACCAGGGTAAAGCTCTGTATTAGTGAGTAAACGGCATGCTGAAGAGAAGAAGTGAACTTGGTCTGGTTGTAGGTTACAGAATCCACACAGGGCCTGGGCATGGATATGTTAGCCATAGCAGAGATTGAGTTTTTGCTGATTTTCTGACCTTGGAAAAGTATCATATCATTGCACAGCCTACATCTGCTTCCTGTCGTTGGAATTCACCTCTCCAGAAGCCATTTTCCTGATTCTCTCTATGTTCTGAGAGTCGATGATCATGTTCTAAAGCTGATACTTGGATATCAAGAAAATTATAATTTAAATCACATTTCATTTGTCACGTGCACCGAATAAAAAGGTGTAGACTTGACTGTGAAATGCTGACTTACAAGCCCTTAAAAAACCAGTTAAGAAAAATAAGAATTTAGAAAATATTTACTAAATAAACAAATGTTTAAAAAATATATATAAATAAATGAACAATAACGAGGCTATATACAGGGGGTACTGAGTAGAGGTCGACCGATTAATCGGAATGGACGATTTAATTAGGGCCAATTTCAAGTTTTCAAAACAATCGGAAATCTGTGTTTTTGGACACCGATTTTATTAATTTTTTTACATTTTATATATATATTTTTATTTGTATTTTTACACCTTTTATTTAACTAGGCAAGTCAGTTAAGAACACATTCTTATTTTAAATGACGGCCTAGGAATGGTGGGTTAACTGCCTTGTTCAGGGGCAGAACGACAGATTTTTACCTTGTCAGGTCGGGGATTCAGTGTTGCAACCTTACGGTTAACTAGTCCAACACTCTAACCACCTGCTTTACATTGCACTCCACGAGGAGCCTGGCTGTTACACGAACGCAGTAAGAAGCCAAGGTAGGTTGCTAGCTAGCATTAAACTTATCTTAGAAAAAACAATCAATTAATCATAATCACTAGTTAAACTAGTAATATCATCAACCATGTGTAGTTATCTAGAGTGTCCTGCGTTGCATATAATCGATGCGGTGCACATTCGTGAAAAAGGACTGTCGTTGCTCCAACGTGTACCTAACCATAAACATCAATGCCTTTCTTAAAATCAATACACATGTATATATTTTTAAACCTGCATATTTAGTTAATATTGCCTGCTAACATGAATTTCTTTTAACTAGGGAAAATGTGTCAGGGTATATGCAGCAGTTTGGGCCGCCTGGCTGGTTGCGAACTGTGTGAAGACTATTTCTTCCTAACAAAGACAGCCAACATCACCAAATGGGGGATGATTTAACAAAAGCGCATTTGCGAGAAAAGCACAATCATTGCATGTCTGTACCTAACCATAAGCATCAATGCCTTTCTTAAAATCAATACACAGAAGTATATATTTTTAAACCTATATATTTAGCTAAAAGATATCCAGGTTAGCAGGCAATGTTAACCAAGTGAAATTGTGTCACTTCTCTTGCGTTCTTGCAAGCAGAGTCAGAGTATATGCAACAGTTTGGGCCGCCTGGCTCATTGCGAACTAATTTGCCAGAATTTTACGTAATTATGACATAACATTGAAGGTTGTGCAATGTAAAAGGAATATTTAGAGTTATGGATGCCACCCGTTAGATAAAATACGGAACGGTTCCGTATTTCACTGAAAGAATGAACGTTTTGTTTTTGAGATGATGGTTTCCGGATTTGACCATATTAATGACCTAAGGCTCGTATTTCTGTGTGTTATTATGTTGTAATTAAGTCTGATTTGATATTTGATAGAGCAGTCTGACTGGGCGATGGTAGGCAGCAGCAGGCTCGTACGCATTCATTCAAACAGCACTTTTGTGCATTTTGCCAGCAGCTCTTCGCAATGCTTCAAGCATTGCACTGTTTATGACTTCAAGCCTATCAACTCCCGAGATTAGGCTGGTGTAAACGATGTGAAATGGCTAGATAGTTAGCGGGGTGCGCGCTAATAGCGTTTCAAACATCACTCGCTCTGAGACTTGGAGTAGTTCTTCCCCTTGCTCTGCATGGGTAACGCTGCTTCGAGGGTGGCTGTTGTCGATGTGTTCCTGGTTCGAGCCCAGGGAGGAGCGAGGAGAGGGACGGAAGCTATACTGTTACACTGGCAATACTAATAAGAACATCCAATAGTCAAAGGTTAATGAAATACAAATGGTATAGAGAGAAATAGTCCTATAATTCCTATAATAACTACAAACTAAAACTTCTTACCTGGCAATATTGAAGACTCATGTTAAAAGGAACCACCAACTTTCATATGTTCTCATGTTCTGAGCAAGGAACTTAAATGTTAGCTTTCTTACATGGCACATATTGCACTTTTACTTTCTTCTCCAGCACTTTGTTTTTGCAATATTTAAACCAAATTGAACATGTTTCATTATTTATTTGAGGCTAAATTGATTTTATTGATGTATTATATTAAGTTAAAATAAGTGTTCATTCAGTATTGTTGTAATTGTCATTATTACAACAACAAAAAAATGGATTAATCAGTATCGGCTTTTTTTGGTCCTCCAATAATCGGTATCAGCGTTGAAAAATCATAATCGGTCGACCTCTTGTACTGAGTCAATGTGCGGGAGTACAGGTTAGTCAAGGTAATTGAGATAATATGTAGGTTAGGGTAAAGTGACTTTGCATAGATATTAAACGGTGAGAAGCAGCAGAGTAAAAAAGGGGGAGGTCAATGCAAATAGTCCAGGTAGCCGTTTGATTAGCTGTTCAGTAGTCTTATGGCTTGGGGGTAGAAGCTGTTAAGAAGCCTTTTGGACCTAGACTTGGCGCTCCAGTACCGCTTGCCGTGCAGTAGCAGAGAGAACAGTCTATGACTAGGGTGGCTGGAGTCTTTGGCAATCTTTAGGGCCTTCCTCTGACACTGCCTGGTATAGAGGTCCTGGATAGCAGGAAGCTTGGCCCCAGTGATGTCCTGGGCTGTACGCACTACCCTCTGTAGCGCCTTGCGGTCGGAGACAGAGCAGTTTCCATACCAGGCCTTGATGCAACCAGTCAAGATGCTCTCCATAGTGCAGCTGTAGAATGTTTTGAGGATCCATGCCAAATATTTTCATTCTCCCGAGTGGGAATAGGCATTGTTGTGCCCTCTTCACAACTGTCTTGGTGTGTTTGGACCATGATAGTTTGTTGGTGATGTGGACACCAAGGAACTTGAAGCACTCAACCTGCTCCACTACAGCCCCGTTGATGAGAATGTGGGTGTGCATGGCCCTCCTTTTCCTGTAGTCCACAATCATCTCCTTTGTCTTGATCGTGTTGAGGGAGTGAATGTTGTCCTTGCACATCACTGCCAGGCCTCTGACCTCCTCCCTATAGGCTGTCTCATTGTTGTCGGTGATCAGGCCTACTACCAGCGTTGTCGTCTGCAAACTTAATGATGGTGTTGGAGTCGTAATTGGCCATGCAGTCATGGGTGAACAGGAGGGGACTAAGCACGCACCCCTGAGGGGCCCCCTTGTTGTGGATCAGTGTGGCAGATGTGTTGTTGTCTACCCTTAAGATATGCAATAAAGAAAAAACAGAAAACATATGCAGGGTTGCCGACTTAGACACTGTTTCTATTGACCGGTAGTGGTTGTGCAGCGGCCTGATAGTGTGTTTTTGTCTGACTGTTGTATGAAAGACCCAGCTGTAGACTTCCAGATGGTTAAGGTCTGTGATGGTGGTGACAATGATGAAATTGATCGTAGTTGGTATCATTTAGAAATTGCCTCCTGGTGAGACAGAGAGCATTCCATAGGTAAGGTTACTTCCTTTCTTGTCAGTTTGTTGTCATGGTTACATTCCTTCTTTAAGAGGCTCCTCTGTCCTCCATTCGTTACCTGTATTAATGGCACCTGTTTAAACTTGTTATCAGTATAAAAGACACCTGTCCACAACCTCAAACAATCACACTCCAAACTCCACTATGGCCAAGGCCAAAGAGCTGTCAAAGGACACCAGAAACAAAATTGTAGACCTGCACCAGGCTGGGAAGACTGAATCTGCAATAGGTAAGCAGCTTGGTTTGAAGATATCAACTGTGGGAGCAGTTATTAGGAAATGGAAGACATACAAGACCACTGATAATCTCCCTCGATCTGGGGCTCCACGCAAGATCTCACCCCATGGGGTCAAAATGATCACAAGAACGGTGAGCAAAAATCCCAGAACCACACGGGGGGACCTAGTGAATGACCTGCAGAGTGCTGGGACCAAAGTAACAAAGCCTACCATCAGTAACACACTACGCCGCCAGGGACTCAAATCCTGCAGCGCACGCAAGGTCCCCCTGCTCAAGCCAGTACATGTCCAGGCCCGTCTGAAGTTTGCCAATGACCATCTGGATGATCCAGAGGAGGAATGGGAGAAGGTAATGTGGTGAGATGAGACAAAAATAGAGCTTTTTGGTCTAAACTCCACTCGCTGTGTTTGGAGGAAGAAGAAGGATGAGTACAACCCCAAGAACACCATCCCAATCGTGAAGCATGGAGGTGGAAACATCATTCTTTGGGGATGCTTTTCTGCAAAGGGGACAGGACGACTGCACCGTATTGAGGGGAGGATGGATGGGGCCATGTATCGCGAGATGTTGGCCAACAACCTCCTTCCCTCAGTAAGAGCATTGAAGATAGGTCGTGGCTGGGTCTTCCAGCAATGCAATGACCCGAAACACACAGCCAGGGCAACTAAGGAGTGGCTCTGTAACAAGCATCTCAAGTTCCTGGATTGGCCTAGCCAGTCTCCAGACCTGAACCCAATAGAAAATCTTTGGAGGGAGCTGAAAGACCGTATTTCCCAGCGACAGCCCCGAAACCTGAAGGATCTGGAGTAGGTCTGTATGGAGGAGTGGGCCAAAATCCCTGCTGCAGTGTGTGCAAACCTGGTCAAGATCTACAGGAAACGTATGATCTCTGTAATTGCAAACAAAGGTTTCTGTACCAAATATTAAGTTCTGCTTTTCTGATGTGTCAAATACTTATGTCATGCAAAAAAATGCAAATTAATTACTTAAAAATCATACAATGTGATTTTCTGGATTTTTGTTTTAGATTCCGTCTCTCACAGTTAAAGTGTACCTATGATAAAAATTACAGACCTCTACATGCTTTGCAAGTAGGAAAACCTGCAAAATTGGCAGTGTATCAAATACTTCTTCTCCCCACTGTAGCTTCCGTCCCTCTAATCGCTCCTACCTGGGCTCGAACTAGGAACACATCGACAACAGCCACCCTCGAAGCATCGTTACACATCGCTCCTTAAAAGCCGCGGCCCTTGCAGAGCAAGGGGAACAACTACTTAGAGTCTCAGAGCGAGTGACGTTTGAAACGCTAACTAGCTAGCCATTTCACATCGGTTACACCAGCCTAATCTCGGGAGTTGATAGGCTTGAAGTCATAAACAGCGCAATGCTTGAAGCATAGCGAAGAGCTGCTGGCAAAATGCACGAGAGTGCTGTTTGAATGAATGCTTACGAGCCTGCTGGTGCCTACCATCGTTCAGTCAGACTGCTCTATCAAATATCAAATCATAGACTTAATTATAGCATAACACACAGAAAACGAGCCTTTGGTCATTAATATGGTCGAATCCGGAAACTATTATTTCGAAAACAGAATGTTTATTATTATCGCATATACCCTGACTCTGCGTGCAATGAACGCAAGAGAAGTGACACAATTTCACCTGGTTAATATTGCCTGCTAACCTGGATTTCTTTTAGCTAAATATGCAGGTTTAAAAATATATACATCTGTGTATTTATTTTAAGAAAGGCATTGATGTTTATGGTTAGGTACATGTTGGAGCAACGATGGTCCTTTTTCCGCGAGTGCGCACCGCATCGATTTATATGCAACGCAGGACACGCTAGATAAACTAGTAATATCATCAACCATGTGTAGTTAACTAGTGATTTATGATTGATTGTTTGTTTTTTTACAAGATAAGTTTAATGCTAGCTAGCAACTTACCTTGGCTTCTTACTTCATTCGCGTAACAGGTAGGCTCCTCGTGGAGTGCAATGAGAGGCAGGTGGTTAGAGTGTTAGACTAGTTAACTGTAAGTTTGCAATATTGAATCCCGAGCTGACAAGGTAAACATCTGTCGTTCTGCCCCTGAACAAGGCAGTTAACCCACCGTTCCTAGGCCGTCATTGAAAAGAAGTGTTCTTAACTGACTTGCCTAGTTAAATAAAGGTGTAAAAAAAAATCTTTAAAAAAAAATTAAAAAAATACTCTGTGTCCAAAAATACCGATTTCCGTTTGTTTTGAAAACTTGAAATCGGCCCTAATTAATCGGCCATTCCGATTAATCGGTCGACCTCTAATATATACTGCCTGGGCACACACACACTTTTTAGTGAGTAGAGGAGGTACAGTATGGTGAGATTTTCAGATCATGCCAATATAGGCCTTTCCTGTATGTGGCAAAGAGGGAGAGCTTGCTGATAGCTGGATCTATCAGTGTTTCCCTAACTCTGTCCTCGGGACCCCAAGGGGGTTCAAATATTAAAGTAACCATGTTTTGATTATTTTAATCAGCTGTTTAGTGCTTGGGCATAAACCAAAACATGCACCCCTTTGGGTTCCCAGGACCGAGTTTGGGAAACACTGATCTATCAATACTTATATCCGTAAGGGACAATGTCACAGACAAGTCATCTCGGTAGATGTTTGTGTGGGTGCGTTAGAGGTGTGTGTGTGTGAGCTGTAACCTGATATATGTCAGCCATTAAGTCATTTAGATCCTGACCTTTCCTGTTAAAAAGCTGAACTACCCTAGGACCTGCTGCTCATAGGGTTAACATCCACTACACTGTAGACCGTGACATTGCACTGGAGGAAACATCATCCTATTCTTACAATCTGAAGTCAGTTTAGCGTTTTCGGCCCTAATAGATGAGTTTAGGATTTGGGGAGGGTGAGCTGGTCCTAGATCTGTGCCTTGTAGGCCCTACTACCTAGTCCGTGCCTACAGAGTTCTGTGCAGAGTTGTCATGGTGACAGCAGACATGAGTATGCATCAGTATGTTGGGCGTTTTCATTCCTCCCTCTTTTTAATTCTTTCATCTCCCCTCCCCCCCATCACTTTCAATTCAAAGGGCTTTAATGCCATGGGAAACAGATGTTTACATTGCCAAGGCAAGTGAAATAGATAATAAGAAATTAACAGTCAACATTTCACTCACAAAAGTTCCAAAGGAATAGAGACATTTAAAATGTAATTTTATGGCTATTTACAGTGTTATAACGATGTGCACAAATAGTTAAAGTACAAAAGGGAAAATAAATAAACAGAAATATGGGTTGTATTTACAATGGTGTTTGTTCTTCACTGGTTGTCCTTTTCTTTTGGCAACAGGTCACACATCTTGCTGCTGTGATGGCACACTGTGGTATTTCACCCAGTAGATAAGGGAGTTTATCAAAATTGGGTTTGTTTTCGAATTCTTTGTGGATCTGTGTAATCTGAGGGAAATATGTGTCTCTAATATGGTCATACATTGGCAGGAGGTTAGGAAGTGAAGCCCCATCTCATTTTGTGTGCAGTGTGCACAAAGCCTGTCTTCTCTTGAGAGCCAGGTCTGCCTACGGCGGCTTCTCTCAATAGCAAGGCTATGCTCACTGAGACTTTACATAGTCAAAGCTTTCCTTAATTTTGGGTCAGTCACAATGGTCAGGTATTCTGCCACTGTTTACTCTCTCTTTGGGGCCAAATAGCATTCTAGTTTGCTCAGTTTTTTTGTTTATTCTTTCCAATGTGTCAAGTAATTATCTTTCTGTTTTCTCATGATTTAGTTGGGTCTAATTGTGTTGCTGTTTGGGGGATCTTTGGGGTCTGTTTTTGAACAGAGACCCAGGACCAGCTGGCTTAGGGGACTCTTCTCTTTAGGTTAATCTTTCTGTAGGTGAGGGCTTTGTTATGGAAGGTTTGGGTCTTGATTCCTTTTAGGTGGTTGTAGAATTTAACGTCTCTTTTTGGGATTTTGATAATTAACACCAAATTGGCCTGATTCTGCTCTGCATGCATTATTTGGTGTTTTACGTTGTACACAGAGGATGTTTTTGCAGGATTCTGCATGCAGTCTCAATTTGGTGTTTGTTCCATTTAGTGAATTCTTGGTTGGTGAGCGGACCCCAGACCTCACAACCATGAAGGAAATAGGTTCTATAACTGATTCAAGTATTTGTAGCCAGATCCAAATTGGGATGTTGAGTTTTATGTTCCTTTTGATGGCGTAGGCCCTTCTTGCCTTGTCTCTCAGATCGTTCACAGCTTTGTTGAAGTTACCTGTGGCTCTGATGTTTAGGCAGAGGTATGTATAGTTGTTTGTGTGCTCTAGGGCAACGGTGTCTAGATGGAATTTGTATTTTGGGTCCTGGCAACTGGACCTTTTTTGGAACACCATTCTTTTTGTCTTAGTGAGATTTACTGTCAGGGCCCAGGTCTGACAGTGCAGAAGATCTAGGTGCTGCTGTAGGCCCTCCTTGTATTTGTTTGAACCTTTATTTAACTAGGCAAGTCAGTTAAGAAACATACTTTTATTTTACAATGACGGCCTACCCCGGCCAAACCCTCCCCTAACCCGTTCGACGCTGGGCCAATTGTGCGCCGCCCTATGGGACTCCCGATCACCGCCGGTTGTGATACAGCCCGGGATCAAACCAGGGTCTGTAGTGATGCCTCTATCACTGAGATGCAGTGCCTTAGACCGCTGCCCCACTCTGGAGCCCAGCAGCATCAGATCATCAGCAAACAGTAGACATTTGACTTCAGATTGCAGTAGGGTGAGGCTGGCTGCTGCAGACTGTTCATACCCCTTTCCCTATTCCATGTTTTATTACTTTACAGCCTTATTCTAAAATGGGTTGAATTCATTTTTCCCTTATCAATCTACACACAATACCCCATAATGACAAGGCAAAAACCAATGCATTAAAAAACAGAAATACCCTATTTACAGAAGTATTCAGACCCTTTGCTTAAAGAGAGAAAATTTAGCTCAGGTGCATCCTGTTTCCATTGATCATCCTTGAGCTGGGTCTACAACTTGATTGGAGTCCATCTGTGGTATATTAAACTGATTGGGCATGATTTGGAAAGTGACACACCTGTCTATATAAGGTCCCGCAGTTGACAGTTCATGTCAGAGCAAAAACAAAGCCATGAGATCGAAGGAATTGTCTGTAGAGCTCAGAGACAGGATTGTGTTGAGGCGCAGATCTGAGGAAGGGTACTAAAAGATGTCTGCAGCATTGAAGGTCCCCAAGAACACAGTGGCCTCCATTATTCTTAAATGGAAGAAGTTTGGAACCACCAAGACTTATCCTAGAGCTGGCCGCCCGGCCAAACTGAGCAGTCGGGGGAGAAGAGCCTTTGGTCGGGGAGGTGACCAAGAACCCAATGGTCACTCTGACAGCGCTCCAGAGTTCCTCTGTGGAGATGGGAGAACATTCCAGAAGTACAACCATCTCTGCAGCACTCCACCAATCAGGCCTTTATGGTAGAGTGGCCAGACGGATGCCACTCCTCAGTAAATGGAACATGACAGCCTGCTTGGAGTTTGCCAAAAGGCATCTAAAGGACTCTCAGACCATGAGAAACAAGATTCTCTGGTCTGATGAAACAAAGATTAAAATCTTTGGCCTGAATGCCAAGTGTCACTTCTGGAGGAAACCTTGCACCATCCCTACGGTGAAGCATGGTGGTGGCAGCATCATGCTGTGGGGATGTTTTTCAGGGACTGGGAGACTAGTCAGAGTCGAGGGAAAGGTGAACAGAGCAAAATACAGAGAGATCCTTGATGAAAACCTGCTCCAGAGCTCTCAGGGCCTACAACTGGGGCCAAGGTTCACCTTCCAACAGGACAATGACCCTAAGCACACAGCCAAGACAACGCAGGAGTGGCTTCGGGACAAGTCTCTGAATGTCCTTGAGTGGCCCAGCCAGAGCCTGGACTTGAACCCGATTGAACATCTCTGGAGAGACCTGAAAATAGCTGTGCAGGCAACGCTCCCCATCAAACCTGACAGAGCTTGAGAGGATCTGTAGAGAAGAATGGGAGAAACTCCCCAAATACAGGTGTTTTAAGCTTGTAGCGTCATACCCAAGAAGCCTCGGCTGTAATCGCTGCCAAAAACCAGTTTTTGGTTTGTCATTATGGAGCATTGTGTGTAGATTGAGTGGGGGGGAACAAAAAAGATTTTAGAATAAGGCTGTAACTAAGAAAATGTGGGAAAAGTCAGGGGGTCTGAATATTTTCCGAATGCATTGTATGTTGTAGAGGGTGGGGCTCAAGCTGCATCCCTATCTCACCCCACGGCCCTGTGGGAAAAGTCATGGGGTCTGAATACTTTCCGAATGCATTGTATGTTGCAGAGTTTGGGGCTCAAGCTGCATCCCTATTTCACCCTACGGCCCTGTGGGAAGAGATGTGGTTTTTGGCGGTTTTAACCGCACACTTGTTGATTTTTATAGTATCGTCAGTCCAGTATCGTTTTCCCCCGAACACCGCTTTCCATTAATTTGTATAGCAGACTCTCATGCCATATTGAGTCGTCAAGCTTTTTTGAAATCAAATCAACCGTCTCAAATAAGAATCTGTCAGTGTAGGAGTGGAGTTTTCATTCCGGGCCTCAAAGGGTTAACCTGCTTCAGCCTCTCTCTCAACCACACACACACACTTGCCAACCGGTTTAAACGGGTTCTTAGGAAAAGTGCTTTGTGTGTCCCAATGAATCCTGGGAAGGGTCATATGTGCCTTCGTGATGTCAGATGGGTAAAAAAACAAAAAAACTTGTCAGGTTTCTTTTATCAGATGAGATATGTGTGTGAGTGGCCCAACTACAGTAATGAGTGCAGCTGTGTGTGTGTGTGTGCTCTGCATACTCGCGGACATAACTATTCTGAGAAATTGAAAGGGGAGGGGGTAATGTGTGGGTGCTGTGTGTATCGCTGAAAAGTGTCCCCTGGTGAAAGTGTAAATGTGGTTGTTTTTTTCCAAAGTCATAGCTTCCTGCCGTGCGTCACTGGGCAGACGAGAGGCCTGAGTGTTCAATTTGTTTGTTTACTGCATGTATGACACTGAACACAACTCCTCACTTTACTATCTGTCTGTCAGTATGACTGTGGTTAGTCTTGCAGCATCTCGAACAGTCTAGTGTTGTCTGGTCAAGTCTCTCTACTCCTTGTTTTGTGTGTGTGTGTGTGTGTGTGTTTGTGTGTGTGTGTGTGTGTGTGTGTGTGTGTGTGTGTGTGTGTGTGTAAACGGGAGGCAGGGATTAAGAGCAGCTAGCATCTGGGTAGCTGGCACCAAGGTGGTCATGTGTGTTCCAATCCCAATCCCTTAGCCATCAGTCGCAGTGACACAGAGAGAAAGAGAGAACTAGCTAAGTACTATAAGTCTCCTACTCCATTCTGTCCCATAGGACAACATCTGTTGCCCACCTAGCTTCATAGAGAGGGACCGACTATGGCGTTAATGTTTTGTCTCTGTCCTCAGTAACTGCTTCAGGGTCAGCGATGCCTGTCCAAGGTCTATACACGTTATGCTTTACAACTGATTTGAGGTCAGCTATAGCCACCCTAGTCCAAGGCTATATTCTGCTTGACTATCTATTGATGTCAGCTTTGTCTATTCCAGTGAATGGCTGACCAAGTCTTCTTCTCTCCTTATCTTTGTAGGGGGATGTCTGAGGAGGCTGTTCGTCAGACACGCAGCCAGAAGAGGGCGCTGGGGAGGGAAATCTCACCCCATGATTCTGAAGCACCTCCCACTCAGTCTGACAGCAAAAAGCTCAAACTAGACGGGGCCGAGACTGGAGCTCCGGACCAGGATCATGAGAGCCCAAATGAACCAGAACCACAACCTGAAACAACGAAGGATGACGAGGACCTGGTTAAACCTCTGGTCAAGCCTGTGGTCCAGCCTGAGAAGGCAATGGAACCAGAACTACCCCGATTAACATTACCGTTAGTGTTACCATCGCACCCGGCAAAAGAGCAAGAGCAGGACAGGGCACCGAAACAGTCTGAACAGAGCTTAGAGAACCGGACTGAGCGGAATGACTGCGGCGACCAGGTAAAGGTGAAGAGTGAGATGCATCTAGATGGGCAGAACCGGACTGTGCGGTCAGAACCGAAGGTGGCCAGCAGCATGATGACGTCAACGGAGGTGAAGGCTACCATTAAAGTGGAGGTCCAGACAGGAGAGCAGGCTCTGGACATGAGCACCTCTAGAGGGTGAGAACACTGTATTTATTCTCTTAAAAACTGATGTGAGATCAGCTCCTTTTACTCTAGTACTAGTAGTAGCATTTACTCTATACCATTTGAAACTGACTTCAGATCAGTTTTCCCCAATGAACAAAACGTTTTATAATTTGGTTCTGACAGAAGTCTTTTAAATCGGTTTGGTGTGGGCAAGGGGGAGATCAATTAGATAAACATTATTATTTTGTAAATTTTTTGAGGGGAAGGGGGTGGAGCTTTGTTTGCATAGCTCTCTATGTACTTTGTGCTGCTTC